>NC_133408.1:41775000-42075000 GCF_049350105.2 Macaca mulatta | reverse complement strand
TCCACACTTTTGGAACCTCGTGGGAGGCTTTGTCTTTGGTTACAGATGAAGAGACGAAGGGTCTGAGAGGTTAAGCAAGTTTGTTACTGGAAAGCTGTTCCGATCCAGACCTCAAGAGAGGTTTCCTGGATCTCACAGAAGAAAGAATTCCGGGCGAGTCCATAAAGTGAAAGCAAGTTTATTAGGAAAGAAAAGGAATAAAAGAATGGCTACTCTGGCTGGGCGCAGCGGCTCACTCCTGTAATCCTATAACTTTGGGATGCCGAGGAAGGTGGATCGCCTGAGGTGAGAAGTTCGAGACCAGCCTGGTCCAACATGGCAAAACCCTGTCCCCACTAAAATACAAAAAATTAACTGGGCGTGGTGGCAGGTGCCTGTAATCCCAGCTACTAGGAAGACTGAGGCAGGAAAATCGCTTGAACCCAAGAGGTGGAGGTTGTAGTGAGCCAAGATCATGCCACTGCATTCTAGTTCGGCCAACAGAGCAAGACTCCATCTCAAAAAAAAAAAAAAAAAAAAAGAAAAAGAAAAGAAAGAATGGCTGCTCCATAGGCAGAGTGGTGCCAAAGGCTGCTGGTTGCCCATTTTCATGGTTATTTCTTGATCATATGCTAAACAAGTTTTGGACTATTCATGAGTGTTCCAGGAAAGGGGTGCGCAATTCACAGAACTGAGAGTTTCTGCCCTCCCTTCTGAGACCACGTAGGGTAACCTCCAGATGTTGCCATGGCATCTGTAAACTGTCGTGGCGCTGGTGGGAGTGTCTTGTAGCAGCTAATGCATTATAATTAGCATATAATGAGCCGTGAGGACAATCAGAGGTCACTCTCGTGGCCATCTTGGGTTTGGTGGGCTTTGGCCGACTTTACTGCAAACTGCTTTATCAGCAAGGTCTTTATGACCTGTATCTTGTGCCGACTTCCTATCTCATCCTGTGACTAAGAATGCCTAGCCTCCTGGGAATGCGGCCTAGTAGGTCTCAGCATCCCTTTACCCAGCCCCCATTCAAGATGGAGTCGCTCTGGTTCACGTGCCTCTGACAAGTTGGCCTGGGTAGAGTGTTCTCTAGTGTGGTTGTTGGAGCTGTTCCTAGAAGTAAGCGGTATTTTCAGTAGGAAACAGGTCTCTGTTAGCCCGGGGACTGGCACTCTGCCCCAGTATGTCGGCCTCATTTTAGTGATGGCAAAACTGGGGCTCAGAGACATCAACTCCCTCATCCCGAACCCCCAGACTGTCAGTGGTGGGCTGGGGTTTGAATGTGGGGCTTGAAGACCCATCATCTCCTCTGGTCCCCCAGTCTCTGCTGCCCAAGAGGAACAGGATCCCAGGATCCAGGCCCCTCATGGCACCAGTCAGGGTGGGTGGAGATGGGGAGGCAGAGTTCCAAAGCTCCCCAGACTCTGAGGCAGGTCGGGGACCAAGAGCAACCCGGACCTGGGGGCCCCACCCCGAGAAGAATGGCTGCAGGCCCGGCCCAGTAGGCAGGAGGTCTGTGTCCTCAGTCAACGTGATGGCGCTTCCAGCTGCTCCAGCCAGGCCGTGCTGTCTTCACGTTTCCAATCATGCGGCCTCCTCTCCAATTCCCAAGCCCAACCCACAGAGACGGCGATCTGGGGTCTACATGAGGTTTGTCAGCAGCTCTGAGCTGCTGCTTCCCGCCAGCCCCGCGGCCGGTTCTGGAAAGCTCTCTGCTGCCCCCTGGTGGGGAGGCTCAGGGTAGGGCTCTGGCTGCAAGCATGGGGTCCCAGAACCTCTTGATTCTGTCACCTCTGCTGGGTGGAAAACCAACCCAGGACTGAACCAGCAGATGGGTGCCTGATTCCTTATTATCAGAGCTCCGCCCACTGGCAAGTCTCTCTCCGGGCCTCAGTTTCCCCTTCCGTTAAACGAGGGGCTTGGGGGATACCAAGAAGGGGTAACTGCTTAGTGAGGATGGGAGGTTTCTTCTGGGGAGATGAATACATTTTGAAACTAGATGGCGAGAGGTTGCACAGGACTGTGAATGCACAAATGCCACCACATTAATTGCGTTGAAATAGTTAATTGCATGCGATGTGAAAGTCACCTCATTTAAAGTGTGTAAAAAAGGGGCCTGGGAGAGTGCAGTGTATGTGAGAATCACGTGGGACACCCATAGTCTCTGAACCTCGGTTTTCTTGCGTAAACTGGCAAAGAGACCGTGTGAGCCGTGTTCCCTGGGGCCAAGAGATTCCAAGAAGGAAAACCTGGGATTCCTGGGACTAGGATGAGGGCCAGGGGCCGGAAGGGGAGGGGCATGTGGGGATGGCTGGGGTCAGCCCAGATAAGGCTTTCAATACTGGGTAGCAGCGTCTACACAGGCGGAGAACCCTGCATCTCACTTCCTGCAGGGCTGACCAGTGGCCAGAGGTGGGACTGGCCAGGCTCGGCCCAACCAAGTCTGAGAGCAGAGGACACTGAGTGAGGGATCCCCGTCGCCACCCTCACTGGCCTGTGGCTCTCCTGACACCACAAGAGAGGTTCAGGAGCTGACTTTGGGTCCCAATGGGGGACACCATCCAGGCTACAGGCTGGCAGGGTGGTGTGGTGGTCAGTGTACTGGGCTCTGCGTGTCTGCCCCTACCTGCTGTGTGACGGTGGGCCAGACACCTAACCTCTCTGTGCCTCTATTTCTTCAATGGTGAACAGGGACACTAGCAGCCCCCACATCCGATCACAGTGGCCTGAAGGTTAAAGGCAACGGCGGCACGAGACGTCCAGTAAGAGCTCTGAGCAGGGAGAGCAGGGAGCTGCCCAGGGAGTTCCACCACCATCTCCCATCTGGCCGCCGAGGAAACCGAGGCTCATGGTGACCTGGCCAGGTCTGTTGGACTCAGGGTCCTTCTCATCCCGAAGATCAGAGAGCTGTCACCAGGGAAGGAGCTGGCCCCTAGACACAGCCCAGGAAGCACACAGAGAAGGATGCCCTGGGGACTTCGGTATGTTATTGCAAAAAAAACATTAATTGCTATTTGAACCCTGCTTTCATGCCTCCATTTCCCAGAAAATGAGCCACGGAGACACCAGGAGAGGCAGGAGACCATCCTCCTTGCACAAAACCCATTCCCTTGGATGCTGTCCTCAGCGAGGGTGGCTGAGGGCCAACTAGGGGGCCCACCCGCAGAGTGGCAGAGGAGGTAGGTTGACCCTGCGGATGTTGAGCTCTGTGGTGAAGGTCCTGGCCTTCTGGTAGAAGAGGATAAACTTCTCACGGTCCAGGAGGAAGTTGTGGGAGATGGTGGCCGGCCACGTGTAGGTCTTCAGCTGTGCCCTTCTTGTTGCCCAGGTCCATGGCGGCTGCCAGGGCCAGCTGGTAGTACCCGGCTGCATCAAACGGGTCCTGAAGGGGACAGGCCATGCTCAGCAAAAGGGGGACTCGGAGCCCGTCTTCCCAGAGGCCGTTCCTGTCTCCAGGTCATTCCACATGTCCAGCCAATGCTGGCTCACCCCATGAGCCCCGAAGCCTGTGACACTGCTGTGGTCTCAGCTGCAGGAGGTGGGGATGACCCTGACACCCCTGGAAGCCTTCCTGACTGTCCCTACGCCCCACTCACCCCAAGCCTCCTGCCCCAGTCCCACCCTCTCTGCAGGCAGTGGCTGCTTTCCCCATGGGCTGAGGTCAGGGCAGATCCTGCCTGCTCTGACAGTTCCATGCAGGACTCGTGGCTCCAAGCCACAGCAGGGGCACAGCGTTGAGTGACCCAGGCTCCCCTCTGGCCCCTGTCCAAACTGACCATTTCCAGGCCCTCCACGGGACAGGCCAGGTACAAAACCATCTCACAGGTGTCCTCCCTGGCAATGATCCCTGAAATATTGATGGAGTGTGACTCCCCAGACATCCACTCCTGTTTTCAATGCATCTTTGGCTCAAACTCACCATCCCTGGGTTGGGATGCCGTCTCCCAGACCTCCTCCTTGACCCTCCCATCCCCCACCCGGCACCTCTTCCACATGGGGGTCACCCAAGGAACCTCTCTAAGACCCATGCCTGGCCTGTTCCTCTTTGCCATCTCAAGATGGCTCCCAGGGCCAATGAGAAAGTCCAAGACGCAGCAGTCCATTCCCTCACTGCCCCGCCCCACACACAGAGCAGGGGCGTGAGAAGGCCCCGAGTCACCGCCACTGCTCATCCAATGGCCCCCGCCCAGCCGAACACTGGACTCTGTGCTGGGTGTGTGGCTGAGCCTAACGTCCTTGATCCCAGTCTGAGGGACCTGGGAGTGAACACTGACCACACAGCGTGGCCCGGGCTGTGGCAGAGGGAAGCCCAGGAGACCCCAGACTCAGCCTGGGATGGAAGGCAAAGGCTTCCTGAAGGGGTGGGGGCTTCCCAACTAAACAGGAAGGAGCCAGCCAATGCATATGTCTCTGCGTGTGCCTGTGTGTGTGCCTGTGCGTGTTTGTGTGCCTGTGTGTGTGCACGTGTCTGTGTGTGGGCGCCTGTGTGTGCATGTGCATTTGCGTGTGCATTTCCATGTGCCTGTAGTGTGTGAAGCAGCTGTGAGCAGCAGGCTGAGCCAGGACACATCTAATCCACCCTATTCCAGGGCTCACTCTCAAGTGTAGACTAAAGGGGACCCCATTTTAGAGGTAATCAGCAAAGATGCCCATTTACCTCTGCTTCTCTGCCAGCCTTCCAGGCCCCATGCAGCCCGGCTTTTTCTCCCACTCCTCTGGGCCCTGGGTCCAGGGTCTCCTATACAAGGAGGAGGGTGTAGCCTTGGAAAGACAGCCGCCCTTGGGGAATTCTGAGGGGGCCTCCCTGTGGGAAGCTGGCCTGCGCTGACAGCATAGTCACGATGAGGCCCAGAGGGCTGTGCATGGGAAGGAGGTGAAGGAGGCCTCTGCCCCTCGACCTCAACCGTGGACTTTGGCCTTTCAGGTACTACTTGGCCCTTTCCTTTCTCCTGGACAGGGGGAGTGGGCGGCAGGCTTGACCAAGTGAGATAAAGGCCTCTTCTGGGAGGTCGGTCCCCTTGGGTCCCAGGAGAGACCCTGGGCAGTGAGCAGTGTCCCTCTGGGTCTGACACTTGGCACCTCCATGTCTGGCTGGGACTTGGGAGGCCACAGGGACCACTTCTGATCTCCAGGTGTCGCCAGCACTGGGCAAGGGCCTCCCGGGCAGCCCCAAGCCTGTGGTGGGGGATACGGGGCAGGGTCTTAGGGCTGCCCCAGCTCCTCATGTTGTTCTAAGGCCCCCAAGATTTTGGCCCCTGGACTGGAGTGCCCTGGCCTCTCAGCCCCTAAGGAGCACTGACGAGGTGCCAGTGTGATGCTGAGGAGGGGTCGTGCCTGCTGGGCAGAGGGGTGGAGACACCCCAGGTCTGAGTCTGCCAGTCCCAGCTCTCTACCCCTGCAGGGCTGGGGGCAGAGGGAGCACAACACCTCCCCTCAAGACAGACCCGACCCAGCAAGGTCTCAGCCTGGCTGGCTGGGCCCCCGCCCCACTACACCTGCCCTAAGCTGGGGTTTCCCTGTCTGTGAACCCAATGGTAAGACACTGGGGTCCCACCCAACCCTTCCTGGGTGGTGTGAAGATTCAAGGTGTCTCGGGACTCCAGGAAGGAGTTACTCAGTGCAGGCTGGCACCCTGGGCAGGCTTCCTAGAGGAGGTGCCAGGATTTGGGTTGGATCTTGCAACGTGGATTCAGTGTGAGGATGATGCCGTCCTCTGAAATGTCCTTCTCCCGACCCTGTTTTCTTTGTTAAATGCAACTTGACACTTGACTGTCAAGACTCAGTTTGGTGTCACCTCCTCCAGGAGGGCCCCCCTGACTACAATCCTCCTTCTTTACCCAGAGACCACCATTGCCCACTCATGTGTCAGCCTCCCTGGCTGAGACTGAGTTCTTGAGGGTGGGGCCTGGCCATCTTGGGAGCTTGGTTGTATCTGCTAACCTTGCCAGCTCCTCCAGCTGGGTGCAGAGCTCCAGGGAGGCCACTGGGCCATTCCTAAGGAAGGCTGGAACCCAGGCCTCTGGGGTGTGGGTGGAGATCCCACTCCAAGGGGTCTGGGAACACCCCGTGCCCTACCCCTGCCACCCACCTTCAGGTCATAGAAGATGATGTCACCGAGCACCAGATACATGTTCACGTAGTAGACGGTCTCCTCGTCGAACTCCAGCAGCGAGTTGCAGAGCTACAGGGCCTTGAGGTATAAGTGCTCCAGCAGCTTGCCATGGCCCAGCCGGTGGTGCAGGGCGGTCAGCCGTGGTAGGCCATGCGCTCGTTCACTGGTCCCCTGGGTGCAGGCCAAAGGTGCAGGTGTGAGGACGTGGCTCCCTGGGGCAGGGAGGGCTCAGGCCCCTCAGGAGCAGGTATGCAGACCCCGGGCTGCATGCCTGGCTTGCCTCCAGGCACCTGTGGTCACCTGGGCAGCTCTGGCCAGTCCCTTCCAGGTTCCCAGACTCACTTTCCCATGTGCAAAGCAGAACTAATAAGGCCTGCCCCTGTCTACTGTGAGGCTTTGGAAAGTCGGACTTGGATGGCCCAGTTCTGTGTCTACACAGAGCCACCTGCCTTTGCTCACTGGTTTTAACTAGGAGAACCCAAAAGCCATGCAGTCCAGGTGCTCCTGGGCTCCCCGGCTCCAGGCAACCCACAGACGTGACATCCGACTCCTCCTGGGTGTGGCACGATCACAGCCCCCTACCTTGGGGAGTCAGCTGCACACCTACTGTGTAATGGGCCACGGGGCACAAGGCGCTGGGGCATGTGGCCTGCCTAGGGTTCCCTGTCTCTGGAGGGGGACAGACGACCCTGGCACAGCACCAGGGGATGCCCGGCCTTAAGGGGCAGACTGCTGGAAGGGGAACTGGGATTTTATCAGCCAGAGAGCTGTGTGGTTGATGATGGTGGGAAGGGCACAAGAGAAAGGGAATGTGCCACTCAGCCTGGCACAGGGACCAATGAGATGCCTGGCATGTCTGGAAGGCAGAGGGCACACTGGGCGGCCCTTGTGGTCAGCAGCAGGAACAGGCAGAGGAAGCAGAGCTCAGGCAGGCAGGGAGCTCTGCACTGCGTGAGAGACCTTGGTCTGTGCCCCACAGCCGGACGGGGAAGCCCGTTGGGCAGATCTGCCTGCCTGGACAGGAGACCAGGAAAATCCAGCAGCTGTTTCAGCTCCTGGCCTGCAGACCTGGAGGCTGGGCTCTGGCAAAGTGTGGGTCCTGGCAGGGTGGGGGCTCAGGGGACTTACCCAGAGTGATGCTGAGTGCTAGGGCCATGTAGGCAAACTCCAAGCCCTCCTGGGGCTTCTCCAGTGTGGCCAGGAGTGCCACCAGCTTGTTGCACAGCTGAAGCTGCAGCTCCACCTTGCGGTTGCCCGTAGTCACTCCAGGGGCAGGGCCTGGTCCTACCACACAGGCAGGTGGGGTCAGGTTTCCCACAGCACCCACCTTGCCCAGCGCCCTCCTCAGAGCTCAAACATGTACTTGGAGCTTCCCATGCCCCAGCTACCCCTGCACCTCAACACAGCTCTGTGCTCTGGGATAACACACAGTTCAGACACCAAGTTGGGGGCTGAAGAGTCACCTGAGGCCCATCCAGCTACACCTGACAGCCTCAGACCAGCCTCTCCCACCTGGGCACCGGGGGTCTGACTGGGGGGAGCCAGCACTCCTCTCTGCTCTAAAAACACCACATTTATCTGTGCCCAGGGCTGAGCAACACTGTGAGCTCAGAGGAAGGGAGAAGCCGTCCCACTTCGGGGTACATGCAGACCTGGGTCTCCCACTGATGCTGTGTGTCCTTTGACATGTCCCTGTGCCTCTCTGAGCCTCAGTTTCCTCATCTGGAAGATGGGGACAGGACTTCTCACTCATGGTTGCTTGAGGTCATCAGGTACAAGGGTAGAACCATTGTCACGTCCAGGCCCCGAGCGTTTGTCTCGGGCAGGGGCATGGTCAATATCATTCCCGGTGAGACCACTTGGAAACTCATCATGTGCATGGGTGGCCCTGCCTCCAGGTGGGAGACCTCTACCGTGCCACACCTGTACCTCAGCCTCCAGGTGCCCCACTGAGGCCCACCCACATCAGCCCACAGGCCAGCTCACCCGGTATAAGGACATGCCTTCCTCCCGCTCCCAGGCCCCATTGAAGATGTCTCCAGCTGCCTCAAACAGCTCCAGCCCCAGGTTGGGGTTCCCTGTGTACAGGTCCACATTCTGTGCCACCTGAAAGGAGACAGAAGTTCCCTCAAGACCCACACCTAGCGAGGTGGCCACGCGCACCTTTGCCAGCCTCCTTCCTCTCACACACTACAGGTACACCTGAGCATTTTTCAGACCCTGTGCATGAGGGCTGCCCCCACCACTGGCATGAGGACAATGAACTGATGCACCTGAGTGCCAGGAGGTGACAGAGCAGCTGCAGCCCAGGAGCCCGATACCTCTGAATCCTACCACCAGGGCTAGCCCTAGCCCACTCCCCCTGCACTCAAACCAGTCTCCGTGGCCCCCAGATTGCTGGGAGCCCAGCCCCTGGCTCCTTTCTGCGTTGCCACATCCCTGCCACATCCGCAGTGTTTGTGGGTGGGCCTGGTCCCCTCTTGGCCATGAGCTCTTGATCCTTCTCCTCAGCTCAAGGAGGTATACAGCAGGTGCTCAATAATGAAAACGTCACCAGGCTCGTGGGCTTCACAATTTGTTCCAGATCACACTGTGTTTGGGAAAGCCTCTGAAAACAGTCACTATGATAGATTCATTTTGTAAGGAGATGTGCCACGTGTCGCTTGGAGCAAGTTCTGTGTGTTAACTGAGTGGTCGCATTATTTGAGCATGTGCTGTATACCCGCAGATGCTGTGCACTGTGAGGGGCCACGCCTCTGCCCTCAGGGAAAAGATGCTGGCCACTGGGGGAGGATGTGAGGGAACCAGTTGGAGGGAGGGAAAAGGCACACAACAGGTGCTCAGCAGTGGTTTAGGAATGAGTGGATGGATGAATGAATGGATGAGAAGATGTAGACACATGGATGGATGGATGGGCGTGTGGCTAGATTAATGCTTGGATGCATGGATGGATGGAATGATGTGTGTATGTCTGTATGTATGTATGGGTGGGTAGATAATGTATGGATGGGTGGAGGGTAGATGATGTATGTACATGTGGATGGATAGATGGTGGATAGACGAATGTATAGATAAACAAATGGACAGATAGATGAATGGAGGGATGGATTAATAGGTAGATAGGTGGGTGGATGGATGATGGAAGAATGGATGGATGAACAGGTGGATGGATGGATGATGGAAGCATGGATAGATGATGGATAAATAGATATGTGGATGGATGATGGATGGATGGAAGGATGAACGGACAGATGGATGGAACAACAGGTGAATGGATAGATAAAAGGATGGATAAATGATGGATGCAGGGATGGACGGATGGATGAATGGACAGATGGATGGATGATGGATGGATGGAAAGATGAACAGATGAATGGATAAATGGACAGATGGATGAATGGTGGATGGATGGAAGGATGAACAGGTGGATGGATGGAAGGATAGATGAACAGGTGAATGGATAGTTGATGGAAGGAGGAATGGACGGATGGATGGATGAACAGGTGAATGGATGGATGATAAATGGATGAAGGATGGATGATAAAAGGATGGATGGAAGGATGAACAGATGAATGGATGGATGAATGGATAAATGGATGGATGGAAGGATGAACAGGAGATGAGTGGATGGATGGATATATGGTTGAATGGATGGATGGATGAAGGATGGATGGATGGAAGGATGAACAGGTGAATGGATGGATGATGCAAGGATGGACAGATGGATGGAACAACAGGTGAATGGATGGATAAAAGGATGGATAAATGGTGGATGGAGGGATGGACAGATGGATGGATGATGGATGGAAAGATAGATGAATGGATAAATGGACAGATGGATGAATGGTGGATGGATGAATGGTGGATGGATGGAAGGATAGAAAGATGAACAGGTGAATGGATGGTTGATGGAAGGATGAATGGACGGATGGATGGACGAACAGGTGAATGGATGGATGATAAAAGGATGGATGATGGATGGATGGAAGGATGAACAGATGAATGGATGGATGATGGAAAGACGGATGGATGGAAGGATGGATGAATGAATGGATAAATGGATGGATGGAAGGATGAACAGGAGATGAGTGGATGGATGGATGGATGGATGGAAGGATGAACAGGTGAATGGATGGATGATGGAAGGATGGATGGATGAATGGATGAACAGGTGGATGGATGGTCGCTGAATGAACGGATGATAAAGGAATGAATGAATGATGGATGCACGGATGGATGGATGAATGGAAGGATGAACAGGTGAATGGATGGATGATAGAAGGATGGATGGATGGAAGGATGAGCAGGCGAGTGGATGAATGATGGAAAGATGGATGGATGATGGATGGATGGAAGAATGAACAGGTGAATGGATGATGGAAGGATGGAAGAATGGATGGAGGGATGGATGAACAGGTGAATGGATGGATGGATGATAAAAGGATGGATGATGAATGAATGGATGGATGGACGGACAGGTGAATGGATGGATCATGGATGGATGGAAGATGGTTGGATGGATAACGGAAAGATGGAAGGATGGACGGACCAAGAGGTGAACAGAAGAATGATGGATGGATGATGGAAAGATGGAAGGATGGATGGATGGATGGATGGACGAACAGGTGAATAGATGGATGGAGAGGTGAATGAATGGATGGTTGCATGGAAAGATGAACAGGTGAATGGATGGATGATGGAAGGATGGATGGATGGATGGAAGGACCCACAGGTGTATGGGAAGATGATGGATAGATGATGGATAGAAGGATGAGCAGGTAAACAGATAGATGATGGAAGGATGAATGGATGGGTGGATGGACAGAGAGTGAACAGCACAGGGGTCCTCCTGCATCCCTTGTCACTCACCTGGATGTACAGGTCCACCAGCTCGCTCTGCCGCAGGATGTAATAGATCTTCCCTGCTTGCAGCCAGGCATGCGCCGCCTCCTCTTTCCTCTGGAGGTCAATGAAAATCTCCAGACTTCGTTTGGTGTAGTCCAGAGCGGATTTGTAGGCCCTGGAATCAGACGCAGGTGTCAGAACAAGGGCTCTCATCCTCCTGGAACCAGTCTGCCTCCTCCCGTGGGTCTGGCGACAGATGAACTGGAATGTGCAGATTGGGAACAGCCCTCTTGTGTGTGCAGTGTTCTGCCCTTCCCAGGCTGCTGGGAGGGCCAGGGTGAACACACACGGCATGGAAAAGATGAAGGACATCCTTCTGAGGGAATCAAGCATCATGCTGCCCTGTGGCAGGAGGAGTGTGCTAGTCCATCTCCCCTGCCTCCCAGACATGGCCTGTGTCTTCTCCAGATGCACCAGGAGCTGTTAGTGTTCAGAGGCTATCTGGGCCGATGATTCTCAAGGTGTGCAGGCATCACAGTCACCCGGAGGCCTGTCCTTATAGCTTGCTGGCCCTGCCCCCAGAGCTTCCGGCTCCACAGGCCTGGGGCAGGCCCTAGAACTCCCACTTGCCACAAACTCCTAGGTGACATGGATGCTGCTCTACTGGTCCAGGGACTACACTTTGCGAAGCATAGCTCTAGCACACTGGCCCATTTTCCTTCTGTGAACCTGAGGCCAAGACTGGAGCCAGTCTCCCAGGTCCCCATGGAATCTGGCTCCTTCCCTGCTCTCTCAGTAAGTCCAACACTCGAGGGGGTGTGACTGCAGCAATGTCACTGGGCCCTATGGGTGGGGTGGCCAGGGCCATGGTTACCCCACCAGGTCAGGATGCTTGGGGGAAGGGGAGTAGGCCACATATGGGACGTGAGACCTTGAAACCCTGCCCCAGGGAAGGAGGTGGCACAACTGGCTTTGTCTTCTGTGGGAGAGAAGCCACAGGTGGCTGCTGTGGTCACATTTAAGGGGACAGATGAAAGCCAGGAGTGAAGATTCAGGGCAGGCAAAGATCAGATGACAAAAGCCACCATAATAGGAAGAACAGCCCAGAGTGCACGTACTGCCTCTGCTGGGGTTGAGATGACCTTTGACCCAACAAGGGAGGCTCAAGCTGGGACTCACGGGCCAGCAGCAGCCCTGGGACGACCCCAGGCCCACCAGCTCAAAGCATCTGATGCCAAAGAACCAAATGATCAAAAGGAGAGGGGCTGATGGCGCCCTGAGCCAGCTTCCCTGTGCCCCCCTCCCTGCCCTGCCCGCCCCCACCTCCACCACTGCAAAGCCAGCCCTTACCACTCTGTGCCCAGGGACAGGTAGAGCTGACTGATGGCCTCCAGGAGCTGCCCCTCCAGCACCTTGTCAGACACCTTGCGGGCCAGGGAGAGCTGGAGCTCGTGGTAGATGACACACTGGGCCTTCCTGGGCATGATGACGCTGTAGAAGTAGCACAGCCACTGGACGGCCCGCAGCTGGCCTGGGCAGAAGACAAAATGGAAGATGTTAGTCTCCCAGCATTGAAGCGAGGCTGGCTGTTCTCGGAGGCCCCTGCGCCATGCTTGCGTCTTTCACCTCTGTGAGCCTGGGTCCCATAGGCGGGGAGCCTGAGCGCAGACAGGCCATGCACCTGTGCAAGGGCAGATGCCAAGCACACCGTGACATGGGCACAGCTTGGTACAGATGCTCATGGTACAGGCCGGCCTTCTTTACAACTCCCAGGGCTGAGATCCTGGCCAGGCTCGGCCCCTGCACCAGGCCATTTATTTCTGCTTCACAAAGTCCCTCTGGTCAGGACCAGGGCCACCTTCAGCCTGAGCTGATGAGGCCAGGGGCACAAGTAGCCCCTGTCACAGATGGAACTCGCAGAGAGCAAAGCCAAGCGTCATGTCTGCCACACACGGCATCATGTTGGGGGAATGGGGTTCAAAGCCGGCCCCTGGCGTTCCCACACATGCTTCTCTCATGCAACCAGGCTCCCAAGCCACAGGCTCACTGGCCTCTCCCAAAGCCAGGGCGCTGGGAACAGTGGAAAGCTTCTGATTTTCTAGTGTGAGAAACGTTCCGGAGATTAATACAGGAAACCAGGTACGCCGAATGGACATCTGTCACACACGCCACCCAACAACAGCTGAATACACAGTCCTCTCGAGCACCCATGGGATATTCCCCATGACAGACCATGTGCCAGGCCACAAAATGAGCCTCAGTGAATGGAGAAGGACTGAGACCAAAGCAGAGGTGTTCTTCAGCTGTACTGGCACGAACACTCGAAATCGACAGTGAAGGAAATGTGGGAAATTCAAAAATATGTGGAAATTACACACTCCTAAACAACCAGTGAGTCAAAGAGACCATCAGGGAAACCGAAAACTAATTGGAGAAGAATGTAAACAAATGCACAGCCCGGGCCAGCGCGGTGGCTCACGCCTCTCATCCCAGCACTGTGGGAGTCGAGGCGGGAGGATGGCTTGAGTCCAGGAGTTTGAGATCAGCCTGGGAAACATGGTGAAATCCTGTCTCTATAAAAAAAAAAAAAAAAAAAAAAAAAATTAGGCGTGGGGGGGGGTGGTGCACATACATCTGTAATTCCAGCTACTCGGGAGGCTGAGGCATGAGAATGGCTTGAATCTGGGTAAAAGTTGCAGTGAGCCAAAGATTGCACCACTGCACCCCAGCCTGGGCAATAGAGCAAAACTCTGTCTTAAAAAAAAAAAAAAAAAAAAAAAGCACAGCGTATCAAAAATTCCAAGATGCAGCTAAGGCAGTGCTGAAAGGGAAATTTATAACTGCAAATGTCTACATTCAAAGAAAGAAGAAAAATCTGAAATCAAAAATCTAACCTTCCGCCTTGAGAAACTAGAAAAAGAACTAAACGCAAAGTGAATAAAAGGAAGAAAATAATAAACGTGAGAGTGGAGATGGGAAGTAAAAATACAGAGAATGGAAAAACAAGACATAATCAACAGAACCGAAGGTGGGTTTTTTGAAAATAATAACAAAATTGACAAATCTTTCACCAGACTAACCAAGAAAAGAAAGATGGGACACAAATGACTAAAATCAGAGACTGAGCACCATGGCTCACGCCTGTCATCCCAGCACTTTGTGAGGCGGAAGTGGAAGGATCGCTGAGGCCAGCATTGAAGACCAGCCTGGGGGAACATGATGAGACCCCATCTTTAATAAAAATAAATAAATAAATAAATAATTAAAAGCCCAAGTTTCTAAAATCAGAAATGAAAGAGGAAACATTATTGCCGACCTGACAGAAATAAAAGGATTCCATGAAAACACCACGAACAATTGTACACCAAGAAATCAGACCATCCAGACACAACAGCCACACTCCTAGAAGGACACAAACTACCGAAAGTGACTCAAAAATGACCCCAAGTAAGCATGTGGGGTATCAGCGCCGCCCTCGGTCTCCTCGACCGTTCAGCGCAGGGTGGGGAGACAGGGAAGCATGATCCCCGTTCCCTGGCCTGCATTTCCGAGTCTGAATCCCCCAGCACCCCGGGGAGGGCCTCGTAGGAGGAGGTGTCACAGGCTGTTGTGCCAGGAGCCACCGGAGGCTGCAGTGGGGGCTGGGGCGCTGGGTTCCTGGAGGGTCTCCTTCCAGTCAGAGAATGCCCCTGGGGAAGAAGCCTGGGTCAGAACCCCCCACCCCTCCTTGGGCAGATATGTGGGACCAGGGCCCCTTCACACGGTCCTTTCCAAAATCTCATCCCTCCTAGGGCCAGGAGTGGGTGCCAGGCCTGTGTTGGGAAATGGGCAGGTTTGGTCACAGCCCCTGGGGCTCTGGTCCAGGCCACAGGAGGCACCTCTGAGTGGTCTCACGATGCCATGACAAAGCGCTGCAAGGCAGAGGGGACCCACAACAGTATCCCTCGACTCAGCCATTTTCCTGGACTCAACTTCCTCATCTATCCTCTGCGGCCTAGATTTCAGACAGCCCTGCCCACCTACTGTCCGTTCACTGCTTAGTCTGCAGTGACTGTTCGATAGCACCCCATGGCTCCCCAGTGCTCTTGGGGAAAAGGCCAAGCCACAGCCTGAGGCCCCAGGCCCTGCTTAGCTCTCCAGAAGAGCTTCTCACCATCCAGCACCCAACCCACCCGCTCCCAACTCTGCACCTCCCTGCATAAGCCCTGCTCACTCACCCCCGCTCACACCCCACTCACTCACCCCCACTCACACCCCACTCATCCCCGCTCACATTCCCACTCACTCACCCCACTCACTCATCCCCGCTCACACTCCTGTTCACTCACACCCCATTCACTCACCCCCCACTCATCCCCGCTCACACTCTCATTCACTCACCCCATGAAACCTCCGCTCACCACCACTCACCCCCACTCCCTCAACCCTGGGCCTTCACACAGGCTACATCACCAGTCCCTTCCCCACCACCAGCCCCTCATCCACCACCTATTAGTTGACTAAATCCTCTCAACCCTCTGGTTCTAGACTAAAGAGACTTCCCTAACCCGGGGCCAAGTGCTGCCCCACCATCACGCCACTCACCCTTTTGTGGCTTCTGTGGCCTGAAGCTCACA
The DNA here is from genome assembly GCF_049350105.2 of Macaca mulatta. Lineage (NCBI taxonomy): Eukaryota > Metazoa > Chordata > Mammalia > Primates > Cercopithecidae > Macaca > Macaca mulatta. The sequence goes on along the minus strand of NC_133408.1, from coordinate 42,059,451 downwards.
TTCCTACGCTCAGTCTCTGCCACCCCAGGACCCTACAAGCCCCATTTGTGGGTGGGGCCTGGCACACTCTGCACACAGCCCCTCCCAGCCACTACCCTGGCCTCCGGGGCAACTGGAGAGCCACGTGCCTTTGCTCCAGAGACTTTGGCAGAGGGTGGAACCACCCCCTCCCTGAGGCAAACCTACAACAACCTTCCCTTCCCCACTGGCTTCCCGGGCCTCCTCTGGAACCTTGTGCCTGCATCCCAAATGTACTGGGATGGATCCCATTCCCCGGGAAATTCCAAGAGCCCTTGGTGCGTCCACATCACCAGGCTGTCCACATGTGGACCCTGAGGGGAAGAGACAGAGCTGCAGAGGGGAGACGGGAGGGCCTCCCTGAATCAGCCCCTCAGGAAGGAGCAGACCTTTCAGGGACATCAGTTGAGGCCCCTGCAACCTAAGGCTCTGAATTCTGCTACCCGCTGAGGGCAGTGTGGCCTCCCATCTCTGAGGCAGAGCACAGGGTGAACTGCAGCTTCTCCAGGTCATGAAGGAGGAACCCACAGCTATATGTGGGCCCCAGCACTGGAAAGGATGCCCCACCTCAGTCGGGGACCAGGCGGGGGTCAGCATGTTCATTGGAAGAAGTGTGGGACCCCACGGCCTCCAGTGCCAGAGTAGACGGGAGGTTCAGGCCCACCTCAGGCGACATCCTCCAAGCCCCCAGCCCACACCACAGAGGGGTGACTGTCGCATCCAATGCCCACCGTACTCAGCTCTGTCACCACCACCCGCGTTACCCCAAGGCCCAGCTCATAACCAGAGGAAGCCTGAGCCACGCGCAAAACCCACCTTGTTCCTGCGGCTGCTCGGTCTCAGCTTCCTCTACTGAGTCTGGCAAGGGAGAAAAGAGAAGCAATGAACACCCCCAGCCAGCACCTCTGGTTCCATGTCAGGTTCAGCTGGGTGTCGGTGTTGCAGGGTGAGAGCATTGCAGGGTGCAGGGGTTGAAAGTAATATCATCCGAGGGCCGGGCGCGGTGGCTCAAGCCTGTAATCCCAGCACTTTGGGAGGCCGAGACTGGTGGATCACGACGTCAGGAGATCGAGACCATCCTGGCTAACACGGTGAAATCCCGTCTCTACTAAAACATACAAAAAACTAGCCGGGCGAGGTGGCGGGCGCCTGTAGTCCCAGCTACTTGGGAGGCTGAGGCAGGAGAATGGCGTAAACCTGGGAGGCAGAGCTTGCAGAGATTCATGGTGGCCACCTGAGGGGTTGTGCTCTTAAAAAACAAAAATTAAAAATAAAATTAAAAACTTAAGAAAGGAAGGGGTCAAGAATCCATCAGGTCTGACTGAGATGTGTATCAGTGACTAACACCCCGTAAGGCAAAAGTGCTCCAGTGCGCTTTGGGTTCTCTTCAGCAGTATTTAAAGGCGTGTGCTTCCCTAAGACTAAGCCACGGGAATACCCCTAGCAACACTGCCAGGAGAAATGTCTACCATGGATTTGGCTAGAAATACAGTTGTCTTTAACAAATTAACACTGAATAAATCCTGCCTTATTAGAGCCTGAGAGGATGACATTCTCAATGATAACAGTTATCACTACAATCTCCAAACATCTGCGATCCTGCAAGGAGGAACTGTGACAGCGCAGGTCACGTGTCCAGAATGCTTCCCAGACTGCCTGTTACAGAATAAAAGAAATGAAACCCCCCCCCCAAGAATGTCTTCTCTCACATTTAGCCAGTTGTTCCTTTGTGTGCATCTCTGCGCTAAAATGGCCATTCTTCCCCACAGCCTGAAGTCATATGCTAAAATAAATGAGACTCACATGAAGCCAGAAACGTGCAGATGCGAGGAAACCAACACAACTGAAATGGGCTGGAGAGTGTGGCCAGGAGGATGGTACTTCCCAGGAAGCAATTACTTCATCTCTGCCCATGAAGCAGGCAGCTGTCACTGTCCCCCAGGCCCACACCAGCCACTCGAAGTACGTTCTAACCAAACTACCTCCAACAATCAACATCAATACACCACACAATTGGCTTCTGAAAGGACACCTTGCAACCAACAAGAAACTGTTAGCACAACTTTGAAAACCTGTGCAACTAAAAACCTTGGAAAGGGATAAACACTGCCACATTTTGACTCAAATACTGTCATGGGGTAGCACTGCAATAATTCACTGAAACAAAAGAATGAATGAGGAATACGTTTATATAGGAATCAGAGGAAGCATGACTAATCATTTAAAGAAATAGGTCAAGAAACTGCTAGGTTCAAATGCTACCGTGAGACACTGTCAGGGCCTTAGGGAAATTCACTTCTCTTGGTCCTGTTTCTAGGTTCATCAAAAACCAGCTTTGGACTAGGGAATCTGTTGCTTCCCAAAGCCTTCCTTCTGTGATTCCAGCCCAGATTTTAGGACTGCTCTCCCACTTGGTATATGAAAGTGCTTTCTGTGTAGAATAGCAAGAGTACATTTCTGTGTTGAATGAGGTTTGGGACCTACTCTATGAGGCAGAATATCATCATGTAACTTTAAGCATGACGACAAGGCACACTCTAGAATAAGGATAACACATAAGATGTGGCCATACACCTGTGCGTGCCTGGCAGGGAGATGGAGAAGTCTCATTTAATGAAGCCGCGGTGCCTGTTGCACCTGAATATCCCCAGTCCACGTCAAGTTCACAACGTCCTTCTGACATCAAACCACATGTATCCCATACTTTTCCATACTTTCTACCCAAGATTAAAATATGCAGAGCACCGTGATAAAGATGCCTCCATCCCCAGCATGTTGGCTCTCGTTCTGTAGAATTACATACTTGAGGTACAAAATGATCACCAGGCTGCAGCGGCAAGCAAGACTGGGCTCCGTGGGGACAGCAGGCCCTGCAGCAGCCACCACTCCTGTCCCCACAGTCTGATGCAGCTGCAGAGAAGCTGTGGTTGAGGCCATTCACTTTGTGAGAGAACCACACAGGAGGGAAAAGGTAGGGGAGGTAGGGAAGAGGGCAATGTCAAGCCTCTGAGCCCAATCCAAGCCACCGCATCCCCTGTGACTTGCACGTATACACCCAGATGGCCTGAAGTAACTGAAGAATCACAAAAGAAGTGCAAATGCCCTGTCCCACCTTAACTGATGACATTCTACCACAAAAGAAGTGAAAATGGCCGGTCCTTGCCTTAAGGGATGATATTATCTTGTGAAATTCCTTTTCCTGGCTCCTCCTGGCTCAAAAAGCTCCCCCACTGAGCACTTTGTGACCCCCACTCCTGCCCACCAGAGCCAGAGAACAACCCCCCTTTGACTGTAATTTTCCTTTACCTACCCAAAACCTATAAAAGGGCCCCACCCTTATCTCCCTTCACTGACTCTCTTTTTCGGACTCAGCCCGCCTGCACCCAGGTGATTAAAAAGCTTTATTGCTCACACAAAGCCTGTTTGGTGGTCTCTTCACAGGGACACGCATGACAGGCAGGTGCAGAGCCAGGGAAGGACCTGTCATGAGAACAGAAAGGAATGTGCCTCCCTGTACGCACACTCGGATTTTATGACAATGTGGGCAGGGGGCTGAACAGGATGCCTGAGAACATTCCTCCAAGTTCTTTTGCTGATTTTCTAAATATTGGTGTAAAATCTGAACTCAGACAAATTTCTTTTTAAATCGTTTCAATCAACATCTTTGGTGCTCAGCATCATGTCTACATGATCATCTAGAAAACCAACTTCTGTTCTAAGGCTCACATCTTCCTATTAAGTCCCAGGGATTTTACAAGGGAATGCACCTCTCATTCGCATCAAGCACACACACAACTACCATTAAAGAAATGCTTAATTTGCCTACATAATTTTTTAAACACCCAGATTTGAAATACAATAGAGAAGACAACTTTTTGATAGCTCTGCTTTCCAACTGCGAACTGTGGGTCGAGAAAATAACCTGCCATGATTTCTAACCAGTCAACAACCTGTCTTCCCTGGCTGCAGTAGGAGCAATCTTTCTGAGCTCAGGATGAAAAAGAACCCAGCTGTTCAGGGGACAGATAGTCATCAGTTCTCAGCGGGCTTCCTGGGTCCCAAATCCCCATGTGATACGTGGAAGTAAAAAGCTATCAATGACCAAGCATCTGAACTCTTATCCCACCTCGACATCTGCTTCTCCTGCCACGTAAATTTAAAATTAATAAGCCTGCTATTAGAGAACAGAGTTGGTGCTGCATCTGTCTTCCTAAAATTATGGATAATTACCAGCCCACAATGGCTTCTAATCAGATTTGAGTAGTCCCTTAGACAGGAAGCTAAAGTGCCTCAGCCCTAAACTGAGAAGAAAACAGAAACTGGAATGCTCTAGGTTTGATTTTTTCCCCCTTGTTCTAAAGTTGATGTTCCCGAATCTTCTTCTACTGTCTTGCTTATAAAATGTATGAGAAACAGGGAAATTTAAAGACATGATAGAAATGGCCACTTTTTCTAGGTATAAACTTTGTGAACATTATTTTCAGCTGCTGGGCTTTTTCTCCACAAACTGTGAGCCTGGAGGACATTTTCCCCCTCGTGGTTACACATTCAGAGTCAGGGAAAGTGGCTTTAGCAGTAAAGAGGGGAGTGCACTGAGAAGTGACCGGACACTGAGAAGGATAGACAGGGACTCTACCTCGGTGGCCTACAGCATTCCTGGGCCTCCACCTTTACTTTTCTATCTGTACAAAGGATCTAAAGGCCTGTGATTCTAGGCCACGACAGCTCTTCATACACACATACACAAACATCACACGCCTATGTGAAAAGCTGTGACACTTGGCTGATTTCCTGAAGAGGTTATCTTGTATCATTTCTACTCATGTACTCCACCTCCTTCCAGACAAGTATCTGAGGATGATGGGCTATCCCACAGCCATGTGTGTAACCTCTGCTGCTTACGATCCCTGTTCACATAGCATTTTCCAAAAGCATTTGGTGTGAAGTGACAGAAGAAAGAAGAATAAGGTTCTTTCAGCCCATTCATTCATTCATTCATTCATTCAACAAATATTGACTATCTACGTGCCAGACACTGGTGATATAACAGCGAACATATATTTTTGTAGGTAGAGACAGACAACCAAAAAGTATGTTAAAGAGTGATCGATGCTGTAGAGGAAAATACACCAGGAAACAGGAAAGAAGAATACCCCTATTCTAAACAGGAAAGAAGAAGCCACCCTACACTGGGGTGACGCTAGTGTTACAAAATGGAAACAGCGGCCGGGCGCGGTGGCTCACACCTGTATTCTCAGCTCTTTGGGAGACTGAGGCAGGCAGATCACCTGAGTTCAGGAGTTCAAGATCAGCCTGACCAATATGGCAAAACTCTGTGTCTACTAAAAACATAAAAATTAGCTGGACGTGGTGGCACACGCCTGTAATCCCAGTTACTCAGGAAGCTGAGGCACAAGAATCACTTGAACCTGGGAGGCAGAGGTTGGAGTCAGCCGAGATCACACAACTGCACTCCAGCCTGGGTGACAGAGGAAGACTCTGTCTCAAAAAAAATAAATAAATAAAAATAAAAATAAAATGTAAACAGAGAATAAGATACCAAAAGAAAGAACATGAACAACTAATTGTAACAAAAGCCTTTGTAAGCTGATACTTTCCTTCCTGGATCCTTGTCCCTTACAAATGGAAAAAAAGGGTGGGTAGGGGGTAGCATCAAAATGATGTTTTAAGACGGCTTGGGGTTTCAGATGTCTGACAGTCATACTCACGTACTTCAAGGAAAAAGCTCTAGCTCTATAAGCCATCTGGGCAATGGTTTAATGTCTTTTCCTTTTTTTTTCCCCCAGAGTTTTTAAAATACAGGAAAACATGTGTGTTTATTTGGCTGCTCTGTGCCCGCACACGTGCAAACTGTACTAACAGGTTTTTCCATGTTTCGCTGAATTTGCCAGCTTGCCATAAACAGGCTTCCATGTCGTAATTGTCTATAAATAGCACAAACACACGAAAATGCAAATCAAGACAAGCTGTCCCTTCCACTGCTGTTGCCATGATGACAGGAGAGCGACCATTGGCCAAATCAATACGCGGAGACTGCAGCTGTCTGGCAGAGAGCACAAGGTCGACTGCTTTTCCCATAGCATTTAAAGAAACAAGCGGAAACGGCTCTCCACACAGGACAGACACGTCCTTTGTTCTTTGAATCAATACTGCCAATGCCCAAAATACTTTCTCCATCACACTATCTATATGGAATTCAAGTTCCTTCCAATGCCATGAGTAACGCCAGTGATAGACTATGTTTAGTCATAATGACCCATTAGCATTCTTTTTCCTCTAAAATGTTGAAATAATAACATTGAGTGTGCACTCACGAGGTGCCAGGCTCTGAGTTTGATCTCGTTTGGTTCTCGTTGAAATCCTGTAAGATCAGTACCATATTCTCTCATTTTTCATAGATGAGGAAACTGAGGCATAGAAAGGCTAAGTAAGTTGTCCATGGTCACAGGTTATTTAGGAACTTTTCTCCAAACTTTCAAAACTTAACCACTGCCACTATTACAAATGGGTTTTTGTTTGTTTGTTTTTGGTTTTTTTTTTGAGACAAGGTCTTGCTCTGACCAGGCTGGAGTGCAGTGGCATGATGATGGTTCACTGCAGCCTCGACTTCCCAGGCTCAAGTGATTCTCGCACCTCAGCCTCTCCAGTAGCTGGGATTACAGGCATGAGCCACCACATCTGGCTAATTTTTTAATTTTTATTTTTTCTAGGGATGGGGTTTCATCATGTTGCCCAGACTGGATCCAAACTCTGGGCTCAAGAGATCCTCCCAGGTCAGCCTCCCAAAGTCCTGGGATTACAGGTGTAAGCCGCTGTGCACAGCCCTACAAATGTGACTTATACAAAGTCAGAGCAGTGAGCAGGAAGAGAACAGAGACTTCAGCGAGTCTCCTGGCTGTGGCAACACCATATCCCTCCTCCATACCGTAATGTGTCTACACCCACCAAGCTCCTAGACGTTGAAGGCAGGCCAGCTCAGAGACGAAACAGCAGTCAAGAAAGAGAAGATGCAGACATGTGTCTTGATTTCAGCTCGAGCGTGCCTCTCTGCCTTGCAGCTGCACAGGCAGAAACCAGGGGGGGTGAGTCTGAGACAGTGTGTTTGGTTCCTGACAGGTAATCTTTTGGGAGACCATCCCATACAATTAGTGTTACACTTCTCAAAAAGGAAGTGTGACTTTTATAGAAAAATCATTTCCATTTGGGAGAAAGGCCTAATAAAACCACAAAAGGATAATACATTCATACAACAACAAATTCAATTCATCTGTCACAAACTGAAATTCCAAAGCCCTCTGGGCACACAGCTGCTTTTCTGAGCTGAAATTCATCTCCAGTTGAGAAACAGGTCAATTTTTCTAAAAAATTTTCTTTTTCACATGCCTTAAATAAAAATTCCTTCCCCTCACTTGTCATTTTCCAGATTTAATGGCTTTGTTGGTCTTCCTCTCATTTAGGCCATGAGCACTTGGCTGCATGTCTGCTACGGCCCGGACTCCAAGGGAGGCACCCTAGGGAACACAGATGACCTCAGCACAGCGACACCCTCAAGGAGCACACACGGAGAAGGCAAGATGATACAATCGCAGACTTCACACAGAAAAGAATGTGGCATCCATACCCCATCCCATTTCTAGAAAACAACGATGCTGAGTCAGTAACATTTACCGAACAGCCTGCAGTGTGGAGGCAGGCACGAGGAGGCTCCATACAGGGAAGAGCACCTTCAGAAGGGGGCATGCAAACAACGTGGAGGCAGGAGACGCCCCCACGCACAAGGGCCAGCCTGGGGGCCTGCAGAAATGCCCATGCATCTGGGAAGAGGGAGAGAGGACAAGATACTTAAATGCTCCAAAATGAATAGAAGCCTCCCAAGAACTTCCCCCGAAATGGGGCAGGGATTTACAAAAGACCAAACCGAGCATGCGCAGTTACCTGAGCATAGCGCCAGGAGAGCAAGCTATTCCAGGAAGAAACAGGGTCCCTAGAAGCCTGAGCCTCTACTCCCAGCTCTGCGACTCATTCACCCTATGACCTTGGTGAAGGCTCTTAGCTTCTGTGAGCCACAAGAGAATCACGCGAAAACAGAAGATATGAAAACTGCTCTGCCTTTTTCACAGAACTGCTGAGGGAATAAAATCAGATCATGGATTTTAAAATTCTCTGTGAATTATGAAGTAAAATACAAAAATATGAAATCATTCTTACCATTAGTAACAGCTCTGTAAAATTAAGAGCAGAGGTAAGATCACAGCATTTTCCACCTCCCGACTCCCGAGAGAAATAGTGAGTCCAGCCGATGTATTTGTGCAACCCCAGTATCTAGGCTTTGAGAGCCTCAAACCGCTCATGAACTCTGACAGTATCACTGCAGCCCACTGCTCATTAAGTTCTCCAAGACAGTCAACTGACATAAAATACTACAGCTTTTTCAGCTGGGCTTGAAGCCCAGCACACAGCACAGCTAAACAGTGAAGAGGTTTTCTGCCACTAGACTCAAAAGCTGGCTTTTGTAGATTCCCATAGAAAGAACATTCAAGGCCAGGCATCGCGGCACATGCCTGTAATCCCAGCAATTTGGGAAGCCGAGGCAGGAGGATCACCTGAGGTCAGAAGTTCAAGAACAGCCTGGCCAATATGGCAAAGCCCCATCTGTACTAAAAATACAAAAATTAGCCGGGCATGCTGGTGGGCACCTGTAATCCCAGCTACTCGGGAGGCTGAGGCAGGAAAATCGCTTGAACTTAGGAGGCCGAGTTTGCAGTGAGCTGAGATCATGCCACTGCACTCCAGCCTGGGCGACAAGAGTGAAACTCCATCTCAAAGAAAAAAAAAAAAAAAGAAAGAAAGAAAGAGAATTCTTTTTTGCTGATGTTAAATTTCCTGTGCTTAACACAGAGAAATCATACAACACTGAAATCCTGAAAACATATCATAAAAAGCATTTAGCGACTGAAAAGACATTCAATATAACCTGTAACAGTGAGTTCCCCTCCTCTTTCCAGCCAGCTCCACTAACGCTGTGACCCTTAACAATGCTTCCACTAACAGAGAGGAAAATTAATAGGACCGCTTACCCCTCTCAGCTGACAGCTAAACCAGTGCTTCTCCCTGGGCTCACTAAAGATGACCTTTACCCAAAACCAGGCTGCAACGACCCTGTAGATGTTGACTAACGATTTCAAAATTCCCATATTCTTTGTCCATTCCTAAGGAAGATGAACTGAAGCCAGGTGTCTCCAAGTCAGAACTAACAGAGGCCTTAAACATCAGATGGCCCGTTCCCTTCTTTGACAACTGGGGTATCTAAAGCTGAGCTTATGGAAGAAAACAGCCTGTTTAGTAACAAAGCGAAAACCAAAGCCTAGTCACCCAACCTCTGGTCTGGAACTTCTTCGACAATCCAGCACCCATACAGGATGAGTCTCCCTAACCAGAAACTCTGAAATCCGCAACTTTTGAGTGCCGACGTGATGGTCAACGAAATGTTCATTGGAACAGCTCAGACTCTGGATTTTTGAATTCAGGATGCTCAACCAGCAAGTATAATACAAATATTCAAAAATCCAAAAATGTAAAAACATCTGAGACACTTCTGGTTCCAAGCAGTTTGGATGAGGGATATTCAACCTGCATTTTTTGTTTTTTCCTCTAATGAAGGAAATTAGAAACGAGACCCGAGCAAAGTCATTCAATCCATACTAAAGTCATTCAATAGTTTAATGAGTACCCATTTAGAGTTAAGTGCTACCCGCAGATATTTAAAAGGATGAATACATACATGCCTATAATCCCAGAACTTCGGAAGGCCGAGGTGGGAGGATCACCTGATGTCGGGAGTCCAAGACCAGCCCGGCCAGCATGGTGAAACTCCATCTCTACTATAAATGCAAAAATTAGCCGGGCGTGGTGGCTCACACCTGTTATCCCAGCTACTCTGGAGGCTGAGGCACAAGAATCGCTTGAACCTGGGGGGAGCACGTTGCAGTGAGCCGAGATCACACCACTGTACTCCAGCCTGGACCACAGAGCAAGACTCTGTCTCAAAAAAAAAAAAGAAAAAAGAAAATTTAAATTGTGTTTTCACATGGAGCCCATGTTCCCAGAACACAAGCCCTGCTCTATGCTCCAAAGGCACACAGGGTGCCCCTTTATCTTAATGCTCACCATATTCCATGGCAGCCACTGGCACGTGTCTGTCCATCGCACTAGACTTCCTGCGCATGAGGCAGGGATCATATATTATTACCTTTCTGTCCCCAATGTCTGGCCTAGAAGACACTCAGTAAATGATTACTGAACTAAGTCAGTTACTAAGACATTTTAAACTTGTATTAACAAAATTGATTTAATAAGTTTGCCAATGCAGCCTTCATACCACACAGCTTAAATCTCAACCTGCGGATTTATCTTGTGTTCTGCTAGATTATCACCTATTAACATTCAGGAGGCACCTAGTATGTGCTAGGCATTACTAATTGCTGGGAACCTAGCAGTGACAAAACAACATTCCTTGTTCAAAGAGAAGTTCTAGTATAAAGAGGAATAGAAGGAACAGGCTAGATTGATGAGAGAGATAAGAAAAGAACAGGCTGCCATGGGAAGCACCTGGTCTTATCTGGATGGTACACAGTTAACGAAGACTGAGTGCTTCATATAGCATAAGATGATCTCCTCCAAAGAAGTGAATGAAGCTTTGATTCCCCAGTACCAGAAGTCATCATAAAGTTGCGTACAGCCCCATGCTTAGTGTAGGAAGTGAAACCAAACAAACAAACAAAGCTCCAACTTCCAGAGGAAACGGTCCAATTATGAAATCCTCTGGCTACGTTCCATTGAATTTCAAGGTGTTCAAGAGGCCAATATTTAAGTGATAAATTTACCCAACCACTTAAAACTAAAGTAGTCTTTGGTTCAAGGGGTAAAGGTATAGTACCTTTTACAAATTTATTAGCTCTTAATATTTACTTTTAAATATGATGATGATGGTGTAAGAATAACTTTACTGAGTAGTTACTATGTGTTAGGCACCAAACTAAGCACGTTACACACACATTTGCACGATCCTGTGAGATGATCATGACCCCTTGTCACCCCATTTCATAGATGAAAGTCATGTTTATATAAGCTTAAAAACTTATCCCAAATAACACAGCTAGTTAGCAAAACTCAGGCAGCCTGACTCCATAGGCCTTGTTTAAAGAAGTAATATTTATAAACTGTCCAGCACAGCAGTGGTACAAACAAGAGTTCAATAAATGCCTAAAGGGTACTTCATACCCAAAATTGTTTCCCGCCAATCAAACTAGACTTACCCTGGTTCTGCATAACCAACTGTCAAATTATTGTTCCACGAAGAAAAGGTGGAATGGGTAGAGATCAGAATAGAGTGAATAACTGGTAAATATACTTCATGACAGGTAGTAACAGGATGTGGCATTTAGGGTATTTCCAGGTTTGTTTGCATAACACTTTTTCACAGTTCTAAAGCACAAGAACCATTCTAAGCTGGTGAAAGCATAAGGCATGTCTATGATCCAGGACTCCAATTCACTGTGGATCAGGGCATCTCAACCTTTACTCAACCTTTACAGTATATCAGAACCACCTGTGGGTTTTTAACAACACTAGAGCTGCCCAGGCTCCATTCCTGCAGATTCTATTTCAACTGGTCGGGAGTAAGCACGCATGCTTTTTTCACAGCCCCCCAGATGCAGCTAGATTTGCAAACCACTGTCCAAGATGCTCTCACACTTCCGCTCAGTTCACTCACTGAGATTCTAAGCACTACGAATCGGGCTAAGTTAACAAGTCAGGCTCCACTCCCTAATAATATTGGCAAAGAAACCAAGATCAGAGATTTATTCCAGTCCAAACCAAACAAATTGCCGGGTGAAAAAAACGCCCTGGCATAGTTTGCCATACAAAACAACTTCCTGCATCTTCCCAGTCAGTAGCCTAGAGACTGACTCTGAGCCATGAGAATTCAGAGTCAGGGGAATATGCCAATCTGAGGCGTCTGCCACACTCCTAGCACACCCTCAAAAGCGCCCAGCTACATTTCACATCCACTGTCCTAACAGGGGTCGAAATAGGGAAGAGCAGTGCATTACAGAAAACAGAGCCTGCTGGGCATCAAAAGGCTGGAGAATTCCAGTCCTAGCCCTGCTACCAATCGGTCTGGTCACTTCTCTCTGGTCCTGGTGTGGCCAACAGTTATGCGAGAGGGTGAGGCATAAAAACACAGATGTCAGGCAAGCTCCAGCATGCAACATACATAGAAATTAAAAAGCATTAAGGTGATATCAAGGAATGTATGCCATCAACCAGAAAAGTAACTGAAGTGTTCCTTTTCCCATTCTTAAGAAATCAAAAGTGGAAGCAGAAAATTGAGCAATCAGCCTACCAAGTTGACTGGGGCAACAGAATACACTCACGGATTCTGCTCACAACAGCGGGGGTGGCAGACCAAAAGGAGAAATGCAGAGCGTCCCTCTCTCCTCTGTCCACCTATGCCACCAGCACATGAATGCGTCCACACGCAGCGCCCAGTCTCCTGTTCCACTGACGCCAGCGTCCACTCACCACAAGCCTACTAAGTGCCACATGTGCTAGGATGCTCCCTCATCTCATCACCATAGACATCCCTGCTGGAGGTGAGTATGTGACAGACGAAAATCACGAAGGACTAGGGAGGTTGAGACCCACATTCCCACTGCCGTGAGAGTGAGCTTGAGAGGGACCCCAAGGCTGGGCCCTCCATGCCGCTCTCCTCAGTCATCACTCCCAGACCAGAGCAACGAAGGTGAATTTTCTTCCTCTCACTATCTGCAGCCCCTTGGCTGACCCACCATTCCCCAGAAAGCTATCGAGTTCTGGCAGCTCTGAGGCCACAAACCCATAAACGCACGGGACACACAGCCCATCTGTCTCTAATGGGTCTTTTACTTGTCATGCTGGTCATTTCTAAGAGCAGATGGGTTAAGAAAGACTTGGCAAGTTACCACGAAATGACCCCTCCATTCCTCCCTGGGAGATGGCTAACTAGCGAGCAGTCAGGCCGGCTTTCTTCCCCCACTCCCTGCATTCCTGTCCCTAAGGAGCCACAGACAATCCCACCAAATATAAGCAGGAGACAGCCGCCTCCTTCCTACAGCTGGAGGGGGGAAGGGTCCTCTCCAGCCTTTCTAACTGCATGAAAACCAAACTGTGAGCTGTACTGACCCGGGCCTCACCCATGTTGCAGGCATGTACAACACAGGTGCCCAGTGGTATCATCAGGCAGAACTACGAATGTGCTTTCCATCGTTTTCATACACTGATTCCAGAACCGCTATCCACACAGCTCCACTTCTCACACATACGACGTGCTTCACGGATTACACAGCATGTTCACCATGCCCCTCATCCGCTCCTCCCAGTAGCCTTGTGTGATCCCTTGAAGATGCTTCCTCATACTGAGGTTTGAAACCAAAACTTTCCCAAGAACATCCAGCTAGTGTTAGAACCAGGATATGAGGGCTTCTGATTCTAGAACGAGTATTTGTGCCACTATTCCCCATGGGCCCCTCCAGGGATTTCTGCCTGATCTTAAAATGCAGACAGCAAATCCGTCTCTCTACAGTCCTGGGGTTCCCTATAGACAAGAAGTCAAACTTCTAAGAGAAAACTTATACTTATTTGGAAGGTTACCTGGGATTTTTTTTTAAGTTAGTTTGTTCACGTTTTGGAAAGATTGTTCCAGTGGCAATGCGGGGCATGAAGTGTAGAAACGATTCCATGATGAGACAGAGAAACAATTCGGGGGCTCTTACAACTGTTCAAATGAGGCATGAGGCGCAACCAGAAAGGACAGAGGGGAAATGCATTGGAAAGAAATGAAAAATGAAATCCACTCAGACCCAGGATGGAAAAAAAGGGAGTAAGCATGATGGTGGTTTGTAGTTTGAAAGACTGATGAATCATTAACTACTGTAGAGTGGTATCTGGGGCCTGGGTGCACCAGTTTGTTTAACCATTCACCTGCTGAGCAGTCTCTGGGCTGTGTCCAGTTTCTAGCCTTTATAAATAATGCTGCTATGAACAGATACATAAAGGCTTTTGTGTGAACATAAGTCTTCATTTCTCTGGGATAACTGCCCATGAATGTGAGTGCTGCCTCCTATGGCAATTGCACGTTTAGTTTTTTAAGAAACTGTCAAGCTATTTTCCAGAATGGCTGTACCATCTTCCATTCCCACCAGCCAAGTGTGAGTGATCCCGTTTCCCCGCATCCTCACCAGCATTGGTCTTGTTACTACTTTTTATTTTAGGCATTCTGATAGGTGTATAGTGACGTGGCTTCAGTGTGCATTTTTCTGATGGCTCATGATGTTGAACATCTTTTCATGTGCTTATATGTTATCTGAAATGTCCCTTCAGGTCTTTTATTCATTTTCAAAGTAGATGATTTGGTTTCACTGCTGAATTTGGATAGTTCTTTATATATTATAGATATGAGTCCTTTATCAGACATGTGGTTTGCAAATAGTTTCTCCCAGTCTCTAGCTTCTCTTTTATTCTTTATTTTGCATTTTACATTTTAGTCCATGATCCATTTTGAGTTAATTTTTGTATGAGGTATGAGGTTTAGATCAGAGTTCAGGTTTTTTTCCTATGACTAATCAGGTAGCCAGTAATTTCTTTTAAGAGACAAGGTCTCACTGTGTCACCCAGGCTGGAATGCAATGACAAGATCAGAGTTCACTGCAGCCTCGACTCCTGGACTCAAGTTATCCTCCTACCTCAGCCTCCTGGAGTATCTGGGACCACAGGCAGGTGCCACCACGACCAGTTAATTTTTTTAGTTTTTGTAAAGACAGGGTCTTGTGCCATGTTACCCAGGCTAGTGTTGAACTCCTAGGCTCAAGTCATCATCCCACTTATATGGGGCCAGGCAGTGGCACATGCCTGTAATCACAGCACTTTGGGAGGATGAAACAGGAGAATCACTTGAACCCAGGAATTCCAGACCAGCCTGAGCAACAGAGGGAGGCCCTGTCTCTGCAAAAAATTTTAAACATTACCTGGGCATGCTGTTGTACACCTGTGGTCCCAGCTACTTGGGAGGCTGAGGTGGGAGGATCTCTTGAGCCTATGAGGCTGAGGCTGCAGGGAGCCATGATCGCACCACTATACTCCAGCCTGGGAGAAAGTGAGACTTTGTCTCCAAAAAAAAAAAAAAAAAAAAAAAAAAAAAATGCTAGAGCATCACCTATATTAAAGACACACATTGTCTTTTTGAAAATTTAATTACAGTTATATAATGGACATGTAAAATGTCCAGTTTGAAAGTTTGAAAAATACATAACTCTAAGTATTCTTACCTTAAAATTCTGATTCCTACCTAAGATATCACATACTGTTTACATAAGTATCATAATGCCTGGACAACAACTAAAAATGTGTAAGAGGGAGAAAAATAAGCGTATATACCTACTAATTAAAGGATATTTCCCCCTTATTACTTAAAAAAGTCATCACGGCAAACCCCGTGACTGTATCTAAAGCAAACCTACAGTTTTACTTCTCTGTATTCCAAAATGCAAGGCTAAAATTCAAATACTACACATTTCCTGAAGCCAAGGGCAGTTTACTTAAAATAAATGCTTAGGGTCTATATCAAAAATATGAAAAAGCTAGTTACTTCATAGCCATTCCAATCTAAGTTCAGCTTTTTCTTTTTTAATTGACACATAATTGTGTACTGTACATATGTATGGAGTACACATAGTGATGTTATAATACATGTAATGTATGTGATCAGCATAATTAGCATATCCACCATCTCAAACATTTATCATTTCTTTGTGTTGGTAACGTTCAATACCCTTCCTCCAATTATCTGGAACTATATATTCTATTTTTTTTTTTTTTTGAGACAAAGTCATGTTCTGTTGCCCAGGCTGGAGTGCAGTGGTGCCATCTCGGCTCACTGCAACATCTGCTTCACTTGCCAGGTTCAAGCTATTCTCCTGCTTCGACCTCCCTGGTAGCTGGGGTTACAGGCACCCAGCACCATGCCCGGCTAATTTTTGTATTTTTAGTAGACACGGGCTTTCACCACGTTGGCCAGGCTGGTCTGAAACTCCTGACTTCTGGTGATCCACCCACCTCAGCCTCCCAAAGTGCTAGGATTACAGGCATGAGCCACCGCTCCCAGCCTGAAACTATATATTCTTGTTAACTATAGTCATCCTATGTTATAGAACACTAGAATTTATTCTTATCCAGCTATAATTTTGTATCCTTTAACAAATTTCTCCCTATCTCCCTCTTCCCCCACCCTTCTCACCCTCTAGGATCCTCTGTCTACTTTCAACTTCCATGAGATCCACTCCTTTTTGCCTTCCACATAAGAGAACATGTGCTGTGTAACTTTCTGTCCCTGGCTTATTTCATAATATCTTCCAGTCCCATCCACGTTGCTGAGAATAACAGGACTTCATCCTGTGTTATGGCTGAATAGTACTCCACTGTGTATAAAGACCACATCTGCTGTTGGACACCGAGGCTGATTCCATATCTTGACTATGGTGAACAGTGCTGTAGGAAACATAGAGGTGCGGATGCCCCTCCGACACTGATTTCCTTTTCTTTGGGTATCTACACTGTAGTGGGACTGCTGGATCACACTGTAATTTCATTTGCAGTTTTCTGAGCAACCTCCATACTGTTTGCCATAGTGGGTGCCCTAGCTTACTCTTACTCTTTTTCTTTTTTCTCTTTTAGACAGAGTGTCATTGTTGCCCAGGCTGGAGTACAGTGGTGCAATCTTGGCTTGCTTACTGTAGCAACCGCCTCCCGGGTTCCAGTGGTTCTCATGCCTCAGTCTCCAGAGTAGCTGGGATTATAGGCACCCGCCACTGCACCCGGCAAATTTTTGTATTTTTTAGTAGAGATGGGGTTTCACCATGTTGGCCAGGCTGGTCTGGAACTCCTGGGCTCAAGTGACCCGCCCACCTCAGCCGCCCAACAGTGCTGGAATTACAGGTGTGATCCACCGCTCCCAGCTAATTTTTGTGTTTTTAGTAGAGACGGGGTTTCACCATGTTGGCCAGGCTGGTTTCAAACTCCTGACCTCAGGTGATCTGCCCGCCTCGGCCTCCCAAAGTGCTGAGATGTCAGCGTGCACCCCGCGCCCAGCCAGCTGCTCTAGTGTACAGCCCCCTACAATGTGTAAGAGCTCCTTTGTCTCCATATCCTCACCAGTACTGGTTATTTTTTGTCTTTTTAATAATACCCATCCTAACAGGTGAGATGATACCTCAGTGTGGTTTTGCGTTTCTCTGATTATAAGTGATACTGAGTATTTTTTCCACATATTTTTGGCCATTTGTATGTCTTCTTTAAAGAAATGTCTGTTCAGTTGGGTGTGATGACACAGACCTGTAAGCCCAGCACTCAGAACGCTAAGGCAGGAGGACAACTTGAGCCTAGACCAGCCTAGGTAGCATAGCAAAACCCTAGCTCAAAAAAAAAAAAAAAAAAAAAAAGAGAAGAAGAAAAAAGAAATATCTGTGTCTGTTCAGCTTTTTAACCTCCAAAAATTAAGAGCCCATTTTGGAATCTGACGACCTGCCTGATTCAGAGACAATCTGTGTTGGGTTCTACTCTGCTACTTCCTATGTGACTTGGGAAGTTCCCTTGGCCACTTTGAGCTCAACTTCCCCAACATTAACCAGGAATAAGTACCGCCTGCCTCTGCTGGTTAATGCTGAGGACTGAAAGGAGAACCTCCACAACGCCACTTGACAATGCCGCCTGGCGGAAGCCCTTCAATGCGGGGCTGGTAGGATCATCTGAAGCTAAGTACAACTTTCCTTTCCACTGTCCCAGGCTCACTCTGCATATGATTAGCAAGGAATAGAGAATAAAGGAAACCAAAATACTTGCTTAATTTTTAATAAGAAATGTTTAAAAAGTGGGGGTGGTGGAAAAATAGGAGTGAGAGGAGGGGAAGGAAAAGCAGCCGATCAGAAGTTCTAGTCCAGGGCTCATCCCCGGCCTCCTCACTCAGGCAATCACCAGTCCCCACCTCCTGGGGAGGGATACTTTCTCGGCTGGCTTCACCCACATGGAAGGCACTGCCACAGGTGTTCAGAAACCAGGAGCACCTTGAAATGGGCAATGTGCTTTGGGTAGGAGACCTACAATTTCCCCCAAGGAAATCATGGCACAAAAGTGACCCACTTAGGAGGTACCAAGGGCTGTAAATACTTGGTGGCAAAAACTGATGTCATACCTTCTGTACAGGAGACACACACACAAATAAAACTTGATAAAATAGCAGAGAAAAAAATACAGCAGACATCCAG
Organism: Macaca mulatta; assembly: GCF_049350105.2. Classification (NCBI taxonomy): domain Eukaryota; kingdom Metazoa; phylum Chordata; class Mammalia; order Primates; family Cercopithecidae; genus Macaca; species Macaca mulatta. The sequence goes on along the minus strand of NC_133408.1, from coordinate 42,041,056 downwards.
TGCCATTCTGTTAGAGAAATATTTATATCCCAAAGCCAGGGACTTCTCTGGAACACTGTGTTTATTTCCACGTTTCATGGAAGATGTCTGAGTGCTCTCACCTATGTCTCAACAAACTTCCAGTCCCTGCTCTAAACTCTGTGGCTCCTCAGCAAAACCCAAAAACAAGTATCAGTTTTCCTTCCAAATGGGAAATTTCCCGACCTAGCGAAAGCAGCATCAAATCCACTTATTATGAGATAGCTGATTACAGGCGAAGCCCTCTAGTCCCAGGATGACTCCCCTCCTGCAGGAGCGGGAGGGATGGGCATAGCATTGGCCTGCCAGACCACATCTTCAGGCAGTTTGAAACCATGGCTGCTCAGGTGAGCCATGATAAAAATCAAAATCAAGTATCTCTGAAAAGTGTACATGTGAAGAACCAGACCTCGGACCAGACTCAGCAGAAATGGATGTTGCAAGGTTTGTTCAGAGACCTCCTCTCCATGCCCCCTCTCCCCGGGACCTCCCTCCTTGCACTAGGGGCCCAGGGACAATGGACCACTCCCTTACCTCTAGCCCAGTGCATTTTCAGGAACAGTTCCCAGACTGTACCAGACCCTGAAATGTATTCACTGAATGCACTATTTCTTGAAAAGATCGTAAATCACCTACTATAACAAGAATTGTTTTAAAAGTGTTGTCTCTCTCTCGGGAATCATGCCATGAGTTTGAGCAAGCAGCTTTGCTTATCTCTACTGCAATTCTATCATTTGCAAAATGTTAACAATTACTGTGTTCACCCATAGCATTGTTGTAAAAAGCCTTAAGACCCACTTCATGTAGCCTGCCTGGAGCACAGACCCTGTCACGTGGTAAATGCCCACTGAAGGTGAGTTATCTGTAGCTATTATAACCTGCCACTCCAGCGAACAAAAGGAGTCAATCAGGACTCATCATATCACCATGAAAGGATGTCCATGTAGACTGCGCAGTGGGAGTAGGGGGACTCATTGTTGATCAGGTACTATTTTGTTTTTTACAATGTGTACATATATATTTGTAGGTACACTGGAAAAGATCTGGAAGGAAATACACCCAGTGTTAATAGTGACTACCCCAAAGACACATTCATCCAAACACACAACAGAAAAACACTCACTATCTTTCTGTCTTCCATATCATTTGAACTATTTTCAATAAGCATCTGTGGCTTTTGTAAAGTTTTTGAAAGGAATCTATTGCATTTTTTTCTGGAGAAACAAGCACGAGCATGAAAAAGGTGGAAACAGAAGGTAAAATGGAATGGGACTCAATGGAATTGAGTCCAAGCCAGGCTCAGCAGGCACACGAACCATGCACCTCTCACTACAACTCAACACCAGCTCTCTCTTCTCTTGGTCCAATGGCCCAAGACTTAGAGATAAAATCTTTATTGTGATCACATCAATCACACCAAGGAGCTTGGAACCACCCTTCCAAACGCCTCTGGTTCTGTGTACCTGTCCGGGGCTGTTAGCTTTCCTCCTGTGTCTTTGGCTGACCTGTAATCCCCTAGTGGTGGAAATGCACCCTGACACTTAGCCATCATCCCCACAACACTCAGCACCGCATAGAGACCAGGGCAGTGATGCCCACTCGGACTGTGATTCTACTTATAAAGCAAAGGATCAGGGGCCAGATGCGACATGTCTTTGGTAACTCACCAGCTATTGTTTGAACCAGAACAAAGCCAGGTCTCCTGATGCCCAGAAAAGAGCTAGTGCCTGTCCCACTAGAAACGTGGTGAAAATTTTTTGCTTGCTGTGAAAAGATGCACTACTGGAGAAGATGGGTGCAACTTCTCATGGAGGCACTCAGCCCAGATCACGAGGACACAGGGCTGCCAGATGAGACACTCGGCCCAGGTCACCAGGAAACAGGGCTGCAGAATGAGACACTCGGCCCAGGTGACTAGGAAACAGGGCTTCGGGATGAGACACTAACCCGCCCACCGGAAAGGAAATCTGGCTGGGCAGCGGAGGGAAATTCACACAGCCCAACGACAGCAATAGCATGAACAAAACAAAAAATACCTGACTGGAAAGTCATAGCCTGGCTAGCAAATTCGAAACAAAGCCACAATCCTAGCAGCACACATCACTGCAACACAGAGCTTCAGTCAGTGTGCGCACACTTTAAGTAGAAATGTAAAATGTCCATGTTTTTGGAACAAGGAGGCTATTTGTGTGTGTGTGATGTCAAAGAAAACAGATGAGAAGAAACTGTTGGCAAGGAAATAGAAATAGGCGCCCTTACACATTGACAGTGAGATAACGGTATGGCCCTAATGGAAGGGAATCCGGCAACACCCATCAACATTTAAAATGTGCAGAACCCTGGATCCCACAATTCCATTTCTAGCAATGCATCCTATGAACATATTCACGCAAATATGCAAGAATTATGTACAACTCAGCAGTGATTAATCGAAAAGGTTGGGAACAACCTAAATACTTACCACTGGACAACCATGTTTATCTTATGCCAACATCTGTGTTTTTAAAAACAAGACACATAGGCTGGGCGCAGTGGCTCACGTGTGTAATCCCAGCACTTTGAGAGGCTGAGGCAGGTGGATCGCGAGGCCAAGATATCCAGACCATCCTGGCCAACATGATGAAATCCCGTCTCTACTAAAAATACAAAACTTATCTGGGCGTGGTGGCGCACACCTGCAGTCCCAGCTACTCAGGAGGTTGAGGCAGGAGAACCGCTTGAACCTGGGAGGCGAAGGTTGCAGTGAGCTGAGATCACGCCAGCCTGGTGACAGAGCAAGACTCTGCCTTTGAAAAACAAACAAACAAACAAACAAACAAAAACTGGCAACAGTGGTCACAGGGCAGTGATGGGAGTAGGACTGTCTTTCACTCTCCAGGACCTTTTGAATGTCACTCATATTACATATTCAAAATATATGACTACAGCAAATATTTTCAAAGTAACTATGAAAAACTGGGAGAATAATAATATCTAACACAGAGGACTGCTGTATAATAAAAGGATGAAAAACATTAAGCACTATCAGAGTTCAAAGGAAGAAAGATTAATTCTAGGTTGGATGTCAGAGCGGGGATGATGGAAAGGAAGTATTTCAAGTCTTGAAGGATGGAGAAGATTTAAAGAGGCAGAAGTGTGAAGATGATGTCCCAGATGGAGATAAGAACATAGGCGAAGACGATGAAGAGATGAGAAGGTATAAATTCTAAGTGCAGCTCTCAGGCTAGGCTTCAGAACAGGGCTTAGACAAGAAGCTGGAGTGCAAGGCTGATGGCGGGAATGGAAACACTGAAAACCAAACTTGCATATTACGCCCTGATCATGAGCATTGATGCCAAGCCAGGGAACCCATCCTTGATCTTAACAATGAAAAATCACTGGGCCGGGTGTGGCGGCTTATGCCTGTAATCCAGTGCTTTGAGAGGCTGAGGCGAGAGGACTGCTTGAGGTCAGGAGTTTGAAACCACTCTGGACAACACAGCAAGACTCTGTTCTTACAAAAACAGAGCTCGCAGAGCTCAGGCGAGCCCGTATCGGAGACAAGGCTTGGGAGGTGGCCCTAAGGTTTGGGTGTGCCATCTATGATAACAGCTAAGAGATCTGAAGCCAGCTGTCTGGGTTCAAACCTCAATTCCAACAGCACTGGCTGTGTGATGTTAGACAACGTCCCCAGCCTCTCTGTGGTTCAGTTTCCTCACTGTAAAAGGGCCACAATAATAGAGCTGCTCTAAAAATTAAGTGAATTGGTGCATATAAGGTTTTCAGAACAATGCTTGGCACATGAGGAGTTCAATAGACACGTATTGAACAGAGTAACTTAGCAATTACTAAATATACTCATGCAGGCCAGGCGTGGTGGCTCATGCCTGTAATTCCAAAACTTTGGGATGCTGAGGTGAGAGGGTCACTTGAGCCCAGGAGTTTGAGAGTAGCATGGGCAACAGAGCAATATTCCATCTCTAAAAATGTGTGTAACATACATGTCTATATACACTCAAATGTTCACAGTGTATTTATAGTATATAAAATAGCTGGAACACAGACTTAACTATTCACAATGGTTACTTCTAGAGAAGGGGGAATGCAAATTTCAGCTTTTTACACCACACATATATTCTTGTATCATCTGAAATATTTAAGCAAATTGTATGTATAAATTTGCCCCAAAACACATAGCAGAACAATGTAGTTTTCACTCAAAAATCTTCAAATCGTGATGGAATTGTCCTGTGAAAGTAAAGTTATAGAGATGAAAATTCTCCCTCTAGCCTAAATGCTCTTTCATATGACCTATATTACACACACCAATGCAGAGGCCCAATCCTTTCCCCACTGTCATAAGAATTTTTCAGTGAACTGCATTCCCCTTTACAAACTAGATGATAGTTAGAGTTACCAGGCAAGAACGTGGATCCAGTTCTGCTTTTTCAAAGCCCAATGTTCCTCACATAATAGCAATGCATTCTTCAACCGGTCAACTGCCCCCAACACCTGAGCTCTCTGTTGTACACAACTCAACGAGGCCTGGGAGAAAGCAGGTGCAAATTTCACTTACTCAGTAACAACACATCCCGCCTGATTCTTCTGCTGGGCTAGTTCTCGAATCATCTTTCTCTAAGCTTTCATTCAGCTCTACCACATGTACCTAGGCTGGGTAAAACACTTTACCAGGTTTTTTTTTTTTTTTTTTTTTTTCAAGACGGAATTTCACTCTGTCACCCAGGCTGGAGTGCAGTGATGCCATCTCGCTCACTATAACCTCTGCCTCCCGGGTTCAAATGATTCTCCTGCTTCAACCTCCCAAGTAGCTGGGACTACAGGTGTGCCACCACACCTAGCTAATTTTTGTATTCTTAGTAAAGATGGGGTTTCACCATATTGGCCAGGCTGGTCTCAAACTCCTGACCTCATGATCCGCCTGCCTCGGCCTCCCAAAGTGCTGGGATTACAGGTGTGAGTCGCCGCACCTGGCCTACTTTACCAGTTTTGTTCCTGAATTAAACCTGTTATTACTATCAATAATGGCAATCAGTGCCATTTCATTCACCGTATGACACACACACACAAAGCACTTCATACTCGCTCCACCTATCTGCTTTTCTGCAATGGCCTCAGTGTTCCCCATCTTACATGAGAGGCACAGAGAAAGATAATGACTTCTCCAAGGTTTTGTAATTCACAATCAGTGGCAGAACCAACTAGCCCAACCAGGTCTGGCCAAGGCTTGTGTTTCAGCCACACCACCTGGTTGCTGCCCCTAAGGTTCAATGGGCAAGTAACAGATCACTCCGATTGCAGAGGCTTCAGAAATGCCTTCCGCCATAGTACAATGGACGGTTCGCTCTCAGGAGGGGAGGCAGGGGTGGGAATCAGCACACAGTTCTGCTCGGTTTCTCATGCAGGGCACAGACTATGTATTTTGTGCCTTGCTTTGGAGGTGAAATGTCTCCTGCTCCCTGTACAACATCTTTCTTTGTCCTCTCCACATAAAAGTACAACTGAGTTCCTCAGGGGCAGGCAGTGATCACTGCCCTGTGCCACACCTGACTGATGTACCAACAGGTGGACACACAGGCTCTTCTCTTATGGCCCAGGCTGCCCCCATCTCCTAAGCATCGAAAACTACACACAGGATTTGCAGAACATTAATGACATGGAGGTGACTGCTTCATCTCTGTTGAAAACTTACTGCAGTGTTGTAAAGAAGAGAATTCAGGAAAAGCTGAACATTTGAGGCTGGCTGGCTGTAATCTTCAGCTGCTGAGAAAGCCTCAGCTGCTCGGTTCCACTGTGGAAATCCAACTCCTCCCTCAAAGTCCAACTCAAGTACACCTCCTCTGCGGTGCCTGCCCCTTCCTCCCTTTCACAAGCACGTGCTCCCTCTGCAGTCCCAGAACATTCTATCGCCACCTGTGGAGCCACACTGTCCCAGCCGACAGCCAGCTCAGTGCACAGCTGCCTCTCCCTGTGTGTACCTGCAGGCCCCACCTGGGCTGGAAGGCTGCCTCCTTCTCCTCCACACGGAAGCGGCACTCAGGACCTACTGAATGAGGGAGGGAGTGGATGAGCAAGATCAGCCAAGGGCCACAGGGAGTGGCCTGCAGCTCCCAGCAGGAACAGCCCCTGCCCTGCCAATCCGGAGGTGCTGGCTCTGTTCTCAGCAGGGCTGCTAAAAGCTCCCTTATAACAGCTCTAGGCCACAACGACCAACTTGGTGTCAGGCCCTAGAGACACCAAAAATTGTAACAAATAAAGAGGCCGGGTATGCAGCATGCTGGTTAAAAGCACAGGCTTCAGAGTCAGAGCTTGAATTCCACTTATTATGTGACCTTGAGCAAGTTACTCAAGGCATCGATCTCATTTTGTCACCGGCAGAATGAGGACATTATCCGCCACACAGTGTTGCTGAAAAAGTAAGAGAGGTGACAGACGCAAAGTGCTTGGCACTTACTCTTACTGGTTTATTACAAAGAAGAGAACACAGGAACAGCCAAATGCAAGAGATGCACAGGGCACACCACGGGGCAGAGAGGTCGGGGCTCCCATGCCGTCCCTGGAAGTGCCACCTCCCCAGCACCAAATGAGTTCACCAAACCAGAAGCTCTCCAAACCCAGTATTTAGAGGGTTTTATGGAGTTTTCATAACATAGACATGATGAAGTCATTGGCCACCCGTGACTAGCTCAATCTCCAGCCTATCTCATCTCCCCTCCCAGAGATAGGGGTGGTGCTGATATGTCCAACTCTTTACTCATGACTCATCTTTCTGGCAACCAGCCCTAATCCTGAACCTGTCCAGGGGCCCGAAGCCACCTGTCATCTCATTATCATACAAAAGACACTCCTATCACCCCAGAGATTCCAAAAGTCTGAGAAGCTCTTGTGTCAGGTATTGAAACCCCACAATATTGTACTATGTATCCCACTATCACAATACTTTTTTTCTGAGACAGAGTCTACCTCTGTTGCCCAAGTTGGAGTGCCGTGGTGCGATCTCAGCTTATGGTGCGATCTCAGCTCACTGCAACCTCCACCTCCCAAGTTCAAGCAATTCTTGTGTCTCGCCCTCCTGAGTAGCTGGGACTACAGGTGTGCGACACTACAACTAATTTTTGTATTTTTTAGTAGAGAGGGGGTTTCACTGTGTTGGCCAGGCTGGCCTCAACTCCTGGCCTCAAGTGATCTGCCTGCCTCGGCCTCCCAAAAAGCTGGGATAAGTCATGAGCCACCATGCCTGGCCTCACTATCACAATAATTATACTGAGAGGATGGGGGAGAAAAACGTGGGCAACAAGAGGAGGGGGGAGGGTAAGCAACCTGAATCCTTGTCTTCCACAGTAGGACATCTCCCTGTCTTCCACACAATCTAGAAGAACCAGCTAAAACATAAACACAGTAACCTCCAAGGAGCAGGGATCAGGGTGGAGAAGGGTAAGGTAGGGGATTGCTGGGTTTTGTTCTAAGCCTTGTTAATTTCTGACTCTTAGAGCTGCATGCCTGTACAACTTTGCTAAAAATGAATATTTACCTGTAATCCCAGCACTTTGGGAAGCCAAGGTGGGCGTATCACGAGGTCAGGAGATCGAGACCATCCTGGCTAACACGGTGAAACCCCATCTCTACTAAAAATACAAATATTATCCAGGCGTGGTGGCGGGCACCTGTAGTCCCAGCTACTCAGGAGGTTCTGGCAGGAGAATGGTGTGAACTCAGGAGGCAGAGCTTGCAGTGATCTGAGACCATGCCACTGCACTACAGCCTGGGTGACAGAGCGAGACTCTATCTCAAAAAAAAAAAAAAAGAGTATTTAATTTTTAAACAAAATCTGATACTTGACCAACAACAATAGTATATTAAGTGATACGGTTTTTTGGGTTTTTTTTTTGGAGAGAGGGTCTTGCTCTGTTGCCCAGGCTGGAGTGCTGTGGTACAATTCTAACTTACTACAGCCTCAAATTATTGGGATCAGGTGATCAACCTCCCGAGCAGCTAGAACCACAGGTGTGCACCACCACGCCCAGCATTTTTTTTTTTTTTTTTTTGGTAGAGGTGGAGGTCTCGCTATGTTGGTGGTCTTAAACTGCTGATCTCAGTGGATCCTACTGCCTCAGCCTCCCTAAGTGCTGGGATTACAGGTGTGAGCCACCACACCAGGCCCAAGTGGCGTATTCTAAAATTTTTTGGAATCCAACCACTTTGAAAATGTATGGAGAGCTATAAATCGTCTCCCCATAAACACACATGGATGCATATACACAAAATTGTTGCACAGGATTTTGGGGACTTCACAAATTTCTGAAAGCCAGGTTAAAAACCTTAGGATTATAGATTCTGGTTTCTTTTTTTTTTTTTTTTTCTTTTTTTTTTTTTTTTTTTTTTGAGACAGAGTCTCGCTTTGTCGTCCAGGCTGGAGTGCAGTGACGTGATATCGGCTCACTGCAAGCTCCGCCTCCCAGGTTCATGACATTCTCCTGCCTCAGCCTCCCGAGTAGCTGGGATTACAGGTGCCCGCCACCATGCCTGGCTAATTTTTTGTGTTTTTAGTAGAGGCAGGGTTTCACCATAGCCAGGATGGTCTCAATCTCCTGACCTTGTGATCTGCCCTCCTCGGCCTCCCAAAGTCTGGGATTACAGGCGTAGCCACCGCGCCCGACCCTAGATTCTGGTTTATTAAAGGAAATGTATTTCAAGTCAGAGCTTGTCATTTATTGCACAGGAAAATGAAAACTTCATTTAAAAAATCAAAAACACCCACATGATAAAATGAGGTCCTGCGTGGTTTTAAACTACTTGGTGACCACCATCAGTTGTTTTCTTGACCACGGGATGCACCTAATTCCTAACTATGAATAAAGGTGCAAACATTGTTTATTGTGCTTTTGGCTTCAGCCTTGAAATAATCAGATTCTCTCAAACTCAGGAATGTGAATCGCTGTTTGGTTGATGCAGCTATTTCCATTCTAGAAATAGATCTGGAATCATGTACTTTTGCCCATGAAGAGTCCTTTCTGTAAAACTTGAAAAGGCAAGGTCCCAAATTCCCCATATGGGTGTTTCTTCCAGTAGAAGAATGACTCTAATGACTTCTTAGCAAAACTTACATAATCAGGGCAGGCCATCAAAATACTCCAAAACACAAAGTTTAGCTCCGTTTCTTGTGGACCTGTCTCCACTGCTATCAATCTCACCAACAGCCTCACATGAAGTCAGAGGAACGGTTTTATCATTTAAGAAGGATCTTCATTGCTGGGTGTGGTGGCTCACACCTGTAATCCCAGCACTTTGGGAGGCCAAGGCAGGCGGATCATGAGGTCAGGAGTTTGTGACAAGCCTGGTCAACATACTGAAACCCCGTCTGTAGTAAAAATACAAAAATTAGCCAGGCTTGGTGGCATGTGCCTGTAGTCCCAGCTACTCAGGAGGCTGAGGCAGGAGGACTGCTTGAACCCGGGAAGTGGAAGTTGTGGTGAGCCAAGATTGCACCACTGCACTCCAGCCTGGGCAAGAGAATGAGACTAGGTCTCAAAAAAAAAAAAAAAAAAAAAAAAGGGATCTTCATGTTCCTGCCAATTTGCAAAAAAGAAAAAAAAAAAAATTGGTATCTGTTAACCAGAGGCAATGAAAAGCACTTCCCAGGCTGCTGTAGTAAGTGGATCAGTAACTGTGGTGGGAGATTCCAACCCCCGAGACCTGTGACTATGTCACGCAGCAAAAGGGCTTTGCCACAGGCCTTAGGAGGAGTATCCTGGGCTACCCAGGGAGGTCCAGTCTAATCCCATGAGCCTCTAAGAGCATAGAACTGGCCAGGCATGGTGGATCACGCCTGTAATCTCCACACTTTGGGAGGCTAAGGCAGGCGGATCACGAGATCAAGAGATGGAGACCATCCTGGCTAAAATGGTGAAACCCCATCTCTACTAAAAATACAAAAATTAGTCGGGCATCGTGGCGGGCACCTGTAGTCCCAGCTACTCAGGAGGCTGAAGCAGGAGAATCACTTGAACCTGGGAGGTAGAGGTTGCAGTGAGCTAAGATCACGCCACTGCACTGCAGCCTGGGTAACAGTGTGAGACTCCATCTCAAAAAAAATTTTAAAGTAGGGCATAGAACTTTCTCTGAGTGGAAGAACAGAAATGCACACAGGGGAACTGGAGAGCCTGACCAGGTCCCTGGCCTAGCTAGTCCTGAGCTGATGGGACCACGTGCAAAGACCAGATAGAGGCCTCAGGAGCTGAGGGCAGCCCCCAACAGATGACCAGCAAGGGAACAGACACCTCAGTCCTGCAACCACAAGGAACTATATTTGGCCAAAAGCGCTTGGAAACAATTCTCCAGTGAGGAATGCAGCCCAGCCCACACGGTGATTTTTGTCCAGTGACACCCACGTCAGACTTCTGCCCCACAGAACTATGAGATGATACAATTTCAATTGTTTTAAGCCAATAAATTTATGGAAATGTGGTAAAGCAGCAACAGAAATGAATACAGTGATTTATGTGGAAACCACTAGAAGAGTGTCTGGCACCGTGTTGACACCTGACAAGCGTTTCCTGATTTCCTTACATCGCAAGGCAGGGCTGGCCACACTCCATCCACAACAATACATGATAGACTTGTTCTGACAAAACAGATTCAGTGAATTATAAATGGCCCAGAACACCTACAAATTTCAGGTTTCAGGTAAGTGATTGCCTTTCCTTTCACTTAGAAACCTCACAATGCTCATCTTACTGATAAACTCTAAGTACCAGGCAGGAGACTGAACACCAGACAAACCCAGCCCCAGATGCCCCGAGGGAGCCCATCCCAGCACTCACTCCGCTGCACTGAAATGATGTCCAGGTCAGTTTATCCCACTAGACCAAGAACTCCAGCTCTCCATGTGTGAGTCACCAGTGCTGCCTCTGCATCTCTGCTTCTAGGATGGTGCTTCTGCACTTCACAGGAAATCTGTATCAATGTCTGTCAACACTATATATGACAGTGTAACTTAATGTCTGCACAGAAAACATCAATTCTTTGAGGACCAGGGCCGGGTTTATTAGCCTTTGTCCTCCCACTGCCACTGTCTGGGACACCAGAGGCACTCGGTAGAAGTTGCTGAAGAGAAGGAAAAGGCAGAGGAGAGACAGGAAAGCAGGACCAACACTGCAGACACAGATTCCGAGGTGGCTGGAGGAGAGGCAGGGCAGAGAAACTTCCTGGATGCTGGAATGGGGTTCACTGTGATACCTGCTGCTGAATTTCAAATGTCAAAGGTGGTGCTTTGCTGACCTTGACCTCTGACTGCCCTTTAGCTTTCCCGACCTCAACACAGGGCACTTAGAAACTGCAATGTCAAGAAATTACGCTTCATTAAGGCATGGGAATGTTATTTACATGGACATTCGTTACTGCATTTTTTACATGCGAATGTAAATAATTGAAGAGATTGTTAAAGACTAAATCATGTGCATTCAATAACTTTGTAAAATATTAATGATAACTGAAACACAAATTTTGATATTCCCCCAAAATGCTAAAATATAAAAAATACTGGCCAATTAAAGATAGAAAACAATCCTAATGAAGCTCCCCAACAGACACATTAAAACTTCTCTGTACATTAAACATTTGGGATTTCAAAGGAAAACCCAGATTCATTCCATTCTTAATATGGCATTTAAAAAAAGAAATCTTAGGTAATACAATATTTCATTTAAAATTTACAAAATTCCATTACATTCATGATTTCATTTTTCCTCAAAACAATCTCCTGAATTAGGCAGAACAGGTATTACTAACAACTAACTCCATTCTACAGGTAAGGGAATTGAAGTTCAGAAAGCACTTGGACTTAACAAAAGCTTTAATAGGGCCACATATCGAAACCAAATCTTCTGCTCAAAAGAACTAGAAGAAGTTATCTTTTACATATTATTCATACTTACATCCTGTCAATATCCAACAATGTTTTGAAGTCGCCTGCAATAATAGACACCTATCCAATAAAAACATTAAAATGAAAAACGGGGGGGGGGGAACAGCAGGTGACATGGGAGACAGAGGAAGGTAGATAGCAAAGACTGAGACTTACAATCTAAGAAAACTTCATCTCTGGCCTTCCAGTTCCAGGCAGATAATACTAAAGGAAATAACATGGTTTATAGACTCATCAACTGACAAAAGAGAGGTTGCATCAGTTCTTAACTATGAAACACTCCTAGCAGCCATAGCAAATCTCTAGGACAACATATCAATGGCATCAAAGCAAGAGTATACTTCAGTGATAGAGTGAATTAAGTTCCCTGTTTGGGACCCAGGCCAGGGCTAGAGAAAAGAACTCTGAAATGTAGAGCTCAAAAATGTATCCTCTGTCAGCCAGGTGCAGTGGCTCACACCTGTAATCCCCAGCACTCTGGAAGGCCGAGGCGGGCAGATCACGAAGTCAGGAGATGGAGACCATCCTGGCTAGCACAGAGAAATCCTGTTTCCACTAAAAATACAAAAAATTAGCCGGGCGTGGTGGCAGGCGCCTATAGTCCCAGCTGCTTGGGAGGCTGAGTTGGAGAATGGAGTGAACCCAGGAGGTGGAGCTTGCAGTGAGCCTAGATCCTGCCACTGCACTCCAGCCTGGGCAACAGAGCAAAACTCCGTCTCCAAAAAAAAAAAAAAAAAAAAAAAAAATACATTATATATATGTGTGTGTGTGTGTGTGTGTGTATCCTCTGTCTTCTCCATACCCATGTGTTCCCTTCTGTGAGAGACTTCCTTACACCACTGCTGGGAAGAGAATTTTTCTCTGCTATATTTGCTTGGAAGAATTAAAGGTGTAGGGCAAAAATTCTTGGAAATTATGTACTTTACGATCCTCAAAAGTGAGAAAAATGAACCCCAGAAGAGAAGGCCTTCCAGGAAAATTCCAGAGCCGAAGGTAGACCCAGTACATTGTTTTTGTTTTGAGAGGAAGTCTCACTCTATGGCCCAGGCTGGAGTGCAGTGGAGCCATTTCACTCACTGCAACCTCCGCCTCCTGGGTTCAAGCTATTCTCCTGCCTCAGCCTCCTGAGTAGCTGCGATTACAGGCACCCACCACCACGCCGAATCAATTTTTGGATTTTTAGTAGAGATAGGGTTTCATCATGTTGGCCAGGTTGCTCTCGAACTCCTGACCTCAAGTGATCAGCCTGCCTAGACCTCCCAAAGTCCTCGGATTACAGGCATGAGCCACCGCGCCTGGCCGACCTGGAAAGTTTTAATCAATTACTCTGAACCATGAAACAAACATTAGGAAGTAATAGAAAAAAAAATTAATCTAAAAACCCTCCGGACAGTCAAAGAATTGCAGATTTAAAATAGTATGAATACTTGGATTCATGGTTTTGAAAAAGGACCTCGCATTTACCCGCATGTACAAACTGCCTGCCCACCTCTATCAGAGCATTTTTCAAGCTGTGCTACAGTTAACTATGTACTGCCCAAAGTTAATCTGTCCCTGCAGATCATAAGCTCTTAAAGACCAGGACTTCAGGAGAACAAGCAAAACTTCAGAGAGAAAGGAGCCACCGAAACAGAGTTCATAACAATGGGTCGGCAGGAGCTGATGACTGGAGGTGCGCTGTAGCTTTGGGGTCTGGGACAGCGGAGGGCAGAGAAGGCAAAAGGGCCTGCATGACACGCTACAGGGCTAGGAGCATCAGCTGCGGTGATTAGTTAAGTTTTGTCTCGTATGCCTGTTACTTATACACCATCTCTTGTTCAGAAAGAACTTCAGGTTGAGTATTTGGACTCCTTGAGTCTTCTGCTGTTTGTCTCCGGGACGTTTAACAGTCTTAAAAGGGGAAAACTGTCCAGTTCGATTTTCCTTCCTGGGACATTACAGGTTTTTCAAAAGTTTGATGAAAGCATTCACTAAGGAGTGATTCCACTTTCTCTGGTGGCTGAGAAATACGCGTCTGAGGGGCAGCATCAGGTCTTCTCATCAAGCTGAGGTCGGAGTCTCCCCACCCACAGACCTCACCCTTGCTCTCCCCTCATAAATCTGACTTCTAACTGTAACTGCCTTGGCTTCATTCCGTGGGTGTGGATGCTCCTGCTTGAAACGCATTTTCCAGCCCGCCAAATTTTTGGGAGAGTTTCTTCCACTCTCCAAGCGCCGAGAGTTACAAAGTTCAATCTACCTTTCCAGATTTTTTTTTTCTTCCCATTACTAACGGAAGAAATCAAGAAACGCCAGGCAGAAGGGCCCTGCTCCCTCCAATCAGAACCCAGCCCGGGGCCAGAGCAGGAAGTGCGGCGGTGGGACGCGCAGTGATAGCCCCTCGCCCCCCTGGACCCGCCGGCCAGGGCAGAGGTCCGTGCGGCCGCTGTGCGACAGCTCCGGGCCCGCGCCTCTCGCTTCCTCCCGCCGGGCAAGTGAGAGGATAAACCATGGGGCGGGGGCAGCGCGCCCCCACCAACCGCGACCCTCGCGCACGGACCCCCACTACACGCGCGTCCCAGGCGGAGTCGACCCAGAGGAGCCACGGGGCAGCGCACAGCCCCACTAGCAGGGCGGCCAGGACCCACGCGCGCGGGTCCACGAAGCCACCTATATAGGTGACAAAACACTCAGGAAGCCGTCATGCGGGGCCGGGAAAGAGCCCCCACCCAGAGTCACGGACTCCCTCGTCCGAGGGTCCGCGCAGTCCCCTCGGTGAGTCTAGCGAAGCAGTCTCGCTGCGGGGGAGGTCGGGGAGGGCGACGGAGTCTCCCACTCGCGGTGACCCGGACCCCGCCCCACGAGTGGGTCCTCGCAGGGCCCCCTCTACCGCACGCGGGGACCAGCCACGCCTCGGAGGACCGGGCAGAAGCCAGCGCCCGGGTCCATGCAGTGCACTCCGCGGCAGACGCGGGGAGCCGGGGAGCAGTGGGGACCTGCCGCCACCCGCAGGGCGACCAGGATCCCCGCGCAGGCCCATGCGGTATGGTAGCAGGCGCGAAGCCCCCGGTGCCACCCGAGGCCGAGACAAAGTCCAGGAGCAAGGACCCCGGATCCCGACCTCGGACCCTGAGGAGCCCAGCTCGGAGCTGCCACGCCCGGGGCAGAGACCCCGCTCGCTCTGGAGACCCCGTTGCCCGTCGCGCCGTCTCACCTCAGGCCGCCGCCTGGCAGCGCTCGCTCCTCGCCGCGGCGCCTGGGCCGACTGGAGCGCAGCTGAGCAGCCGACAGAGCTGCGGCAGCCTCAACAATGGAGCCCCGGGGCGGGGCCGCCGCCGCCGCTTCAGCCCGTGTTCCCCGCTCAGGATCCGGCTCGGATCAAGGAGCTGCAGCTGGCGCGGGGCTGCGGCCGGGACACACACCGTGCAGGTGCACACGGACCCGCCCGCCTCCCGCCGCCCCGTCCCCAGCGGAGCCGGGCGCCAAGGGCCCGCCCCCCGGTCAATGGGGAGCGAGCCGTGTGGAGAGGCCGGGGCCTGGGGGAACAAATGGAGGTTGGGCGGGGCGGCGCTGGGACTGGGCGTGCGGGGTCCCGCGGGAGCACCGGACCCAAGAGCTGGTAGGATCCTGGCCTCCTAGAAGACCCAGCTCAACGTCCACCTGGAGTCTGCTCTACAGGACGCGCTCATCTCAAGCCCAGAACTCAGGCTTTTAGGGCAGAGAGCGAGAGAAAGGCTTGCTTTACAAAAAGTGAAACTGAGGTCCAAGGAATAGGATTGCCTGCTGCCCGAAGTCATGTAGTCCCATTCACTCGTTCACCTTGTCATTCAGCAAACAGTTGGAAGCAGGTATGGTGGGCGTTAGGAGTGAAGTAGGGCCTGTAATCCCAGCACTGTAATCCAGCACTTTGTGGGGCCGAGGCAGGTGGATCACTTGAGGCCAGGAGTTCGAAACCAGCCTGACCAACAAGATGAAACCCCATCTCTGCTAAAAACACAAAAACTTAGCCGATCGTGGTGGCGCGTACCCGTTGTCCCAGCTACCAGGAAGACTGAGGCAAGATAATCGTTTGAACCCGGGAGCTGGAGGTTGCAGTGAGCTGAGATGGTGCCAACTGCATGCGCTCTGGCCTGGGCGACAGAGTGAGACTCTGTCTCAAAAAAAAAAAAAAAAAAAAATTAATAGATGGGAAGTAGAAGCGAACTTAGGCCTTCCCTGAAGGAGCTCGGCCAAGGAGTATCTGAAATGTCTCTGCATCTCTTTAAGGTCTGATAAAGGAACCAGGAGCAAGCACTAATCACTTCCCTTTCCTGCCTCGTAGCTTTCATGTGTTTGCTGTTCCCCGCCTGAAATGCCAAGTACCAATGGTGTTTATTTATTTATAGAAATAGGGTCTCCCTATGTTGCTCAGGCTGGTCTCAACCTTCTGGCCTCAAGCTATCCTCTCATCTCAGCCTCCCAAAGTGTTGGGATTACAGGCATGAACCACTGTCTCCAGCCCTGATCGTCTTTAAAACGTCTTTCCTCATCTTATTTGAGCTTCCTGTTTCATGTGCCCCCACACATTGGTTTCCCTGTACTTCCATAGCTGCTCCTCGGTGGGTTCCGAGGACCCACCCCCTTCTCTGCCCAACTTGTATATGTCTGGACTCAGGCCAAATGCCCTTCCATTTGCAGTGGGCACTGCCACAGGAAATGTCATGCCCTTGCGGGCTTCACAAACCATCCACATGCTCTGCTGCCTGCCAGAGACATCCATCCCAGTCAGATGCCCAGCCCTGACCTTTCCCAAAGCCCCAGCTGGACACAGGGAAACATCTCAAATTGTCCGCGGCCAAAACAGAGTGGTTTCTTAATGCCCTAACCTGCTCATCCACATTCTTGTGATTCTCTGTAAACAGCCCCTCCATCCACCCAGCTGCTCAGGTGAAAATCTCAAATCCTCCTCCAGTCCTTCCTCCCCGAACCTCTCATGCAGCCCTCTGCCTTCCTAGGACGCTGAGCACCCCTCACTCCCAGCGCCAGCTGGGGTGCTGTCTGAGTGGCTGCCTCCCACTTGACATGAAGTGTGACCTCTCGCCCGATGTGGTGGCTTACACCTGTAGTCACAGCACTTTGGGAGACTGTGGCGGGCAGATCGCTTGAGGCCAGGAGACTGGGACCAGCCTGGCCAATATGGAAACTAAAATACAACAATTAGCCAGGCATGGTAATGCGTGCCTATCATCCCAGCTCCCCTACCCAGGAGGCTGAGGCAGGAAAATTGCTTCAACCTGGGAGGCAGAGGTTGCAGTGAGCCAAGGTCACACCACTGCACTCCAGCCTGGGCAACAGAGAATCTGTCACAAATTTAAAAAAAAAAAAAAGAAGAAGAAGAAGAAGGAGAAGAAGTGTGACCTCTCTAAGGCAAGGGAGTGTCCCACTCTGATTCACTTCCATGTGTAAAACAGGACCTGCACCCTGAAGGCATTCACTCAGGGACGCTGCTGGGATGGGTGGATGCACGGTTAAGGTCTTCATGGTGGCTGGGGCTGACCCCATCCCCATCGCTCTTCCCACACACACCTGCACACTCATCACTCCCACGCTCACACCCACCACTGAAAGCCTGGCCCCTAATCTGATTTGCCTAACAAGGTCCCCAGATGAACAACACAGGCTTCCCTACCTCTCCCCTGCTAGGGCCCCACCGTGTTCTGGGATGTACTCAGGGATAAGGAGAACAAAACCTCAGGGAGTGAAAGGACATTCCAGGGTGCAGGCCTCTGCATCCCCCTCCATGCCCTCACCCCTGCCTGACACACCCTCACCCCTGTACCTGGCCAGCTCCTACCAGCCCTTAAAGTCTCACCGAGTTCAGTGGTGGCAGCCACACCCTAAAGTGACTGACCCCCCAATGACCTATGCCCTTGCATAGTCTTCCTGACCTTGGGTACGAGCAAAACCGGTGACTGGCTTCTAACCCATAGAGCCTGGCAAAAGCAATGGGATGTCACTGTCACAGTGCATCACCTTCGCACACTAGAGAGAAAGGTTCCGCCTGCAGGCGCTCCAGGAGGGAGATGCTCTGCTGAGAAAGGACCTTTGTAGGAGCCCCGTAGGCAAGGAATCAAAAAGCTGGGCCCTTGCCAAGCGGGTCCAAGCAAATGAATTCTGCCAATAACCTCGGCGGACCTGGAAATGTATTCTGCCCTGGTGGAGCCTCAGATGAGGATGCAGCCCAGCTGCTTAGCATGAGATCCCAAGCACAGGACCTGCTAAAATGTGCTCAACTCCTAGCTTGCCAAAATTGGCTTAAAGGTGTTTGTTACTTTAAGCTTCTAAGTTTTTAGTTATTGCCTATGAAAGTGTTAAAATATGAGACAATAACTTAGGTCCCCTCCCCATCACACACATTCTTCTTTCCGACATTCATCACAATTCTACTTATTGATTTCAAATCTCCCTCTTGACTGGGTGCAGTGGCTCAGGAGTTCCAGACCAGCCTGGCCAACATGGTGAAACCCCATCTCTACTAAAAATACAAAAATTAGCTAGATGTGGTGGTGCAGTCCTGTAATCCCAGCTACTCGGAAGGCTGAGGCAGGAGAATTGCTTGAATCCAGGAGGCAGAGGTTGCAGTGAGCCGAGATGACACCATTGCACTCCAGCCTGAGTGACAAGAACAAAACTCTGTCTCAAAAAATAAAAGAAAAAAAAAGTCTCTTGCCACTAGCATGAAGGTCCCATGAGAAGAAAAATGGGATCTCTTGCTCATAACAGTGCCCTAAATGCCCAGCACGGTGTAGCTCTAGGGCAGTTGGTCGATGGTGGATGCTGCTGGTTGGAGGGCCCAGCTGGCCCTCCCAACTGCCTCCTCCCTGGTCACGTTCCATTATAGAGAACAGAATAGTTTCTTGCCTTTCCAGAGTCCCTCTTAGTGGAGATTGGCCAAGTGACATTGTCCTGCCCCGGGAGATATAAGTGGAAGTTGGCTGAAAGGTTTCTAGCCTTGGTGTGCTGGGAGGATTTCAACCAGGACATGACAGCTGACCGTCCATTGTTCGGGAATTCTGCAACTTGGTTGTTCAACACATTCAGTACTTCAAAATATTAAATAATATAAACTCGCAAATTAAAAAATGCATTAGACCAGATGCAGTGGCCCACGTCTAACACATTGGAAGCCTGAGGCAGGAAGATCACTTGAGCCTAGGAGTTCAATACCAGCTTAGGCAAAAAAGGAAGACCCTGTCTCTACAAAAAATTTTAAAATTAGCTATGCATGGTGGTGTGTGCATGCAATCCTAGCCACTCAGGAGGCTGAGATGGGAGGATCGCTTGAGCCACCTGTTCAAGGCCCCAATGAGCTATGATAGTGCCACTGCACTCCAGCCTGGGTAACAGAGCCAGACCCTGTCTCAGAAATAAATATATTTCATATGTTAATAAATTTATAATAAATGTATGTATATACACATTTAAGTATAATAATTATATATTTAGATATAAATATATATTTCTTGTTTTATTTATTTATTTATTTATTTTGCGATGGAGTTTAACCCTTGTCACCCAGGCTGGAGTGCAATGACACAATCTGGGCTCACCGCAACCTCCACCTCCTGGGTTCAAGTGATTTTCCTGCTTCAGTCTCCTGAGTACCTGGGATTACAGACATGCACCACCACGCCTGGCTAATTTTTGTATCTTTAGTAGAGATGGGATTTCTCCATGTTGGTCAGGCTAGTCTCGAACTCCTGACCTCAGGTGATCTGCCCACCTTGGCCTCCCAAATTGCTGGGATTACAGGTGTAAGCCACGGTGCACAGCCTATATGATACATTTATATATTATAATTATGTATATTAATTTTATATAATTATATATAAATATAAATATAAAAACTTTCCTTGCCTTCTCTTGTTTCTACCTTCAGTCAGTCCAATGACTTCAAATACTATCTACAGGTAGTAATTTTAAATGTGTATTTTATATTATATATATATTTATTTGTTGTTGTTGTTGTTGAGACAGAGTCTCGCCCTGTCGCCAGGCTGGAGTGCAATGGTGCAGTCTCAGCTCACTGCAACCTCTGACTCCTGGGTTCAGGCAATTCTCCTGCCTCAGCCTCCCAAGTAGCTGGGCTTATAAGCGTCCACCACCACGTCCAGCTATTTTTTTTTTTTTTTTTTAGTAGAGACAGGGTTTTGCCATGTTGGTTAGGTTGGTTTTGAACTCCTGACCTTAACTGATCGCCCACCTCGGCCTCCTAAAGTGCTGGGAATACATGCGTGAGCCACCTTGGCCAAAATATTTTTCTGTTTCCAAACATTTTACATGAGAGGAAAGTGGAGAAGAAATCATCTGACACTCTACTGTAAAAAAAAAAATCATTGTGCCTCTCTTCTTTTCATCTTTCCTAAGTGTACATATTACCAAAATGTCTTTAAGTTGAGGTCACCACGTGAAAACTTTACAGGGTGCTGTGTCCTCAGCCACCCTCCTGTCTTTTCCTAGTCCTGGCATTTTAGAACTGTCTGGGGATGATCCAGGATACCCACAGTGGCCATGTCTATTGGAGGGTCTAGTGAGTATCAACCCCGGGGTCATCTCATCGCCAACGACAGCCTGAGGTAGGGAGTAGAGTCTCTCAGGGGAGCAGTTGGATGCTCCTGGCCTTAGAGGAATCTCCTGGTATAGTTTCATCTAAAATGGTGACCCCTTAGGGTTATTAAAATTTTAGGACATTAAAATGAATGGACAATACAACGTAATGTCTTTAAAGATATGTCATTAAAACTGTTCCTCCAGGCCGGGTACGGTGGCTCAAGCCTGTAATCCCAGCACTTTGGGAGGCTGAGACGGGCGGATCACGAAGTCAGGAGATCGAGACCATCCTGGCTAACCCGGTGAAACCCCGTCTCTACTAAAAATATACAAAAAAAAAAACCTAGCCGGGCGAGGTGGCGGGCGCCTGTAGTCCCAGCTACTCGGGAGGCTGAGGCAGGAGAATGGCGTAAACCCGGGAGGCGGAGCTTGCAGTGAGCTGAGATCCGGCCACTGCACTCCAGCCTGGGCGACAGAGCGAGACTCCGTCTCAAAAAAAAAAAAAAAAAAAAAAAAAAAAAAAAAAAAAAAAACTGTTCCTCCAGCCGGAGCTTTTATTCCTCGGACACACATTGACGGTCTGCAAATGGGATGCTGATATTGAGAGGAAAAGGCAGAAACGATTTCTGCTCTCTAGATTGTCTCAGACTTGTGAAGAGAGAAAAACTGTCCCAAAGGACAAGGAAAACCCACCCCAGAGAGGATATGCAAGAACCTGAATATGAAAATGCACTGAAGGCACACAGGAGGACAAAGAGCAGTGCCAGTGCCTCCTAGGTGGTCACTGAGGACTTTACTGAACAGGATGGGTGTCCCGAGGGATAGAAGGGCCTGCCGTGACACTTAGAAAGGTCTGTGTTGGAGTCAGCACTGCCTCTCCCTGAGTTTGTTACCTTGATAAGGCTTGTCCGCTTATTTGAGTTTCAGTTTTTCATTGACTGTAAGATACATGTTGTCAGTACAGCTTGAAAGATAAAGGTACTATTTCTAAAGTAGCAAGGTAAAATGACATATTTTATTTGCTAAAAGTTCATATTTCTTTCTTCCCCAGAGTGAGTGTAGTAAGTTTTAAAGGTCTGTTCTTTTCAAGGGTAATGTCAAATGGAATTGTAACACTCAGCTTTGTCAATGCTACTAGTGAAATAAAAGTGTGATAGATAAATTGATGATTTACAAAGATTCACCAAAATGTCAGTTTCCCTCTTGTAGCATGGTGAAGAATTTATGACAGTGGACACATCTGTATCCTCTTATCTGGATATCTGAGGGGTTTTTTGGTGTTGTTTTATGGTTTTTTTGGAGATACTGTCTTGCTTTGTAGCCCGGCTGGAGTGCAGTGGCACCATCTCTACTTACTGCAACCTCTGCCTCCCGGGTTCAAGTGATTCTTCTGTGTCAGCCTCCCGAGTGGGATTATAGGCACCCACCATCACACATATCTAATTTTTGTATTTTTAGTAAACATAGGGTTTTAGGCCTGGCGCGGTGGCTTATGCCTGTAATCCCAGCACTTTGGGAGGCCAATGTGGGCGGATCACGAGGTCAGGAGTTCCAGAGCAGCCTGGCCAACATGGTGAAAAACTGTCTCTACCACAAATACAAAAAAATTAGCTGAGTCTGGTGGCAGGCACTTGTAATCCTAGCTACTCGGGAGGCTGAGGCAAGAGAATTGCTTGAACCCGGGAGGTGAAGTTTGCAGTGAGCCAACATCTTGCCACTGCATCCCAGCCCAAGCGACAATGCAAGACTCCATCTCAAAAAACAAACAAACAAACAAACAGCAAAAAGGCGGGGTTTTGCCATGTTGGCCAGGCTGGTCTCAACCTCCTGACATCAGGTGATTGCCCGCCTCAGCCTCCAAGGTGCTGGGATTACAGGCGTGGGCCAGCACACCCGGCCCACTCTATTTTCTTTTAATTCCCTAAATTTTAACATGTTTGAGTTTGTCTGTTCCTTTATTACTGTTTTCTTACATAAAAGAAATTCTGTCTAATCCTTCGTAAAAAAAAAAAAATCTTCCTGTGACTTCTGAAAGTGTTCTGGTTTTATCTTTCGTATTTGAATATATAATACGTTGATTATGGTTCATGGAATAGAGAAGAATGCAATGTATTTTCCCAAGTAGACGCCAGCCTGGTTTGCCTCATATTTTAAAGTGCATGTGATTTCTTTTTCTATTCTACGGTGCCTACTCTATCATTCATCAACTTTCCACGTAAATGCTGGGTCATTAAGACTTTTCTTCCCGTTGGTCTGCTTGCTCATCTCTCTGCTAATACTGAGCTGTCCTTAGTATTTTCGTTTGAAAATCTTAGAAGTATGTTAGACAAGCCATCACTCTTTTTTTAGATGAGGAAAAACATTAGTCATTTGTCATTTTTACTACGCATGAAAAAGTAATTTTTCCTGCCTAAAAACAACCTGATTTGGGAATTTATGTGATTTCATAGGAATAGCATCTGGAAGTGGTGACATTAATGTCATTTTAAAATGCCTTGACATTGTGCAATAGAAATTTTAAAAATTATTGTATTAGTATTGTTAAATATCAATTATTGGTTTTATTTACTACTCAATTAAATTTAATAACCCTACTCTCTCTTGGTATAATCACATGGAATGGGCTCAACTCCCCAGTTAATAAGTGACAGCACGTATAAAATATTGTCTACCAGGGAAACTCATTGAACACTTAGTGTTCAGACTGTGTTTTGGTGTCTGGTTTCCTAAGCACCACTGTAGTGAAAATAATAGACCTTCGGCAGAAAAAGTTTTGGTAAATATATTACATAAGCCATTTAAATGCAGTGAGTCATTCTTATTACTTGGGTTGGTGGAATCCCTTTCAAAATGTAAGTTACCAATACAAACAAAGATGGAATTTTGTGAGCAGGCATTTTTAAGAATAAGTAGTCTCAGGACTGATAATATTAACTCCCTTATGCACATCAGGTAGGACTTTATTATGACAGATACTAGAAATGTACAAAGTGAAGTTAAAAGGTAACTCCCAGCAGCACATCTTACTCCCTGGATTCTCTAATGAGATGGGTGTTTCTACTTTGCTGTTGCCTTTTTGAATAGTTCAATTCTAGCAATAGTACTGCTGTGTGGGAGGGAGTATGTGTGAACAGAGTAAGAGTTGTGACAATCAAGTCACAGAATAAATGCTTGGAAATTTTAGAATTATGTAAACAGCTTTTGGATTGAGTATAGATTCCCAGTGCTGTCAGTCTCACCCGTCCTTCTATCCACAAGTGTGGAATGTTCTAGGACTCCATGGCTTTTGAGGATGTGGCTCTGAACTTTACCCAGGAGGAATGGATTTTGATAGATTCTTCTCAAAGAACCTCTACAGAGAAGTGATGCAGGAAACCTGCAGGAACCTGGCTTCTGTAGGTAAGAATGACAACACATTTCACTTAATTACAGAAGTATTTCCCTATCATCAGTGCTATTTGTGATTTGGAATGTGGCAAGGGAATGATTTGGTGAAGAAATCAGGCATGGGCACTGTGTACAATGAACATGAAATCTAGTAATGTTTCTGTAGTTTGTAATAATTCATGATAATTTTGTGGGTCTGCATTTTAGGAAACAAATGGAAAGACCAGAATATTGAAGATCACTTTGAAAAACCTGGGAAAGAGATAAAATAATTTGCACTGAGAAGAGGAAATAAAGTCCTCTGAAGGAATCTTAGCTTGTCATGAACTTAGAAACAAGCAACCAAAACAAATAAGAGTCACTTGAAATTTATTTTTTTTTAGAAAAATTTCACCCAAAATGTAATATACTTCAGTGTAGCAGTCAGTGTTTGGAAAACAGTTTACCTGAAAGTAGCACTACAAAAATGTGTATATGAATGTTACTAATTTGGTCATAGCCATGCAGGTGGTAGCTGTGTTTTCAATAGTAACCCATTTACTTTCAAATAATTCAATCATGGCAAAAAAATATAATAATAACAATGCATTTTCCTTGATATTGGGAGCAGTGTAAGCCCAAGACCTATTAATAAGTAGAAAGTTATTAAACCAACCAATAATAATGTGCTTTTCATATTTTTTACAGAAATCATGTGATACAGAGACTGTGTGAAAGCAAAGAAGGTAGACAGTATGGACAACTTGTCAGCCAAGTTCCAAATCTTGATCTGAATGAGAACATTTCTACTGGATTAAAAAAAATGTGAATGCAGTGTTTGTGGAAAAGTCTTTGTACATCATTCCCTCCTTAATAGGCATATCCTGGCTCACTCAGGATACAAACTATATGGAGAGAAGCAATATAAATGTGAACAATGTGGGAAATTCTTCGTTTCTGTTCCCGGTGTTAGAAGACACATGATAATGCACAGTGGAAATCCAGTTATAAATGTACGATATATGGGAAAGTGTTTTATTTTCTCAATTCATTTGAAAGACATCAGAGAACTCACACAGGAGAAAAACCCTATAAATGTAAACAGTGTGGTAAAGCGTTCACTGTTTCCGGTTGTTGTGTAATACATGAACGAACTCACACTGGAGAGAAACCCTAGGAATGTAAGGAATGTGGGAAAGCATTCAGATTTTCTTGTTATTTTAAGATGCGTGAAAGGACTCACGCTGGAGAAAGACCCTATACATCTACCAAATGTGATAAAGCCTTCAGCTGTTCCACTTCCTTTCGTTACCATGGAAGCATTCATACTGGAGAGAGACCCTTTGAAGGTAAACAATGTGGCAAAGCCTTTAGTCATTTGAGTTCCCTTTGTAACCATAGAAGTACTCATACTGGAGAGAAAGCC
Organism: Macaca mulatta; assembly: GCF_049350105.2. Taxonomy (NCBI): domain Eukaryota; kingdom Metazoa; phylum Chordata; class Mammalia; order Primates; family Cercopithecidae; genus Macaca; species Macaca mulatta. The sequence continues at coordinate 42,015,758 of NC_133408.1, read as the reverse complement.
TATGAATGTAAACAATGTGACCAAGCCTTCAGTCGTCTCAGTTCCCTTCACCTCCACGAAAGAATTCATACTGGAGAAAAACCCTATGAATGTAAGAGATGCGGTAAAGCCTACATTCGTTCCAGCCATCTTACTCGCTATGAAAGAAGTCATGATATAGAGGCTGGGTGTAGTGACTCAGCCTATAATCCCAGCACTTTGGGAGGCCAAGGTGTGTGTATTGCTTGAGCCCAGGAGTTCATAACCAGCCCGGATTAAAACAATGTGAAACAACCTGGGCAACATGGTGAAACCCTGTCTCTAGAAAAAATAAAATAATGCCGGGCATGCTGGCTCAAGCCAGCTACTCAGGAGGTTGAGACAGGAGAAGGGTGTGAACCTGAGAGGCGGAGCTTGCAGTGAGCCGAGATCGCACCACTGCATGCCAGCCTGGGTGACAGAGCAAGACTCCATCTCAAAAAAAAAAAAAAAAAAAAAAAAACCAAAATAATTAACTGGGCATGGTGGCACATTTCAGTTGTCTTAGTTCTTTTTCAAGGACATAAAAAGCCATGGGGTGTTGGGGGAAAGCCCTGTGCATGCAGATCACGAGGTCAGGAGATCGAGACCATCCTGGCCAACATGGTGAAACCCCGTCTCTACTAAAAATACAAAAATTAGCTGGGTGTGGTAGCATATGGTTGTAATCCCAGCTACTCAGGAGGCTGAGACAGGAGAATAGCTTGAACCCAGGAGGGGGAGGTTGCAGGGAGCCGAGATTGTGCCACTGTGCTGCAGCCTGGTGGCAGAGTGAGACTCCATCTCAAAATTAGAGAAAATAACTAAATAAATAAATAAATAAAGACCCTTGAATGTAAAAAATGTGGTAAAACATATACTCTTTCCCATTCCCTCATAAACATGAAAAGGCTCACATTGCACAGAAACCTTAAGAATGTAGGAAATGTGGTCAAGCCTTCAGATTTTCCTGTTTTTGAAGATTTGGGAGGACTCAGAGTAGAGAAAAGCCTTTTGAATCTAAATTTGTGGTAAGGCCTTCAGTTGTTTTAGTTCCATTTGAAGACATCAGCTCATTCCTGAGAAAAACCCTATGAATGTCCAGAATGTGGGAATGTTTCATTTCTCTCATGCCCACTCAAGGACATATGAAAATGCACACTGTAGCTGGCTGGACCTTGTAAATACAAGAACGTACACAGGATTAAAACTCTAATAGTTTAGAAACTGCAAGAATATTTTCAGTTTTCACATTTACTTGAAAAGTCATGTGAAAACTCCCATGGGAAAGAAGTTCTATAAGTGAAGCTTTTCTAATTTGGAAAGCCTGATGTAAATTAATTATGGTGCAGTGTTTGAAAAAATGTATGAAATGTTACACAAGTTACAAGTATATTGTTTTTATCAGTGGCTCATTCTTAAAGAGTCTTGAGTAGGCATTTCATCTTGTTTTGCAGGGAAAGCTTGAGGTGAGAGTTCTGTAAATGCTCTTTAAGCAGTAGTACTTGAGTTTCATAGATAATGATATTAAGTTTGTTGGTAGAATTTTTGTCTATTCATTTGATAATGTGCTGGATTCACGGTTGAATTTTAATGTTTTCTAATATGAAGGTAAGTTTAATTTTTTAATTTCATTATTATCTTTTTTGGAGATGGAGTCTCACTCTGTTGGGCCCAGGCTGGAGTGCAGTGGTGAATCTCGGCTCACTGCAACCTCCGCCTCCTGGGTTTAAGTGATTCTCCTGCCTCAGCCTCCCGAGTAGCTGGGACTACAGGTTCCCGCCACTACGTCCAGCTAATTCTTTGTATTTTTAGTAGAGACAGGGTTTCACCATGTTGGCTAGGCTGGTCTTGAACTCCTGGCCTCATGATTTTCCCTCTTTGGCCTCCCAACGTGCTGGGATTACAGACATGAGCCACTGCACCCGGTCAGGTAAGTTTCATTTGTGTGTGTTGTCCTGTGATTAATGGACAAGTGAATAATGATTGTGAATTTTTGGCATTGTCTTACTAGCCTCATTTGGCAAATTTCGATTATCCCTTGTTCATTATACACATTCCACCTTTCTTTATTAAAGGAAAAACTACTCTTGATGTAAAGATGTTTATTTTTTGCTAATAATGAGTTGGTATTAATTCCTAAGTAAATAAATTTTACCATAGAGTATCATCTCGTTAGTTCTTTGCATTTGTTGCCCTTTATTCTTTATTATTTCTGTCTATTATTTGGATCATTCACTTTGAATGAAGGAGAGAGGACTGTGATGGGACAATATGTTGTAACCAATCTGAGGGAGGAAGCATTCAATCTCTCAGTCACATATGATAGCGTTGGGCTTTTCATCGATGCCTTTCTTATTGTAGTAGATAGTATTGCACCATTATGATATGATAGTTTATATATTGTATTTTAGAGTATTACAGTCTTACCAGTCAGTGTGACATGATTCAGTTCTCTACCAGCCAATAGACAAACCAATCACATACTCCTGTATGAACAAAGGAACATCCTCGGCCGGGTGCAATGGATCACACCTGTAATCCCAGCACTTAGGGAGGCCGAGGCCAGTGAATCATGAGATCAGGAGATCAAGACCATCCTGGCTAACACAGTGAAACCCCGTCTCTACTAAAAATACAAAAAATTAGCCATGTGTGGTGGTGTGTGCCTGTAGTCCCAGCTTCTAGAGAGGTTGAGGCAGGAGAATGGCGTAAACCCGGGAGACGGAGCTTGCAGTGAGCTGAGATCACACCACTGCGCTCCAGCAAGGGTGACAGAGAGAGATTCTGTCTCAAAAAAAAAAAAAAAAAAAAAGGAACATCCTCACTTTTTTCATGCTATACCACTCTCTGCTCCTAAGTTAATCCCTGTTTGGGCCTGTGGGAGCTTACACCATCCTCCTAAATGTAATTCATAACTGATGTCTGGCTTATCTGTTCAGTAATAGATGTTATGTGTTTAACGGTGCCAGTAAACGTAGGGTGCTCATTCCTTCCTCACCAGTGGGGTGCATGAGACGCTATTGAAACAATTGGCAACACAAACGAAATGGACCAGCCGTTATGCAGGACACTTGCTCAACTTGACCTACCTGCTGTCGGCTGACGGTTCCGTAACACATCAGCAGTCACCTGAGTCAGACCGTGAGCTGACGATGGGCCTTCCCTTTGGTCCGCACAGCATTTTGTGGTCTTCAGGTGTTGTCATCTTCTCCCACACTAAAATGCTCTCATCTCCTAGACATGAATGTTTAATTACACCCCAGCATGACATTTGGCCTGTGCTTAGCAGGCAGTTTTGAGGCCCTGGCTTACTAATGCACAAAAGCGCAGCACATAAGCTGACACTTAAGTCCTAATTAGCAAGGATCAGGCTGTATCTCTGTAGTACCTGCATCTACTCTGGTCACCATCTCTGTATGCTGAGGGCAGCCATGTGGACATTATTAATTATTGTACACTCCAAGACAATAGTTATTATGTAGGGAGAAGTAGTGGCCTTGTTTGTTTCTTGTGCTGCTGCTCCCCTTACCGCTGTCCCCTACACCCTCCTGATGAGGTGTATATCTAAGGTGCCTCATGGTTCAGTCACTGATGAGTAAAGAAAATGGGAAGAAAGAGTTTGATATTAGCCCCTATCGAAGCATATGAAGAAGAGTCTCAGCTGCTTTCATTGAAAAATTCCTAGCAAGTGTGTGGGCTTTTCTTATCACTGCTGCTTATCAGCATGCCAAAAGTTGAATCTTCGGACTGCAAGTCTTGCTGGCCTTAGACATAATGGCCTTACTGCATGTGGAGCTAACCCCAGGAAGATGGAGTGACAGTCTCTGGAGGATTAGGTGGTCTCCTCCAATATGGATTGATGGGCTCCTGAACTCTTTCCTGTAACCATGCAGAGAGTCTACACTGCCAGCGATCATGTGCCTCCACTCTGTAGATATAGAAACTCAAAATATTCAAAATATTCTGAAACAGTTTCCATTGAAAGGAAAGAGAAAGACAGTTAGGTGCCACGCTCCGGTCAAGAGAACTAGTAGATGGCTCACAAGAACACTCTGTTGCTACTGTCTGCGCCTCTGTCACAACAAATATCCTGATCCTTCAGTTTTAAGGGTGTAGGGCCATTTTCCTTCCTTTCTTACTGGTAGTTCTCAAGATAACTGTATGATATGCTGGGAAGGCAATATGCTGATAATCAGGTGACATTGGTCAGAACAGCCCAGGCTCTGTTATAGTCCCTGCTCGAAACAGAATGGCCTTTAACGCTTGTGTCCAGCAAACCACATCGTGAGAGAAAACCCAAGGTAGGCTACTTTCTGGGGTCCCTCTGTTGTACTGCAAGTGAAGCACTTACAGTCAAAACTCCATCCATCTGCTCTGGGTAGCCTTCCTGATCTTGGGGTAGTGGTTCATATAGAATCCTAGACTTCTGTTGTCTTCTGTTTGCTATTTGTAAGTAATAAATTCACTTCGTGGAATTTATGTATCAATGTGTTTGGTCTCATTGTACTCAGAAAAGTTGGTAGCCATTGCACAGTGAACCCGCTTCATAATTGGTAAAAACACCTATGCCACCCTTGTGCCACAGCAAGAAGGTTAATTCAGCCAAACATAAACTTCATGTTCATAAAACCCTGTAGCACAATTATTACCATGTGGGAGGCCTTTAACAATGGTGATGCTGATTCGAAGAACTCTGAAGGAAGAAATTTACACAAATGTGTTGGGTACATGGGAGTCCCTCCTAACTTAAAGCAATCCTTGCTCCCCTCTGCCTAAAAAGAATGGAGAGGCCAGGCACGGTGGCTCAGGCCTGTAATCTGAATACTCTGGGAGGCTCAGGTGGGCAGATCGCAAGATCAGGAGTTCAAGACCAGCCTGACCAATGTGGGGAAGCCACATCTCTACTAAAAATACAAAAATTAGCCGGGCGTGGTGGTGGGCACCTGTAATCCCAGCTACTTGGGAGGCTGAGGTGGGAGAATTGCTTGAACCTGTGAAGTGGAGGTTGAAGTGAGTCAAGACCATGTCACTGCACTCCAGCCTGGGTGACAGGGCAAGACTCCGTTTCGGGGGGGTGGGGGAAAGTGGATAAGAACTGAAACAGGTTTAAAATTTCACCTAATTGGAAATGCAAACTTTACAAAAATAATATTTAAAATAAAATGCTAAATGAGTGCTCATTGAATTTTATGCCTCCACAAAGTAGGTTGTGAATTAACTTCCACATCTGTTGCAAGCCACCAAAGTTGGGCAGCCTCTGTGTCTGAAATTCACATGTGGCTCAAATAAGAATTATACCTGGGGATACCCCAAAGTTTAAATATGGTATCCCCTGTGATATTATGAGGAATTACTGTACATAAAACTGGTTGTCTTCCCTTAAATCGGAAAATCATATTATCTTGCCTAAATTCTCCAAAATGCTTCGCTCTGCAGTATCCTATAGTGGACATAGGTTTCCTGACCAATGAGCACTAAAAGTAAGTGTGTGTGACTCACCTATGTTGTTATCAAAATGGAAATCCCTGAAGCCCACCAGTTAGAATAACATGTCAGAATGTCAGATTTTTGGAATATATAGGTTTTCTGTAAGGTTATTAGGCATTGATTCCATTTTAAAAATAGATATCAATATATTTAGATGACCTATTTCTCCTATATTTTAGTATTAATAGATTGTGTCTTTTAATTCATCCAGTTGGTCTAAGTTACCAAGTTTGTGGGTTATGGAGATTGTAATATTCTTTATTACTTTATCATCCGTGGGCTCTCTAATATAAAGGCCTCTTTTAATTCTTCTATTATTAGGTTGGTGCCAAAGTAATTGTGGTTTTGGACCGTGAATTTTAAATTTTTATAATTAGGCTGCAACACATCTTTATTAATCAAAATAGAACCCATTACAATGGACTGGACACAGTGGCTCACGCCTGTAATCCCAGCACTTTGGGAGGCTGAGGCGGGCAGATCACGAGGTCAGGAGTTTGAGACCAGCCTGACCAACATGGTGAAATCCCGTCTCTACTAAAAATACAAAAAGTAGCCGGGTGTGGTAGCATGTGCCTGTAATCCCAGCTACTCAAGAGGCTGAGGCAGGAGAATCTCTTGAGCCCAGGAGGCAGAGGTTGCAGTGAGCCGAGATTGCACCTTTGCACTCTGGCCTGGGCGACAGAGTGAGACTCGGTCTTAAAAAAAAAAAAAAGAAAAAAAGAGAGAAACCATTACATTGAACACATTTTTGCCAATGAGAAATAAACTTGTTTATTCCCTGCTTTCAGGGTTCGATGAACTCTTGGAAAGCATTTTCTTCATCCTGCTGGTTGTGTAAGTGTTTTCCCTGCAAAAAGTTGTCAAGATGCTTAAAGAAGTGGTAGTTGTTTGGCAAGAGGTCAGATGAATATGGCAGATGAGACAAAACTTCATAGCCCAGTTTATTCAACTTTTGAAGCCCTGGTTGTATGACATGTGGTCATGCATTGTGGAGAATTGGGCCCTTCATGTTGACCAGTGCCAGCTCCAGGTGCTGCAGTTTTCCATGCATCTCATCGATTAACTTGGCATACTCCTCAGATGTAATGATTTCACCAGGATTCAAAAAGTGTAGTGGATCAGAAGACCGGCAGCTGACCACCAAACGGTGACGATGACCTTTTTTTGGTACAAGTTTGACTTTGGGAAGTGGTTTGGAGCTTCTTCTCAGTCCAACCAGTGAGCTGGCTGTTGTATGAAATCCACTTTTTGTGGCATGTCACAATCTGATCAAGAAATGGTTCAATGTTGTTTCATAGAACAAGAGAAGATGACACTTCAAAAGGATGATTTTTAAAATATTTGCTCAGCTGATGAGGCACCCACTTATCAAGATTTTTCAGCTTTCCAATTGGCTTCAAATGCTGGATGACCGTAGAATGGTCGACATTCAGTTCTTCGCCAACTTCTCGTGTATCTGTAAGAGGCTTGAATTCAGTGGTTGCTCTCAATTGGTCGTTATCAACTTCTGGCCCAGAGCCTGGGGCTGAGGCTGCCATGACCACCCTGTTCTCTTCCTTCTGGGGTCCCCAGGAAGCTCCCAGGACTGAATGATTCCCACAAAATACAGTGGCCAGGATGGGAGGGCTGGAGGTCAACTACCCCTCACCCCTGTCACCACAACCAAGAGGCCCCCATGGAGGTTGGCCCTGAGCTGTGGGTCCCTGTGGGATGCAGGCTCCCACAGAAACTTCAGGGAATGAGCATGGGTCCTCCTGGCTGACAGAGCCTGGTGGGCACTGGGTGTGTGGGGCCTGTGTAGGTAGATTGGACAGTACTGGGCCTTGCCAGGGAGCCGGGGACTGGTGTGGCCAAAGTGGGCAACAATATGTTGCCAGAACCAAAACTACAGTGCAATCAGCCCAGCTGGTAGGGAGAAGGAGGCCTGCCTAGCAGGACCATCCACCACTGTCCTGGCCCCAAGTCCAGACTGCCTGCCTGTACTGGACATTGCCTGGTCCAGGAGGCCTGGGCATGATGGTCAGGTGGTGTGTCCCTGGGTTCCAGGCCTTGGTGGTCCCTTGGGAGCTGAGCATCCTCCGGGCAGGAGGAGGGCCCGCGGTCCACTGTTTGCATCGGCCCCTGGGGGTGTGCCCTCACCCCAGCTTCTCAGCGCACAAGGGGGCATGACCAGGGCTCCTCACCTGCTGTGTGGCTCTAGCTCTGAACAGCTCACTGGGTGACTCTGACAGCTTCCTCCCCAAAGCTTGGGTCCTCCTTTTTGGGAATGGGGTGTCCCAGGCCCCAGCAGGCAGGAACCAACCCTCAGCTCCTCTGGTGGGCCCTCCTGGGCTTTCTTACCTACTGGCTTGTGAGACCCATTTGGCCAAACGTGGTGTCCTATTTTTATTTTGGCCTTTTTCTTAGTGTGTGTTTTCTGTAACTACTGCTGTGTAGATCTTCTATTTGAGTTTTAGGTAGAGAATCTTGCCCACCCAGAGGTCCCCCACCCCAGAGAGCCTCCACTTCGGCCCCCCCGGGCTGGTCCTGCCTGTGCTCCGCTTGGTGTGAATGTTAAGTGTGATGGATCCACATGGCTGCTTGACCCTGCATCTCCTTCCTTCTTGTTGCTGAGGCCAGTTCTGTTCTCTCTTTCTCCACCTGAGCTGCACTTGAAGCCAAGATGAAGGATGGGAAGTGGTTGCTACGAAGGACCCTCCTGCAGCGAATCCGCTGTGAGGAGGCTGCGCTGGCCCGACCTGTCATTTACTTCTCTAAACTCATTCCAGAGGTCGGCAAGGGGCGGCCTGTCCCCGCCTGCTCTAGTCGCCCGTGAATCAAGAATGGATTTTACATTTCCAAATGGTTGAACAAATAAAAAAATAACACTTCATGACACTGAGAAATTTCCATGTCCATAAGTAAAGTTTGATGGGGGTGCGGTCATGCCCATCTCTTCACAGGCCACCTGCAGAAGGCTGCTGTCGTGCAGCCATGGCAGAGTTGCATGCTTGAGGCAAAGATCAGTTGGCAAAGCTGAAAATACTGACTCCTGGCTCTTTAGGGAAACAGTTTCCAGTCCCTGGTATAAGGGCTGTGTGGCAGAACCCCAGGATCTTGGTCAGCTTGTTCCTCACTCAGGGCCTGCTGCGGCCTTCGCTAGTATGTCTGCAAAGTCTGCGTGCTATGGTGCCTCTCATGGGACTTTGAGCTCTGTCGCTAGATTTCAGGGTATCTGCCTCATGGTCATCTGTCTCACCAACAGAGACCCTGTGGCCAGATTCAAAGTAGCAGGAACAGTTGGTCTTTGGCAGCAAGGATACCTTACAGCTGAGCTGCCACCCACCCTGAGGTGGTCCCATGACACCCACTGTCTGAGTCAAAGTTGGGGCAGAGCTGGTGTCCTGAACTACCCTGCAATGTGGATCATAATAGCCAGAGGGGAGAGGGGTTGCTATTACTCCCCATATCGCGGGGAGTGCATCACCCCCTGAGATGTGGATCGTAATAGCCAATTACTCCCTCCTGCAATGTGTGTCCATTATTAGCAGTCTCTTTTGCTCAGGATATTAGGAACAATTTCACAGGTTGTGTGTACACAGCCTGCGATAGGAGAATGAATACCATCCTCTGCACCTCCGGATATTAGGAACCATATCACACAATGGGTGTACACTTTTTGGGAGATTTGGGATAATGTCGTCCTGTGTTTCCCTGAATATTCAGAGAAATATCACAGGGTGGCTGTACACCCACTACTCTCTTGGCAGGAACATCATACTTTACCTACTGGAAATTAGGAGCAGTATCACAGACTGGGTGTCAAGCCACTGTCATACTGGAAGTAATATCATGCTCTCTCCCACAAGTAATGAGGAACAATATCACAGCGGGTGTGTACCTTCTCCGGTAGTGGGAGTAGTATCATCATCTCTTCCTTTAGATGACAGAAACAATATCACAGGGTGGGTGTACAATCCGTGTGTTTTTGGAAGCAATGTCATTCTCTCTTCTTCTAGGTTTTACGACTCATATCACAGGTGGGGTGTATAACCCTTGTTATATTGGATGGAATCTCATTCTCTTTCAACATGTAACTTTAGAACAATATCCCACGGGGGGTGTCCATCCCTTCAATATTGGTACTAATACCATCTTCTCCTTTCCTGGATATGAGAAACAATATCACAGGAGGGTGTACACCCCTTGCAATGTTGGTAGTAATGTCATCTCTCCCCTCTGGTTATTAAGGACAAAATCCCAGGGTGGCTGTACGGTTCCTACTTTATTGGGAGTTATATCATCCACTCACCCCCTGGATATCAGGAACCATATCAGAGAAGAGGTGTCCACCCCCTTCGATATTGTCAGCCATATCATCTTCTTCCTGCTTGGATGTTAGGAATGATACCCCGGGGCTGGCTGCAGTGTACACCCACTGCGATATTGAAAGTAAAATCAGCCTCTTTCCCGCTAGATATTAGGAACTATATCACAGGTGTGTGTGCACCTTCTTGGATATTGGCAGTACTCTCAGCCTCCACCTCGCTGCATATTAGGAACAATATACGGGGGGTAGGGTGGTTACACGTCCTGCAGTGTTGAGAGCAATATTCTTCTCTTTCCCCTGTACATTAGGAACCACATAACAGGGGTCTGTATGCCTTCTGCGATATTAGGATTAATGTTATCCTCTCCCCCAATGAATGTCAAAAACAATATCACAAAAGGGTGTACACCCCCTGTGATATGGCCAGTAATATCATCGTATCTACCTTTGGATACTAGAAACAACATCACAGAGGGTGTGTATGCTCCCCTGCGATATTGGGCATAATGTTATCCTCTCTTCCCCTAGATATTAGGAATGATATCCCTGGTGGTGGGAGGTGGAGTACATTAAGAACAACATCATTGGGTGGGTATACACCCCTTGCGATATTGGGTGTAGTATCATCCTCTCTTCCCTAGGATATTAAGAACAATAACACAGGAGGGGTGTACAGCCCCAGCCCCTGCGTTATTGGGAGCAATAGCATCTTCTCCCCCTCTCGATATAAAGAACAATATCCCAAGGTAGGTGTACATCCCCTGGGACATTGGGCGTAATGTCATCATTTCCCAAAGTGGATATTGGGCATAGTGTCCCAGAGGGGTGTACACCTTCTTCGATATTGGGAGTAATATCATCTTCTCCCCTCAGGGTCGTAGGCAAAATATCGAAGGGGTTTTACAACTCGTGCGATATGGTCAGTAATATCATCCTCTCCTCACCTAGATGTTCGGAACTATATTACAGGCGGTTGCATACTTCTTGCAATATTGGGAGTCATATCATCCTCTCCCACTCTGGATATAAGGAACAACATGACCGAAGGGATGGACACACACTGCAAAAGTTTCAATAATGTCATCCTCTATCCCCTGGCTATTAGGAATAACATCATAGAGGGGTGTACACTTTCCTTGATATTGGGAGTAATATCATCCTCTCCCAGCTGGATATCAGGAACAAGTCTATTAATTATTAATATTAATAACTATAGTAAAAATTAATAACAATCGTCAATATTAATAATCACAATAAAGATAGTATAAATTAATATTGGTAAAAAATATTAACGATTAGTATAACAATTAATCATAATATCAATATTAACAATAAAATAATGATATCAGCAATTAATGTTACTTATATCAATACTAAGTGATGTTGGTAATAAAATAATAATTAATATTAAGAACTAATAATATTGTTAAATGACATTAATATTACTAATTATTTTCAAGCGTGCATAATCATATATTTAAAATAATTATCCATAATTAATAATGATATCATATTAATTGTGTGATTGATAATTATTAAAATTGACATAGATGTTTAATAATCATATTATTACTCCTAATACCACAGGGGGTGTACACCTACCTGTGATGTTGTTCCTAATATCCAGGGACAGAGAACATGATTTTAGTTTTAATATCATAGTAGGTGTGCAATCACCCTGTGCCACTGATGCTAATATCTAGGGGGTAGAGTATGACATGAATCCCAACATAGCAATGAATGGAAAGCCACCCAGTGATATTGCTCTTAATATTCACAGAAGAAGCGTATGATATTACTCCCAATATCGCAGGGAGGGTACAGCTCTTCTGTGATATGGTTCCTAGTGTCCAGAAGGGGAGAGGATGTTAATAATTCCAGTATCACAGGCTGTGTTCACCCGTCCTGTGATATTGTTATTTATATCCTGGAAGGGAGAGGATTATATTACTCCCCATAGAGCAGGAGGCATACACCTAGCCTGGGATATTGTTCCTAATATCCATGGAGAGGAGAGGCTGATATTACTTCCAATATGGCAGGGGGTGTACATCCACCCTGTGATATTCTTCTTAATATTCCAAGGCCAAGAGGTTGATATTACTCCCAGTATCACAGACACTGTACACCCCCGTGTGATACTCTTCCTGATATCCAGAACGGGAGAAGATGGTTTTAATCTCCATATCGCAGGAGGTGAACACACACTCTGTGATATTTTTCCTAATATGCAAGGGGAGAGAGGATAATATTATTCCCAATATTGCAGAAGATGTACACATGTCCCCGCGTGATATTGTCCTTAATAATCCAAGGCACAGAAGATGATGTTACTACCAATATCACAGAAAGTGTACATCCCCCAGTGATGTTGTTCCCATGATCCAGGACGGGAGAGGATGATATTACTTTCAATATCGCAGGGGGTGTATACGCCCCCAGTGATACTGTTCCTAATTTCCACCGGGGAGAGGATGATACTACTCTCAATATCGCAGGGATTAAAAATATGGGGGTGTACAGTGTCTGTGATACGAGGAGTAATATCAACCTCTCGGCCTTGGAATAGAAAGAAGAATATCACAGGGTGGATGTACACCCCCTGCCACATTGGGAGTAATATCCTCTCCCTTCCCAGATATTAATAACAAAGTCACAGGGCCGGTAAACACAGCCTGTGACACTGGAATTATTATCATCCTCTCCTCTTCCGGATATTAGGAATCATAACACAGAAGAGCTGTACCCTCCCTGCCATATTGGGAGTAATATAATATGCATCTTCCGTGAATATTAAGAGCAATATCACCGGGTGGCTATCTATTCATTGCTATGTTGGGAGTCATGTCATACTCCACTACACTGAATATTAGGATCTGTGTCACAGGGTGAGTGTACACTTATTGTGATATTAAAACTAAAACCATGCTCTCCCTCCCTGGATATTAGGAATGACATCACAGGTAGCTGTATACACACTGCAGTATTAGGAGTAATAATATGATTAATTATTAAACATCAATGACCGATTTTAACAATTATCGATTATAGTAATAATTAATAGGATACCATAATTAATTATGGATAATTATTTTAATATATGATTATGTATGCTTAAAATTAATTATCAATATTAATGACATTTAGCAATGCTAGTAGTTCATAATATTAATCATTATTTTATAACCAACATCACTTAGTATTAAGTAACAATAATTGCTGATATCATTTCATTACTAATAGTGATATTGCTATTAACTGTTACTACTAATTGTTAAAACATTTCTAACCAGTATTAATTTTTACTATCTTTATTGTGATTATTATTGTCAATGATTACTATTAATTTATATTATATTTAATAATAATAATAATTAACAGACTTGTTCCTGATATCGAGCTGGGGGAGGACGATGTCAGGTGGGGAAGCTTCGTGCAGGTTCCCCATGACAGGGGGAAAAGCAACGGAATCCAAATGACAGTCCTTACTTGGGAAGCCTAGAGGGCCACCGGCAGGATGGGAAGGTTGGCACATGAGGGAAGGTGCAGAGGCGGAAAGGGCACAAAGGTTCCATTTATGTATCACAAAACACAGAACGGGACTGGGCCCCAGACAGGGTTCTCCCTGTCTCCTGGGGAGAACCGGGGGGCAGGGCCTGAACTTTTTCTCTTCTGCAGGCAACAAGACCCGCAGAGGAAGGCTCTCCTCCAGATCTTTTCCGGGACACCTCCGGAGAAGCTGCCGCCAAATCGAAAAGCATCCATGGAATCTTGTGATTATCTGAGGGTGAGTGTCACCCTGGGCCCCTGGTCTTTTTCTCCTCTAGGTCACCCTGGTTGATTTCCTTTCAGGTTCCCGTGTGCTTGAGGGGATCGGGGAACCCCTCTTACCTGCCTTCTTGGGGTCAGGGACTCCACGATAATTCCAGGTCCATTTGATTCCAGGTGAAGGCATCTGAAGGTGCCGTATTTGCTGTTGCTTTCCTTCCGTGCAATGATGGCAAGCCTGCCAACAACATCTTCCTAGCGGCCTGAGGAAATTAGTCCCTCAGGGGCCCCAAACATGAAGGAGGCTCACCCCAGGAACATGCATGTTTTCAGAAAAGACGTCCTGGGAACCCTTGAGCCACCAACCTGCCTTCAGAAGGGCATTAGTCCGTCCCACTTCACGGAAGGCTGAGTGGAGGTGCTTTGATCCAGTGAATGCCCAAGACACAGTCTTTAGAAAAATGGTATTCTTAGACCATAGCTCGAGAGTGCATTTTTCATGGGTCTTGTCCCGATCAGCACTCACGTTGAGGATCTGTCCCTACTTCCAAGGACCGCCTGTCCATACCGTATTAAGAATTTCCTGCTGTGTGCACCTTGTCATTGGATGTGGTTGATTTCCATGTTGGCTCCATGCCGAGGAACCTCTAACGTGTGTGGTCTCCTTTCTTTCAGGTTGCAAGCAGGCCAATGCCGGTCCACACAACCAATAAGAGGCCACGCGTGGACTCTGCCCTCACTGATGGCTCAGCTACCAAAATGTCTGACACGGTATCCGTCTTGGCTTCGCTGTCTCCCCTCAGAAAAGCCAGTCCGAGCTCCTCGTCAAGTCTCAGACCAAAGGAACGACAGACAGGGGCTGTGGCCGACATCCCTCAGCCGGGAGTCAGGCAGCAGGGCCCGGAGCCTCTCGTCATGGTGAAGCCGACACACAGCAGGCCTCAGGGTGGCCGCCGAGAAGTTCCCCAGGCTGCCTCCAAGCCCCACGGCCTGATCCGGGTCATCAGCCCCCAGGCACAAGACAAACGTCCTGCGGTGACCTCACAGCCCTGCCCACCAGCCGACACACACAGCTTGGGCCTCGGCTCCAATCTCAGTTTCAGGCCAGGAGCCAAGAGACCTGCCCAGGCTCCGACTCAGGCTTGCCTGAACTTCCCCAAGAAACCGAGAACGGGTCCCTTCCAGTGCCCAAAAATGCCATCCGGGGAGGTGAGCTGGGGGCCCCGGAGACTCTCCAACCTCCGCCAGCTGCAACCGAACTCAGACCAAGTCCGTCGCCCCAGATGAGCAGGGGGACACCCGCCCAGGTGCCCAGCAGCGACCGGCAGCCTCCGCACAGCAGACCTTACCTGCCTACTGCCCAGGCCTGCACCATGTCCCATCACCCAGCGGCCAGCCACGATGGGGCCCAGCCTCTCAGAATGCTCTTCCGGAGACTGGAAAACGGATGGTGGAGCTCCAGCCTCCTGACAGCTCCCTCGTTTCCCTCTCCTGAGAAGCCGGGAGACTTCCTCGCTCACAGCCCTCACGTCTCAGAGAAGTCTGAGGCTCCCTGTGTTCCTGTCCCGCTGAGTGTCCTCTATGAAGACCTTCAGGTTTCCTCCTCCTCAGAGGACAGCGATTCTGACCTGGAGTGAGACTACAGGTGGCCGGGGCTCCATTGCACCCAGCTCCCGTGACTTGGAGGGGTCTGTGGGACTGAGGAGCACGGAGCAGAGAGCAAACTGTGTGTGGTGACTCCCAAGCTCCCCGGCTGTGGTGCTTCTGTGGATGTTGGAGCCCAGGCCAGGCAGGGACCACATGCAGAGAATCTGCCTCATCGAATTCTGGTGAGGGACATTGTAGTTCGCAGGGCTCTCCGGAAACCCGCCACCAGAAGCTTCTGTGCCAGTGATTCGTTGCCTCAGAAACTGGGTGACGGCGACGCGTGGGAGTCAGACTTCCGCTGTGATGTCAGTAGGAAACTGGGGAATGACTGTGTGTTTGCTCTCTAGATGACTGAATCAGGGAACAGTTAGGGAACCCTGAGAGATGCAGGCCTTCAGCTGTGCCCCGCCCTGAAAGCAGTGTTTTGGATGATGTGAAGCGTTTTGCGCAAAGCGTTCTTGGGGTGTTTCCTCAGCCTGGAAAATTGGGCTCTGGAATGCCTTTGGAAATAGGTGTGTTTAATTTGTTTTGAAGTGAATAAAATTCTCAAAACGATGACGTACTCTCTTTTGACTTTCATTCCGTGTTTGTGTGTAACTGATTTTCCAAGGGCTTGAAAATGTCTTGACTTGTCAGTAATCCAAGTCATTATGTCTCCGAAACAGAGTTGATTGAGGGGACCGCAGGTCTTCGCAGGACCTGTGACTTCTTAAACATCCACAGGGGCAAGAGAACCTCAGCCCCACTCTACCAACACGCACCTAGTCAAATTCCACCAAGTGAATCTCACGCACGCTAACACGTGGGGAGCGTTGCTTGCACCACGAGTCCCCATTTGGCTCAACGCGATGCCACGTGTGGGGTTCAAACTGTGACGGCCCCCATGAAGTGGTTTCCGGATGTGCGTATGAACGAGGCACACTTTCATTCGCCAAGTAGAACCCAGTAAAGCTGAAGTAAGCTCCCAGATTTGGGATGTACTTCAGAGGTAGAATATTCGTCCCGTCTTCTTTCCGGATGCCTGAGCACCGGGCCTTTCCATGCTTCTCCCCCGATCCTAAGAGTAGCTGAGGTCGAGACTCACTGAAAGCTCTAGGTAAAGATATCCCACCATGCACAGGCTATCTCCGTTCTCTGACCTGGGAACAACTCTGACCAGGATTCCACATCTAGGAGGCCTGGGAACCGAGTGGGATTTTCTGAGCAATGCCAAATGGCTGCTCCCTTTCCGCCGCCGTTGAGGGTCGTTACCTTGGTTGTCCAGATCACCTAGAAACTATCAGTATCCAGAATCAACAAGATCAACTCTCTGCTCCTCTGACAGCAGAAAGAGCATGACCAAAATGAACCAAAGAGCGTGGCAGGAAAGGATGTGACCGGAAAGCTCAGAGAACAGCCACAGGGGGATGTAAGCAGGCGTTCCCACCTGATCATGAATAATTAATGAAGCGCAAATCCAGGGGGAATCGAGTTTCAGCAGGTGCAACTCATCCAACGGGAGATCGCCGGAGGGCCAACAAGATTCAGCAACTGAGAGTCGGGTGTAGTGTCAAGTGGGACGCGACTGGTTCCAAAGCTCTAGAAGACCATGGGGTCACTTGGACCACGTGAGAAAATGCCCCCAGTGTGCTGGTTCAGCATTCTGACTCCTGCCTGTCTCTTCCCGCCCAGGGAACGTGGACCCTAACTTGTGCAGGTGCAGATGACGAAGAGCAGAATGAGGGGACGCGGCACCCAAGTTCCCCGACAAGAGAGTTCCACAGAAAGTCCGCTGGATCTTCGCAAATCCAGAGAAATGGCAACGGGACCCAAGGAAATAGAGCCCCACCGGTGTCCTGGAGACTCTTCAGGCATAATGCCTGGAGCCGCAGGACGAGCTGAAAAAGGAGCCAGGCACCGAAGGACAAAGCGGTGTTGACGTTCTTCATCTGGGTTTCCCAGTGCAGTCCAATTCACGGTGGTTTCCAAGGGCCTCCTGGAGGAGAAAACACGTGAGGGTGTGGTCAGGGTTTTCTGCTGACACACTTACCGTGGGGAAGAAGGAGAAGCTCTGAAGATGGATAACGACCGAGATTGCATGTCAAGGTGTACCTCCTTGATGACACTGAGGCCTACGTTGAAATAGAGTGAATATGGTCCAATTACACTGTGTCTATTTTAGCACCTTGTTTAAAAAAAAAAAAAAAAAAGATGTAAAACAAGACAGGGGTACATGCACCAGTAGTACATACCTGACGGGAAACATCTATTCTTCAAAGCTTGCGGCTGTACAGGTAGGTTTTAGAATGTCTGTCCATAGTGAACATCGTCTTAGAGGGGGCTGGGCAAACAGACCTTTCCAGGTCATGTAATGGGATTAAGTTGATTAGGTTAGGGTCCGTTTCGCATCAGGGGTCCAGAGGCAGTATAAAAGGCAGCCTGGAAAGCAAAGGTCCCTCTCTGCCCCTTCCTCCGGCTTCCTGAAGGCTGCACCGCTTCCAGCAGGGCTGCTCCAGCACCTGCCCATCTGAGCGCCAGCCGAGGAAAGAAAGTAGACCTGTAATTTCAGGTTAGTTTCCCTGAACGACTGTTTGTTTCGCCTAATCCCTGAGGAGTTGGGGGGAAAGAGACAAAGGAGAGTGAAAGAAACAGATCACACTGGGGCTCGCTGATGGGGTAGGATGTGTTCTCCTTATCCGTAATTCTTGGAACAGAAAGCGAGAAAACATTTCCATCTCCGTGCCCGGGATAAGAGCCAGATGGAAATGCAAAAAGAAATGTACTCCAGCACGCTGAATTGGTGAGTAAATGGAAAAAGAACTTTGGAAAAGGGGTGGTTTGCCCTTTAGCCATGCAAGAGATTCATATGCCACTTGTTCAGCATTTGTTTAGATGAATTCGTATGGCGTGTGTAAAATACCAGAAAAATAAATAAAGAGGGGCTGGAGCTAAAGCCAAAAAGACAGAGCAGGAAAGACCATCACCTGCTAGTGTGGTAGAGAGGGAGATAACTTCTCTCGATGAATTTGTGTTTGGAAGTTGCCTAGTGAAACGGCAAGAGTAGCGATTTGAGTTATGATAGGAAGCATCCCGTATCCCTGACTTCAAGCGGACCTGCCAAGGGGTGACATCGGCCATGCCCTGTAGCTTCGATTCTTTTGTCCCTCAGGGGAGAGAGCATCATGGTGTCTTCTACTGGAGTGAATGGTGAGAGACCTAAGTCCAGTCTCCAGAATCAGTTGTTTGGGTGGGATTGAAATCTCAACTCCAACTCCACATACCTAGGCCGTGGGCCGTGTGGCAGGCCAGGTTTACTCTTGGACCAGGTGGTCACGGCAGAGGAACACACAATATCTGAGGATGCACACACCACATTGTGATCCACAGATTTGACCGACGGGTGGTGAGGTCTCCTCATGACCACACCGTCATGGAATTAGCTGGGGGTTTCTTGTGGGTGTGTGAATATCCAGTGTGCCTAACCATCGCTTTTCGTGTGTTTGTGTGTGATTCAGGTGACCCAACCATCAACCCCGGAAAAAGGCGGCCATAAAACGCCCAGGAGACGAAGATGATGGCACGGTCGTGACCCCAAAAGTGGGGCAAACAGACTCGTGAGAGCCCAGACCCTCCAGAAGCAGCAGAGGGCCCCAGTTGGGCCAAGGGCTCCCCCACCCGATGAAGAGGATCCCAGGGTGCGTCTAGCCCTGGAATCTTTTGGGTATCGAGGGGGGAGGAGCGGGCGAGTGTCACACGGTCCTCAGAGACTGGGTTGGATTCCAAAGAGTTCTGCCAGCACCACCCGGGTTGCTTTTCCCATCCAAGGTGGGCCTGGCTTGGGACCTCCTCCTCGGCCCGACAGGTCCCTGGAGAGACTCTTGGGAGCAACCTCCCTTTCCACTCAGAATCCTGTGTAGCCAGGTTGGGCTGTGCTGTGGACATCGGGTTCACGATCGTCCCCGCTAGAACCCTGAGTCCTTCCTTTGAGAGTGCCTCCGTCACATGGGCTTTGGGAGGGAACATCGTAACCGAACCCTCCCTCCACTTAAGGGCCCCCATGCCGGTGTCCCCTCTTTGGAATCCTCACTCAGTTCTGAATTCACAGTCCGTCTCAATGTTGACATTGGATCACTGCCTGTGGCTTCAGCTCATTCACTGACATCACTTCCTTTCCACCCACAGATCAAGTGCAAAAACTGCGGGGCCTTTGGGCACACGGCCAGAAGTACCAGGTGCCCCATGAAGTGCTGGAACGGAGCCCTGGTTCCCCAGACCTTTGGGAGAAAGGAAGGGAAGGAAAACC
Source organism: Macaca mulatta (assembly GCF_049350105.2). Taxonomy (NCBI): domain Eukaryota; kingdom Metazoa; phylum Chordata; class Mammalia; order Primates; family Cercopithecidae; genus Macaca; species Macaca mulatta. The sequence goes on along the minus strand of NC_133408.1, from coordinate 41,996,262 downwards.
TGAAACCATGGAAGCCCCAGGTTCGAGGGAACCCTGGGCCCTTGAACAAGGAAAAGGTTGAGAAGGAAGAGAGACCAAGGTGAGCAGTGGGAGGGGTTCTTACCACCCTTAGGGTACTGCCACCTAAGGACACGGTGTCTCTGCACCTGCACACCGTGTGCCTTTCCGTCTCCGGGACAGGGAAGGAACGCTGCAGAGAAACAGACCAGAGCTCCGTGTCCTCCTGGGTTCCCCACCCAGGAGCTCCTTTGGCTCTGGGAGATTCAGGGACGGGGGAGAGGCGGGGGCGCTTCGTGCAGGTTCCCCATGACAGGGGGAAAAGCAACGGAATCCAAATACTGGTCCTTACTTGGGAGGCCTAGAAGGCCACCGGCAGGATGGGAAGGTTGGCACATGAGGGAAGGTGCAGAGGCGGAAAGGGCACAAAAGTTCCATTTATGTCTAACAAAACACAGAACGGGACTAGGCCCCAGACAGGGTTCTCCCTGTCTCCTGAGGAGAACCGGGGGGCAGGGCCTGAACTTTTTCTCTTCTGCAGGCAACAAGACCCGCAGAGGAAGGCTCTCCTCCAGATCTTTTCCGGGACACCTCCGGAGAAGCTGCCGCCAAATCGAAAAGAATCCATGGAATCTTGTGATTATCTGAGGGTGAGTGTCAACCTGGGCCCCTGGTCTTTTTCTCCTCTAGGTCAGCCTGGTTGATTTCCTTTCAGGTTCCCGTGTGCGTGAAGGCATCGGGGAACCCCTCTTCCCTGCCTTCTTGGGGTCAGGGACTCCACGATCCTTCCAGGTCCATTTGATTCCAGGTGAAGGCATCTGAAGGTGCCGTATTTGCTGTTGCTTTCTTTCCGTGCAATGATGGCAAGCCTGCCAACAACATCTTCCTAGCGGCCTGAGGAAATTAGTCCCTCAGAGGCCCCAAACATGGAGGAGGCTCACCCCAGGAACATGCATGTTTTCAGAAAAGACGTCCTGGGAACCCTTGAGCCACCAACCTGCCTTCAGAAGGGCGTTAGTCCGTCCCACTTCATGGAAGGCTGAGTGGAGGCGCTTTGATCCAGTGAATGCCCAAGACACAGTCTTTAGAAAAATGGTATTCTTAGACCATAGCTCAAGAGTGCATTTTTCATGGGTCTTGTCCCGATCAGCACTCACGTTGAGGATCTGTCCCTACTTCCAAGGACCGCCTGTCCATACCGTATTAAGAATTTCCTGCTGTGTGCACCTTGTCATTGGATGTGGTTGATTTCCATGTTGGCTCCATGCCGAGGAACCTCTAACGTGTGTGGTCTCCTTTCTTTCAGGTTGCAAGCAGGCCAATGCCGGTCCACACAACCAATAAGAGGCCACGCGTGGACCCTGCCTTCACTGATGGCTCAGCTACCAAAATGTCTGACACGGTATCCGTCTTGGCTTCGCTGTCTCCCCTCAGAAAAGCCAGTCCGAGCTCCTCGTCAAGTCTCCGACCGAAGGAACGACAGACAGGGGCTGTGGCCGACATCCCTCAGCCGGGAGTCAGGCAGCAGGGCCCGGAGCCTCTCGTCATGGTGAAGCCGACACACAGCAGGCCTCAGCGTGGCCGCCGAGAAGTTCCCCAGGCTGCCTCCAAGCCCCACGGCCTGATCCGGGTCATCAGCCCCCAGGCACAAGACAAACGTCCTGCGGTGACCTCACAGCCCTGCCCACCAGCCGACACACACAGCTTGGGCCTCGGCTCCAATCTCAGTTTCAGGCCAGGAGCCAAGAGACCTGCCCAGGCTCCGACTCAGGCTTGCCTGAACTTCCCCAAGAAACCGAGAACGGGTCCCTTCCAGATGCCCGAAAATGCCATCCAGGGAGGTGAGCTGGGGGCCCCGGAGACTCTCCAACCTCCGCCAGCTGCAACCGAACTCAGACCAAGTCCGTCGCCCCAGATGAGCAGGGGGACACCCGCCCAGGTGCCCAGCAGCGACCGGCAGCCTCCGCACAGCAGACCTTACCTGCCTACTGCCCAGGCCTGCACCATGTCCCATCACCCAGCGGCCAGCCACGATGGGGCCCAGCCTCTCAGAATGCTCTTCCGGAGACTGGAAAACGGATGGTGGAGCTCCAGCCTCCTGACAGCTCCCTCGTTTCCCTCTCCTGAGAAGCCGGGAGACTTCCTCGCTCACAGCCCTCACGTCTCAGAGAAGTCTGAGGCTCCCTGTGTTCCTGTCCCGCTGAGTGTCCTCTATGAAGACCTTCAGGTTTCCTCCTCCTCAGAGGACAGCGATTCTGACCTGGAGTGAGACTACAGGTGGCCGGGGCTCCATTGCACCCAGCTCCCGTGACTTGGAGGGGTCTGTGGGACTGAGGAGCACGGAGCAGAGAGCAAACTGTGTGTGGTGACTCCCAAGCTCCCCGGCTGTGGTGCTTCTGTGGATGTTGGAGCCCAGGCCAGGCAGGGACCACATGCAGAGAATCTGCCTCATCGAATTCTGGTGAGGGACATTGTAGTTCGCAGGGCTCTCCGGAAACCCGCCACCAGAAGCTTCTGTGCCAGTGATTCGTTGCCTCAGAAACTGGGTGACGGCGACGCGTGGGAGTCAGACTTCCGCTGTGATGTCAGTAGGAAACTGGGGAATGACTGTGTGTTTGCTCTCTAGATGACTGAATCAGGGAACAGTTAGGGAACCCTGAGAGATGCAGGCCTTCAGCTGTGCCCCGCCCTGAAAGCAGTGTTTTGGATGATGTGAAGCGTTTTGCGCAAAGCGTTCTTGGGGTGTTTCCTCAGCCTGGAAAATTGGGCTCTGGAATGCCTTTGGAAATAGGTGTGTTTAATTTGTTTTGAAGTGAATAAAATTCTCAAAACGATGACGTACTCTCTTTTGACTTTCATTCCGTGTTTGTGTGTAACTGATTTTCCAAGGGCTTGAAAATGTCTTGACTTGTCAGTAATCCAAGTCATTATGTCTCCGAAACAGAGTTGATTGAGGGGACCGCAGGTCTTCGCAGGACCTGTGACTTCTTAAACATCCACAGGGGCAAGAGAACCTCAGCCCCACTCTACCAACACGCACCTAGTCAAATTCCACCAAGTGAATCTCACGCACGCTAACACGTGGGGAGCGTTGCTTGCACCACGAGTCCCCATTTGGCTCAACGCGATGCCACGTGTGGGGTTCAAACTGTGACGGCCCCCATGAAGTGGTTTCCGGATGTGCGTATGAACGAGGCACACTTTCATTCGCCAAGTAGAACCCAGTAAAGCTGAAGTAAGCTCCCAGATTTGGGATGTACTTCAGAGGTAGAATATTCGTCCCGTCTTCTTTCCGGATGCCTGAGCACCGGGCCTTTCCATGCTTCTCCCCCGATCCTAAGAGTAGCTGAGGTCGAGACTCACTGAAAGCTCTAGGTAAAGATATCCCACCATGCACAGGCTATCTCCGTTCTCTGACCTGGGAACAACTCTGACCAGGATTCCACATCTAGGAGGCCTGGGAACCGAGTGGGATTTTCTGAGCAATGCCAAATGGCTGCTCCCTTTCCGCCGCCGTTGAGGGTCGTTACCTTGGTTGTCCAGATCACCTAGAAACTATCAGTATGCAGAATCAACAAGATCAACTCTCTGCTCCTCTGACAGCAGAAAGAGCATGACCAAAATGAACCAAAGAGCGTGGCAGGAAAGGATGTGACCGGAAAGCTCAGAGAACAGCCACAGGGGGATGTAAGCAGGCGTTCCCACCTGATCATGAATAATTAATGAAGCGCAAATCCAGGGGGAATCGAGTTTCAGCAGGTGCAACTCATCCAACGGGAGATCGCCGGAGGGCCAACAAGATTCAGCAACTGAGAGTCGGGTGTAGTGTCAAGTGGGACGCGACTGGTTCCAAAGCTCTAGAAGACCATGGGGTCACTTGGACCACGTGAGAAAATGCCCCCAGTGTGCTGGTTCAGCATTCTGACTCCTGCCTGTCTCTTCCCGCCCAGGGAACGTGGACCCTAACTTGTGCAGGTGCAGATGACGAAGAGCAGAATGAGGGGACGCGGCACCCAAGTTCCCCGACAAGAGAGTTCCACAGAAAGTCCGCTGGATCTTCGCAAATCCAGAGAAATGGCAACGGGACCCAAGGAAATAGAGCCCCACCGGTGTCCTGGAGACTCTTCAGGCATAATGCCTGGAGCCGCAGGACGAGCTGAAAAAGGAGCCAGGCACCGAAGGACAAAGCGGTGTTGACGTTCTTCATCTGGGTTTCCCAGTGCAGTCCAATTCACGGTGGTTTCCAAGGGCCTCCTGGAGGAGAAAACACGTGAGGGTGTGGTCAGGGTTTTCTGCTGACACACTTACCGTGGGGAAGAAGGAGAAGCTCTGAAGATGGATAACGACCGAGATTGCATGTCAAGGTGTACCTCCTTGATGACACTGAGGCCTACGTTGAAATAGAGTGAATATGGTCCAATTACACTGTGTCTATTTTAGCACCTTGTTTAAAAAAAAAAAAAAAAAGATGTAAAACAAGACAGGGGTACATGCACCAGTAGTACATACCTGACGGGAAACATCTATTCTTCAAAGCTTGCGGCTGTACAGGTAGGTTTTAGAATGTCTGTCCATAGTGAACATCGTCTTAGAGGGGGCTGGGCAAACAGACCTTTCCAGGTCATGTAATGGGATTAAGTTGATTAGGTTAGGGTCCGTTTCGCATCAGGGGTCCAGAGGCAGTATAAAAGGCAGCCTGGAAAGCAAAGGTCCCTCTCTGCCCCTTCCTCCGGCTTCCTGAAGGCTGCACCGCTTCCAGCAGGGCTGCTCCAGCACCTGCCCATCTGAGCGCCAGCCGAGGAAAGAAAGTAGACCTGTAATTTCAGGTTAGTTTCCCTGAACGACTGTTTGTTTCGCCTAATCCCTGAGGAGTTGGGGGGAAAGAGACAAAGGAGAGTGAAAGAAACAGATCACACTGGGGCTCGCTGATGGGGTAGGATGTGTTCTCCTTATCCGTAATTCTTGGAACAGAAAGCGAGAAAACATTTCCATCTCCGTGCCCGGGATAAGAGCCAGATGGAAATGCAAAAAGAAATGTACTCCAGCACGCTGAATTGGTGAGTAAATGGAAAAAGAACTTTGGAAAAGGGGTGGTTTGCCCTTTAGCCATGCAAGAGATTCATATGCCACTTGTTCAGCATTTGTTTAGATGAATTCGTATGGCGTGTGTAAAATACCAGAAAAATAAATAAAGAGGGGCTGGAGCTAAAGCCAAAAAGACAGAGCAGGAAAGACCATCACCTGCTAGTGTGGTAGAGAGGGAGATAACTTCTCTCGATGAATTTGTGTTTGGAAGTTGCCTAGTGAAACGGCAAGAGTAGCGATTTGAGTTATGATAGGAAGCATCCCGTATCCCTGACTTCAAGCAGACCTGCCAAGGGGTGACATCGGCCATGCCCTGTAGCTTCGATTCTTTTGTCCCTCAGGGGAGAGAGCATCATGGTGTCTTCTACTGGAGTGAATGGTGAGAGACCTAAGTCCAGTCTCCAGAATCAGTTGTTTGGGTGGGATTGAAATCTCAACTCCAACTCCACATACCTAGGCCGTGGGCCGTGTGGCAGGCCAGGTTTACTCTTGGACCAGGTGGTCACGGCAGAGGAACACACAATATCTGAGGATGCACACACCACATTGTGATCCACAGATTTGACCGACGGGTGGTGAGGTCTCCTCATGACCACACCGTCATGGAATTAGCTGGGGGTTTCTTGTGGGTGTGTGAATATCCAGTGTGCCTAACCATCGCTTTTCGTGTGTTTGTGTGTGATTCAGGTGACCCAACCATCAACCCCGGAAAAAGGCGGCCATAAAACGCCCAGGAGACGAAGATGATGGCACGTCGTGACCCCAAAAGTGGGGCAAACAGACTCGTGAGAGCCCAGACCCTCCAGAAGCAGCAGAGGGCCCCAGTTGGGCCAAGGGCTCCCCCACCCGATGAAGAGGATCCCAGGGTGCGTCTAGCCCTGGAATCTTTTGGGTATCGAGGGGGGAGGAGCGGGCGAGTGTCACACGGTCCTCAGAGACTGGGTTGGATTCCAAAGAGTTCTGCCAGCACCACCCGGGTTGCTTTTCCCATCCAAGGTGGGCCTGGCTTGGGACCTCCTCCTCGGCCCGACAGGTCCCTGGAGAGACTCTTGGGAGCAACCTCCCTTTCCACTCAGAATCCTGTGTAGCCAGGTTGGGCTGTGCTGTGGACATCGGGTTCACGATCGTCCCCGCTAGAACCCTGAGTCCTTCCTTTGAGAGTGCCTCCGTCACATGGGCTTTGGGAGGGAACATCGTAACCGAACCCTCCCTCCACTTAAGGGCCCCCATGCCGGTGTCCCCTCTTTGGAATCCTCACTCAGTTCTGAATTCACAGTCCGTCTCAATGTTGACATTGGATCACTGCCTGTGGCTTCAGCTCATTCACTGACATCACTTCCTTTCCACCCACAGATCAAGTGCAAAAACTGCGGGGCCTTTGGGCACACGGCCAGAAGTACCAGGTGCCCCATGAAGTGCTGGAACGGAGCCCTGGTTCCCCAGACCTTTGGGAGAAAGGAAGGGAAGGAAAACCTGAAACCATGGAAGCCCCAGGTTCGAGGGAACCCTGGGCCCTTGAACAAGGAAAAGGTTGAGAAGGAAGAGAGACCAAGGTGAGCAGTGGGAGGGGTTCTTACCACCCTTAGGGTACTGCCACCTAAGGACACGGTGTCTCTGCACCTGCACACCGTGTGCCTTTCCGTCTCCGGGACAGGGAAGGAACGCTGCAGAGAAACAGACCAGAGCTCCGTGTCCTCCTGGGTTCCCCACCCAGGAGCTCCTTTGGCTCTGGGAGATTCAGGGACGGGGGAGAGGCGGGGGCGCTTCGTGCAGGTTCCCCATGACAGGGGGAAAAGCAACGGAATCCAAATACTGGTCCTTACTTGGGAGGCCTAGAAGGCCACCGGCAGGATGGGAAGGTTGGCACATGAGGGAAGGTGCAGAGGCGGAAAGGGCACAAAAGTTCCATTTATGTCTAACAAAACACAGAACGGGACTAGGCCCCAGACAGGGTTCTCCCTGTCTCCTGGGGAGAACCGGGGGGCAGGGCCTGAACTTTTTCTCTTCTGCAGGCAACAAGACCCGCAGAGGAAGGCTCTCCTCCAGATCTTTTCCGGGACACCTCCGGAGAAGCTGCCGCCAAATCGAAAAGAATCCATGGAATCTTGTGATTATCTGAGGGTGAGTGTCAACCTGGGCCCCTGGTCTTTTTCTCCTCTAGGTCAGCCTGGTTGATTTCCTTTCAGGTTCCCGTGTGCGTGAAGGCATCGGGGAACCCCTCTTCCCTGCCTTCTTGGGGTCAGGGACTCCACGATCCTTCCAGGTCCATTTGATTCCAGGTGAAGGCATCTGAAGGTGCCGTATTTGCTGTTGCTTTCTTTCCGTGCAATGATGGCAAGCCTGCCAACAACATCTTCCTAGCGGCCTGAGGAAATTAGTCCCTCAGAGGCCCCAAACATGGAGGAGGCTCACCCCAGGAACATGCATGTTTTCAGAAAAGACGTCCTGGGAACCCTTGAGCCACCAACCTGCCTTCAGAAGGGCGTTAGTCCGTCCCACTTCATGGAAGGCTGAGTGGAGGCGCTTTGATCCAGTGAATGCCCAAGACACAGTCTTTAGAAAAATGGTATTCTTAGACCATAGCTCAAGAGTGCATTTTTCATGGGTCTTGTCCCGATCAGCACTCACGTTGAGGATCTGTCCCTACTTCCAAGGACCGCCTGTCCATACCGTATTAAGAATTTCCTGCTGTGTGCACCTTGTCATTGGATGTGGTTGATTTCCATGTTGGCTCCATGCCGAGGAACCTCTAACGTGTGTGGTCTCCTTTCTTTCAGGTTGCAAGCAGGCCAATGCCGGTCCACACAACCAATAAGAGGCCACGCGTGGACCCTGCCTTCACTGATGGCTCAGCTACCAAAATGTCTGACACGGTATCCGTCTTGGCTTCGCTGTCTCCCCTCAGAAAAGCCAGTCCGAGCTCCTCGTCAAGTCTCCGACCGAAGGAACGACAGACAGGGGCTGTGGCCGACATCCCTCAGCCGGGAGTCAGGCAGCAGGGCCCGGAGCCTCTCGTCATGGTGAAGCCGACACACAGCAGGCCTCAGCGTGGCCGCCGAGAAGTTCCCCAGGCTGCCTCCAAGCCCCACGGCCTGATCCGGGTCATCAGCCCCCAGGCACAAGACAAACGTCCTGCGGTGACCTCACAGCCCTGCCCACCAGCCGACACACACAGCTTGGGCCTCGGCTCCAATCTCAGTTTCAGGCCAGGAGCCAAGAGACCTGCCCAGGCTCCGACTCAGGCTTGCCTGAACTTCCCCAAGAAACCGAGAACGGGTCCCTTCCAGATGCCCGAAAATGCCATCCAGGGAGGTGAGCTGGGGGCCCCGGAGACTCTCCAACCTCCGCCAGCTGCAACCGAACTCAGACCAAGTCCGTCGCCCCAGATGAGCAGGGGGACACCCGCCCAGGTGCCCAGCAGCGACCGGCAGCCTCCGCACAGCAGACCTTACCTGCCTACTGCCCAGGCCTGCACCATGTCCCATCACCCAGCGGCCAGCCACGATGGGGCCCAGCCTCTCAGAATGCTCTTCCGGAGACTGGAAAACGGATGGTGGAGCTCCAGCCTCCTGACAGCTCCCTCGTTTCCCTCTCCTGAGAAGCCGGGAGACTTCCTCGCTCACAGCCCTCACGTCTCAGAGAAGTCTGAGGCTCCCTGTGTTCCTGTCCCGCTGAGTGTCCTCTATGAAGACCTTCAGGTTTCCTCCTCCTCAGAGGACAGCGATTCTGACCTGGAGTGAGACTACAGGTGGCCGGGGCTCCATTGCACCCAGCTCCCGTGACTTGGAGGGGTCTGTGGGACTGAGGAGCACGGAGCAGAGAGCAAACTGTGTGTGGTGACTCCCAAGCTCCCCGGCTGTGGTGCTTCTGTGGATGTTGGAGCCCAGGCCAGGCAGGGACCACATGCAGAGAATCTGCCTCATCGAATTCTGGTGAGGGACATTGTAGTTCGCAGGGCTCTCCGGAAACCCGCCACCAGAAGCTTCTGTGCCAGTGATTCGTTGCCTCAGAAACTGGGTGACGGCGACGCGTGGGAGTCAGACTTCCGCTGTGATGTCAGTAGGAAACTGGGGAATGACTGTGTGTTTGCTCTCTAGATGACTGAATCAGGAAACAGTTAGGGAACCCTGAGAGATGCAGGCCTTCAGCTGTGCCCCGCCCTGACAGCAGTGTTTTGGATACTGTGAAGCGTTCTGTGCAAAGCGTTCTTGGGGTGTTTCCTCAGCCTCGAAAATTGGGCTCTGGAATGCCATTGGAAAGAAGTGTGTTTAATTTGTTTTGAAGTGAATAAAATTCTCAAAAAGATGACGTACTCTCTTTTGACTTTCATTCTGTGTTTGTGTGTAACTGATTTTCGTGTTTGTGTGTAACTGATTTTCCAAGGGCTTGAAAATTTCTTGACTTGTCAGCAATCCAAGTCATTATGTCTCTGAAACAGAGTTGATTGAGGGGATCGCAGGTCTTCACAGGACCTGTGACTTCTTAAACATCCAAGAAGTGGGCAAGAGAATCTCAGCCCCGCTCTACCAACACGCACCTAGTCAAATTCCGCCAAGTGAATCTCACACACATTAACACATGGGGAGCGTTGCTTGCACCACGAGTCCCCATTTGGCTCACCGCGATGCCACATGTGGGGTTTCACACGGATGTGTTGCACCACAGTCCATTTCACAGTGGTAGAATATATGTATTGGTTTTCTGTCGGTTTGTTGGAGGCAAAAACCTGTAATGTTTGTTGGTTTTTGGTGGGAGAGTTTCACTCTGGAAAAGAAAATATTCTGAAGATGGAGGTTGTCCTAGATTCTATTTCAAGGTGAGTCTACTTGATACCAGTGAAGCATATTTTGGCATATAATACATATGGTTATATTATATTTTGTCTATATTACCTCATTTTAAAAAACCATTTTGTGAAAAATGTCAGAGTTAGTTATACCAACATTAAATTTCTGATCACGTGTCCAGAAGCACTGTAAAATGCAGCCTAGAATGCAAAATTCCCATCCACTTCTTTGTTGAACTCTGCAGAGCGGCATTGCATCCAGGGGTTTTCAAGGTGCACTAGTGTGGCATGAGCTGCTCTTTGACTTCCTGTTGAAGTTGGAATCTTGCAGATTGTTTAGGGGTGGTGTCTGCTTGTCCCATCTTTCCAGGTCATCATTAACCTTTCCTCGGCACCCACGTGGACTCAGAACTTACCTAGAGTCACAGGCAGGTCTGGGAAGCTGCCCTTGAGCCTTCGTGCAGTCCATGATGGTTCCATGCCTCTGATCCGCTGGGGCACATTCTGCAGAGGGATGGGCTGGCATAAGCTGTCCCTTCCTTTCTGAAAATCACGGAGATTCCTGGTACCTGAAGCCACATAGAAATATCTGTGGAGTCTCAGGCAGGACAGGGATGCCATTCACACGCTCCTGTTCTTCCTCTTAATAGCAGCAAGAGTGATTCCTGGGTTTCCTCATTGACTTCAAAACAATTTTGGTGACTTTGTTGTGTGAATGACCACTCCTGTTTCTGTGGCATCCAGTTCACCTGTAAGGTTTTTGGGGATTATGTGGAAACTCGTGCATTTTTCCAGAGCCTCACTTCATCCTGGATGCTCTCAGGCATGCACAAGCAGATCCCTGCCTTGGTGGCATCTTGGAGCATTGCAGGAGACCCCTTAGGTCTAGGAGGCACTAGGAGGTCCATCAGGAATTGGGAGGGCATGTGTCTGCCCATCTGTAGTGTGAACTTCTATTCACCTTCAGAATGCAGATTCTTCCTGAACTAATAAATTATCTTCATCTTGGTGTAAGTAGCCACAAAAGAATAATTCATATTAACTCCATTAATAAAAATAACTGAAAATCAACAATGAAGATAATAACGACAATGTTAATTATTATAATATTGATAGTAAAGATAAAACAAAGGCATTAGAGATTAGAGATTCCCTTAAGTGAAGGACAATGGGAAGATATAGGGATACATGAGTTGTTTGGACTCAGAGTCCAATGAAATGTGTTCCTCAAAGGCAAAGACAAGAAGCATAAGGAAAATACAAAGTTCATGGATGACCACCTGGGCTACCTTGGAACTCATGTAGGAACACTGCAGGCAAAGTGTACCTCGTCCTGGGACTGCCCACCATCCAGCCCCCACTCACCTTCATGAGGTAGGACAGCAGGATAATGGGGAAGGAGTCCATGCAAGGGACGCAAGACTTCTGTCACACCTGATTCAAAGAAGCACTGCCTATGACAGATGTTTATCTCCTAACACTGTGTCACCTCTAACTGCCTGGCTGCATGTCTGCCATCTGTTCTTCTTAGGTCACAGGAGGGACAGACATTACTGTCCACCCATCTGCATACAGAGCCATTGGAGGACTTTACCCTTGTTGCTTCCTCCTTGGAAAGGGGCAACATACATGGCAGATGCCATTCTCTGTCTCTTTGGAAAACTTTGCCAGCACATTTAAGGTTTTCTTCAGCCACAGAAAGCCACCTGCTTCAAAGTCTCACCCTCCACAAGTGGCAAGCACACAATTATTAATGGAGGCAAGGGATGCATAGGCTTTGCCATTTGATTCAAATGGGACAAATAGGGGAGGTCTTCTTAGCTGAACAGAAGAAGTTGACAAAGTCAGGCTGCATTGCCATTAGACTTGTCCCTTTGCACATAAGGCTTCCCTCCAATCCTTTCCACAGATGTGGATTCTGACATTACTTCCTAATAAACATCCTGCACACTAAACTTCATCTATATCCAGCTCCCTGGGAACCAAACCTGTGACAAAAGTGAAAAGTTTCTAGGGAAAATATGGTTTCCTTATCAGACAGGAATCAAATTCTGCTGAGCTAGAAAATAAGGTAAAGTCTGATGCCATCTTATGATGTTTTTTATTAGGACATTACCACTGCCAGCAAGAATTATGTGCATCAATTCATGGGGACAAAAATCATATTGGAGTGGGATGAGGTTGTTGTGAGTTGAGAAATTTTGACGAATGAACTTTACCCTCAACTTGAGTTCAGGAGAGGAGATGAAGATGAAAACAGCTGGAAATAAAAGGTGTCCAAAAACATTTTTCTGGTTTTTCAAAAATCAAATTTCGGGTTGGGAGACACTATGTTTAAATTCTAAAAGGATATAGCTTACTGAGAGGAAATAACTATAGATAAATTGTCCTTTTTGTAAATAATACACTTTATGGTATGAGAGGAGACCAAGGGACACAACGCAAATTTGGAGTTAAAGAAACTAACAGACATTCTCGATACTCAGTTGTTGTGGCAGAGATGCCAGAGTGATGGATGTCCATGTAGCAATACTTTTTTTTTTTTTTTTTTGAGACAGAATCTTGATCTGTAACCAGGCTGGGGTGCAATAGTGTGATCTCAGCTCACTGCAACCTCCGCCTCCTTGGTTCAAGAAATCCTCCTGCCTCAGCCTCCCAAGTAGCTGGGACTACAGGTGCGCACCGCCACACTCAGCTAATTTTTGTATTTTTAGTAGAGATGGGGTTTCACCATGTTGGCTAGGATGGTCTCGATCTCCTAATCTTGTGATCTGCCCACCTTGCCCTCCCAAAGGGTTGGGATTAGAGGTATGAGCCACTATGCCCGGCCCATGTAGCAGTACTTTTGAACTTAATGGCTGAAAGCATCCACCTCCAAACTTATGTATTATATTTGCAAAAGAGTACAAACCATGTAATGAATTTTAAAAGGAAGACAAGCCTGTGGGAATTCAACAGCCATGGCAATGTTTTGAACTTCTTTTTATTAAACATGTAAGAAGTAAGTGAAGTTCAAAACCTAACAGAATTGCCAGGAATTATTTGAAGAATTACCAAGATGACTTAGACACTATGAAATCCTTTCGACGCCCTCTGGTGGAGTTTCGTCCTGGAGCCAGTGATTTTAAGCCAGAGGCAAATGTCTCTGCAGGCATAAGAATTCGACCCAAATGTACTATTCAATTTTAAATGAGATGACAATAAAATTGTCTGCTATATAGTAACAACTTTTTTTCTTTCGGACAGAGTCTTTCTCTGTTGCCTAGGCTGGAGTGCAGTGGGGCACTCTTGGCTCACTGCAATCTCTGCCTCCTGGGTTCAAGTGATTTTCCCACCTCATCCTCCTAAGTAGCTGGGATTATAAGCATGTGCCACCATGTCTGACTGATTTTTGTATCAGCAAAATTATTTCTGGGGTGAAGAGTTAGGGACCTTTATTCTCCCACATCCAAAAACATGTTCTCCAAATGATCTGTCAATAGAAATAACTGATACCTATATTTGCTAACCTATCTTTTTCTGTCTTTAAATTCAGAACTAGAGTGTGGAAAAGTTATATTAAGAAGGTTCTCTCAATTTTCAACACAAGTGATGGGCTAGGCACTATTCTAGGTGCTACAGATACACATTAACATACCCACAATAGTTTTGCCTTATTACCTCCTACATTCTAATAATGCAACAAAAGAAAAGTATAGATTAGCTTTTTATTTTTTTGAGATGAAGATTAATTCTGTCACCCAGGATGGAACGCAGAGGCGCGATCTCAGCTCACTGCAACCTCTGCCTCCTGGGTTCAAGCGATTCTCCTGCCTCAGCCTCCTGAGTAGCTGGGATTACAGGCATGTGACACCATGCCCAGAAAATTTTTGTATTTTTCAGAAAGACGGCTTTCATTATGTTGGCCAGGCTGGTCTCAAACCCCTGGCCTCAAGTGATCCATGCACCTCGACCTTTCAAAGTGCTGGGATTATAAGCATGAGCCATAGTGCCCAGCCAAAGAGAATAGCTTTAAATAGAAAGCATGAAAACAAAAGAAATGTATGCCCATCAATTTTATACTGTATTTGGCCAGGTGCAGAAGATCGACTTGTAGTATTATAAGGGAATAAGGTCAATTCACATCTAATTGTTTGGACAAGTCACCAGAAACCAAAAGTTGGAAGAGTTGTATCTTTTGAGGTGGGTTGCACAGCAAGGAGCAAGTTGCTATCTCTCCAAAGACCTAAACTGTTCTATTTCTCCTACTGTGGAAAAACACATCTTCTACTTGATTTCAATTTATATAGGAAAATGCTTAATAAAACTACTAAGGGCTACATTCTAGGGACACAGCTAGACCACACGTATACTGAATCTTGATTCTGGAAACACATCTTGTTCAATGTAATTGGATTTTCATGACAACAAAAATGTAACCCTGACACAATATTGGAGAGTCAAACGGAAAGGACATTTTGGATTGAAATTTTTTATTTTAAGAATATGTCCTTGAGTTCTATTAACAATAGCTAAAACCTGGGAACAACTCTAATGTCTATCGAGAGGAAATCGAGAAACAAATTATATGCATATTATAGAGCAATATTGGGCAAAAACGGGGGATAATCTACTCTATTAATCAACATCTTGGATCAATATAATCTTTCTCACCCTGAGTGGAGAAAGCTAAGCTAAAAAGTGTCCTATAATATAAATAAATGTGTACAAAATTCTAGAACAGACAAACTTAATATAAGCTAAAAAAAATTTAGAAAAGCCAGGTTCAGTGGCTCATGCCTGTTATGCCAGCACTTTGTGAGGTGGGTGGATCGCATGAGCTCAGGATTTTGAGACCAGCCTGGCCAACATGCTGAAGCTACTCCGTCTTTACCAAAAATACAAAAATTAGCCCAGTGTGGTATTGAGCGCAGGAACAGAAAACCAAATACTACATATTCTCCATTATAAGTGAGAGCTAAACATTGGGTTATACATTGTTTAGCTCTCACTTATACGGAAAAAATAGACACTGGAGATTCTTAGAGGGAGGAGGGAGGGTTGAGTACAAGGCCTTAAAAGCTGTCTATTGGGTATTATGTTCACTATGTGTGTGATGAGATCATTCATACTCTAAACCTCAGCGTCACACAATACATCCATGGAACAAACCTGCACATGTATCCTCTGTGTATAAAATTAGAATTAAAAAACTAAAATGAACAAACAGATATGAGTAGGAATTTCTCAAAAGAGGAGATACAAATGGACGACATATATATAAACAATTCTTACCCTTTCTAGTCATCACGGGAATGCAAATGAAAACTACCATGAAATATCACCTCACACCTGTTAGAATAGCTATTATCAAAAAGATGGATGATAACAAGTGTTGGTAAGGATGTGGAGAAAAGGGAACCTTTGTATACTGGTGGTGGGAATGTAAATTAGTATGGCCATCTTGGAAAATAGTATGGAGGTTTCTCAAAAAATTAACAATAAAAATATCATTTTGTTCCAGCAATCCCATTTATTTTATATATATATATATATATATGAAGTCATTGAAATCAGTATGTAAAAGGGATATCTGTACTCATATGTTCTTTTCAGCACTGTTCACAATAGTCAAGATATATGAAGAAGACATACATGTTATCATTCATTCATGGACGGATGAATTAACATTTTATATATATATATATATATATATATATATATGCACAATGCAATATTATTCAGTATTATATAACAATGAAACCCTGTCATTTGTGACAGCATCGATGAATCTGAAGGGCATGAAGTCATGTGAAATAAACCAAACACAGAATGACAAATATTGTAGATTTCACTTGTATTTGAAATCTCAAATAAACTCAGAAGCAGAGAGTAGACTGGAGGTTGCCAGGAGCTGTGGTGTAGGTAAATGAGTAGGTGTGATTATAGTACAAAGTTTTAGATATACAAACATAAATAAGTTCAGGAGGTCTAATCTACAGCATAGTGCTTAGAGCTATGAATGCTGTATTGCATACTTAAAATATAATAGGAGGGTGAATTTTATGTTAATTGTTCTTACTAATAGAAATAATAATTAGAATGGGAGGGAGAACTTCAGGAGGTGATGATTGTGTTTACAATCTTGATAGTAGTGATGCTTTCACAATGTATCCTTATCCTCAAACTCACTGAGATATACACATTAAATAGGTACAGCTTTTTTAATGTAATCGTATCTCAACAAAGTGTTTTTAAGGGGGGTTGGTTAAAAAATTTAAAAAGGAAGGGTAGATGTTCCTTTGCCCTTCTCCCACACCTTTTTTCTCCCTGCTGTCTAGAATTCAGAAATAATAGGTGGGAATTTAGCAGCCAAACTAGGGTATTTTCTAAAGTATAGGAGAGCAGATACCTGGAAGGGACCTGCATCCCTAATGACATTAGAAATTATCTGTACTAGCCCTGAATGGTGTAACTACAGGTTAATTTTAAGTGACAAAGAAATCAACTTCTGCCTTGTTTAAGCAACTTCATTCAGGCATTAATTTTATAAACATGTAGAGAATACACACTCCTTATGAGCAGAAACAATGTTTATAAATAAAACAATGGTGATAAATAAAAGAAAATAAAAAGCAGTGAAACAAAGTGGTTTAATAGCTACACAGTTATTTTGTTGAAAGATTCTGTTGCTAATATTATTCAATACTTTTGTATGCTGGCGCAAGTAAGGAAATTTACATTGTCTAATAAAAATTATTTATCAATTTATAAAACAGTAAACATTTCATAGAATGGGGCTAAGAATCTGCATTGCAAAATAACTTTCAGTTGATTTCATGCACTGTAATTATTGAGAATCCCAACAGATCTGGACCTACATAGGTGCTATCAAGACTTAAGGAAGAAAATTTTCCTGACTCTATCCATACCTCCAGTTAGTAATAGATCTAGAGATTCAGAACTCAAATCCAGACCTCCTGCTTCCATGTGCAGTGGCCTTTCACTGTTCTGTTTCGCTTCACTTGTTGAAGAGGATTTGAGAATAAATGACCACATGATTCAACTCTCTCCTGAGCTCTGAGGAATATAGCCCTGTCCTGGCAAACAAGAAGCTCACACAGTAGTAGAGGAGGCAACTATACATTCACTAATCTAGCATACAAGCAGTAGGCACTGTACCATAAACAAGGCACTGTGGGGGTTCAGACCAGGAACAAGCAGGGATTAGCAGGGCTAGTAAAGTCTGGGAAGTGTTCACTAACAAAATGTTTAATCGTTAACTAAACCAAATGGTTTCTCAACATGGCCTAATTAATTGTAACTTAATATAAATGGTTGGTTGTTCTTAAACCTTAATCTTTTGCCAAAATATTTGTAACTTATTTTCCCATTTAACAAGGTTTTCTGATCAAAACTGTGCACCCAAATCGTTCTAACGAACTTAGCGTCCAATAAAATATGGACTTCATCCCATGAAGGTGATTTTGCGTGCATAGTACATCTCTGTCTGTGAATATGCCTAATGAGGTATGGAAGGACACTTATTATCCAAACAAAGACATTCCACTGGTGCGAGAGAGCCACAGACGGAAGTTTTTTCTGCCTACTGGAAATAAAGCCAAGCTTTCTTCTTCCTTCAGCAGTGAGGACTGCTCTCCTCCTCTTTATCGTTCTCTCTCTCTCTCTTTTTTTAATGGGCCAAACTCTACCAAATAGAAAGATAAACTTTGGGTAAGCCTTGGTAAGAGTAGAGTGTCTGACACCTTATGGTGCTATAATACTCAAAGCAAAAGCAAAATCACCTATGACCAGAAAAGGGAGTCCCAGGAAATCTAGAAAACTTATTGGCCAAGAGACCTGCAGCCTCCTAGTTCATTAGCTCTCCATAAGAACTCTCACGTGAAATGAAGTCAGTGGTGTTTCAAGTGCTTGAAACCCTCGTTACTCTACCTCTAAATGTGAATTAATTAGGCAAGTTTACTAGCAGTTACTAGACCTCAAAAGCAAGATAATCAGGCATTATTCTACTAAATACTGGTCTCCATCACTCCTCTATTTTCTTTAGGAAAAGTTAGTTAGCCTAAGACATTTGGCATAAGAGCTATGCCAAAGCTATGTTGGGGTCAGCCAGGAAGCATTCACGGGGGTCTCCTTGAAAATATTACAATCATCGAAGAAATCTTCAACCTATTGCCCCTCAGTACTGTTGGTCCCTTGTACTTGATTTTTCCCCTTAAGTTTTATTCCATTTTCTAACATGATCACTCCCTCTTCCTTCTCAGCAACTAGTCCTCCAAAGTAGAACTTAAACAATGACCAGACATGGCCCTCCAACACAGCATATCCTTCTATATTTAGCATGCAATCATGAATCACAGGTATAAGACCCCTTGAACAGACTTGGTTTCGGTGACTACATGTAGGACTTATTGCTTTTACCCAAGAAGAGGATCAGGCATCCTAAGTAGCTCAGAAATTTTTCTGGAGCTCTTGAATGTGTATAGGCAAGAAAGATTAAGCAACCTGTTGCCTTACATGAGGCATACTATCTTCTTATGTTTTCTTTTGAATTCAAGATTTCAAGGTTGGGGAAGGAGTGGGAAAGTAGCCATGGACATGTGAAAATGTGGATGATCTTTTTACATTGTCAGGAACGGTCAAATTCTATGCTTTATATTGTTTGCTAAAAGACATTTTCCAAAGCTTTCAACAGAAAATATAATGGCACACATGTCTATTCTTGGTGAACCCAGACTTTTTATCTAGTCTGTGATAGTCAGTTTCGAAGGACTGCTTAGGGTAATGAATCCTTCAAGTTGTAAAGATGAAGGGCAGTTTTTGGACAATTCCCATTTTGCTGTAGGAAAACTAATCTGGAAGAAGTAAAAGGGAGAGATTGAAGTGGGAGAGAACGGAGGTGGAAAATGAGTTCAGTTGATCAAATATTTGTTTAGCACCCACTGTATGTCGGGCCCTTACAAGGAAGCAAGCAAAGAACAAAAGCATGTGATGGGCTTGCTCCTAAGAAGCCAGAGGCCAGTAACCTGGATTGCTATAGACCAGAAAAACGTCCACAAGCCCCTACAATACAGCACTGGCATAGGATGAAGAAGAAGTTTCTTTCTATGAGGTAAATAGCATACAACCAAATAAGAAAGTCAAAAGTTACACAAAGTTCACAAACCTAAGGCACCAACCTTTAAGAGATCTGATTGTCGGTGGTGACTTTGGAAGGAAAGTTATTATTAGGATTATTTTAGTATTAAGAGTTTTGAGCTGTCTATCCAATATTTTCATCTGCACCTCTGCATTGGTAATACTGTGTGTGTGTGCGTGCCTGTGTGTGTGTATGTGCTTGTGCCTTTTCATGTGTTTGAAATATATTATCTATCCCACACTCCACATAGGTTTGGGGGTTAATTACATACAGGCTGATCTGAATCTATACTCTTAGGAACGGGGTTAAGCTACTCTACCACATTGTGAAGAGTTGATATGTAAGAGACTCTGAACATCTTATAAATTATCTTTAAAATGTTTCCTTTTTTGTGAAAGGAAGAATAAGTATTTTTAAACAAATGCAAAAATATCTAACTAAACAAAAGAACAGTTAGTTAACCTTGTTGTGATTAGCAGAGAGGATAGCTGCAGACACTAAAATCACTCAGCAACAAGATTTGACAAAACCTTAAAGATGGCTCTATTTTTCCTGTTTTATACAGGAAAATATTAAGGCCCTGGGAATTGAAGTACTTTTCCCAACAGTGGAGTAAATGTCAGAGTCGAGGCTGTGTTTTACATCTCGGTTTCCCCACACATCCCACCCTATGGTTCTGTTGTGCTGTTCCTTTGTGTGACTCCTCAAAGCCTGGTTAAAGGTGATACCGTATCAAATTGTATTAACTCAGTAGCACAAAACACCAGGGAATTGATTTATAAGAGTATTAACCTTGTGGCATTACTGAAGACCCATCTGATTAGTAGTTATCGAGTAGTCACCCTGGCTAAATATATGGGTTTGATTTTTAATTTTGAAAATGAAAAATATTTTAGAATATATGTCTTACATCCATATCCCCAGGAAATTTTAATCAAGTTTTAAAACTTCCAAATTTAGATAAACTCATGTTTTTTTGTTGTTTTAATTTTCAATCAATGAAAATAGAAAAAAACTAATTGGATAGAACAGCACAGCAGAAGCATTACTTATAGCCAAAAATGGGATGCAACAAGACTGAAGAAGAAAATGCAGGACAGTGCTTAAAAAAGCAGTCTAAGGAAAAGTGGGGTCTCCTCAGGATGTCCTTAGGTAGACATTGCAGCAGAACTGCAAAGTTTTCTTTAGAAGGCTGGGGAAGAGAGGAGGAAACAGAGAAGGGGCAAGAGTGGAAAATAGAATGAGGCTCAGAATACCAAGCGTTAGTGCTGTCCCTATCACCTTCCTCACTTGATCACTGGGTGATCTTGGGCAAGTTTCTTCCTTTCCCTCAGCTCATTTCCTCATCTGGAAGGTAAGTTACTAGACAAGATAGCCTTTGGTTTTCATTGTAACTCTAACTTATCTTCCCCAAGCAAATAGCTGGGAAAGACCCTGTGCCCACAATATGCAAGACACAAGGATTACAAGCAAAGAACCAATCAAAACAAAAGATGTTTTAAAACCCCTAATGTCACTTGAATTCTTACAAATAAGCAATGGTACATCATACTTTTACAAAGCCCTTCTGTGATTTCATTTTTAAAATCATTTCAAGTTTTATTTTACTTCATATTAAGATAATGGGAGATAAAGTGTTAAATGGGTTCATGCAGGAATATATGTAAGAGACACAAAAATCCAAAATAGGTAATTGTTATGTTAGTAGTTCCCTTTACTGAAGGGGGGCAGACAAAAGAATGTTAGGAAAAGCTTCATAAAGTGGATTATATAGAATGTGCTTTAAAAGAGTTTGGTATTTTATTGAGTGGGAAAGAACAATACGGGGAGTTATTGTTCAAGGGTTAAAGCTATGCAAAATGAGTCAATTACAGAGATAGGCTCTAAAACATAGTACCTATAGTTATTACTGAGGTATTTTGTATGTAACAATTTGTTAAGAGGGTCGATCTTAGGGGTTCTGACAACAACAACAACAACAACAACAACAATAAAGGGACGTAGGAAACATTTGGAGGTGATGGATATATTATTACCTGGATATTGGTTGTGGTAACAAGAGTAATATATATGTGCAAATTTGCCAAACTATATCCATTAATTACGTACAGTTTTTGTGTAACAATTTTACTTCAGTTCCTACTATATTGCCTGGCAAACAATACTTTATACTTAAAGTAAGAGCAATGATTATTGCATGTGCATGTTGAAAATAATAAAGAAAGCAGGTGACAATAAGACATCCTGAGTCTTTTGGAAATAAATAGCATTCACCTGCTTTCTCATCCATTGAGATATCACCACATTTATGTACTTGTGTGTCCCTGGAAGTTTCTTGTGGGAGATTTATTCTTTTTTCGTTAGTCTCTACTAACCAAGAACAAATCACAGACTTAGACGGCATCACAAAAAGGCCCAGACCCACGATGTCCAGAGACTCCAGGCTCAACCCACATTGATGCTGGCCCTTCAGCCATGAGACTCCATTTACTTCTTCTTATTCTCCTTCTTTTTTCAATTCTTTTATCCCCAGGTAAGTTGGTAGCTGATTACTATAAGGTTCTGCAGATTAGAAGGCTATATCCCTGGCCAGACAAGATCCTAGAATCAGTCCTGTGGGTTCAAGAACCTAATATTTACAGCTTCACTAGGATTATAATAGGGAAAAATAGAAAAGAGACTCATTTAGCAGTAGCTCCTGTTGATAATTCAATCCATGTTTTTTGATCTAGTGAGTGGATATAATAATGGATGCTGCTGAAATTCAATCCTGTCAGATCAAACTGCCTACATATCAATTTCTATGCCCCACTAAGGCATCTCAAGATACAAAGTAAGGATACAACAGAATGTGACCTCAATGAGATGCCTTTGTGGGACCTGGAAATTTATATGCAGGCAGCTAGATCTGACAGGATTGAATTTCAGCAGCATTTATTATTATATTTGCTCACTAGGTCAAAAGAGATGTTTGGAATTCTATCAATAGGAGCTACTGCTAAATGAGTGTTGAGAAATCTGAAAGTTTTATTCAAAGAGACAAACAGAAAAATTATAATCCTAGAATAAGTGAAAATTATATGAGAGACTTTTCAAAATAAATTCTATTTTACGTGGCTATGAATAAAAAATGATTTGCAAAGTGAAACTTAGGACTAGAAAGGAGAGTTAAAGGAACTTCAGACAAGTGAATTAATAATAAGTAAAGACACCAAGCTATATTGCAGGTAAATTACAGGTAACCACACAGAAATGGGTAACATCACTTTCAATAGTAAACCAGCTAAAATTTAATGGTCTAAGCATGCATTTTGAGGGCTTTTGGGAAAAAAAAAGCATAATCAACCTAAAGAAGATAAAGGGAAAGTTATAAATACAAAATATAAATTAATGAAACAAATGAGAAAAAAACTAGTATTTTAAAAAATGTTTTTCATAAAGTCTAATATACTTTATAATAACCTGGCAACACTGGACAAATGAGAACATGCTTAAAATAACTATTGCAGGAATGAAAGGTTAATGTCAAAACAGATGTTTCAGAGATTCAAATCATTTTTTAAAAAATATATTTGTGTATTATATTCCCTCTTTGCTGTGTACCCTGGGGATTTTCCTGTTGCAGTTCACTATATCATGTGTCATCAATTGTGACTGTGTCATCAATTCTTATGCTAGTAAATTATTACCATCAGCATACAAATATGCTGTTAAGTATGTCCTTGCTTTTCTTCTGATGCCAGCTGTCATCCTATTTTTTGCTCTAGTTTTCAGTAAAAATCTTAATATAGTTGTTCATACTCTCTGTCTTCAATTCCTCTCCTCTCATTGTCTCTTAAATATATCCCAGTCAGGCTCTCTCCCCTTTTTTCAATCATGTTATTGACACCACTTTTGTCAAAGTGACCAATAATCTCCATATTGCTAGGTCCAATGATCATTTTTCACTACAACTTTAATTGGCCTATTAGCAGCATTTGACACAAATAATCACTTCCTTCTTCATAGTATACTTTCTTCACTTGGTTTCCAGGACAGCACATTCACTTGATTCTCAGCCTATCTCACTGGAGCTACCACTTCGGCTTTCTTTGTTTCTTCCTCATCTTTTCCCATCACACTTCCTATTGGAGAGCTCCAGAGCTCAGTGCCTGATTCTCTTCTCTTCTCCCTCACCACACACTCTGGAGGAGCTCAGCAAGTCTCATCCTTTTCAATTCTCCTTTTGGACCTCCTTTTGAACTGCAGGCTTATAATAAATTATCCAACTGCATAACTGGTATATCTACTTGGACACTGAATTTCAAAAGTCATAGATATCCGAAATTGAACTCATGATTTTCCCTCATAAACCACTACATACAGATTTTCTCTTCTTGCAGAATGCCATGGTCAGCACTGGAGCCTCTCTTAGCTCTCCTGTACACTTTCATCCTCAGCAAGCCTCTATCTCTGCACCTCAAGAATCTCTCAGGGCTCCCATCCCTTGCCCAGCCTTGGGCAGTAGCTGCCTCACACTCAAAGAAAGACCAGAGAATCTGCTTCTCTCATCTACCTGCCCTGCCCTGCCTTCAGACCTCATCAGGCCCCTCTGCTTATGCACCTGTGAGAAAAGAGAGTGAAGGGGGATTGTCTCAGCTCCCTCACCCACTCCCCAGTAACAGAAGATTTTACCTGATTCTCACAGTAAGACCTTTACCTTGCTCTCACCTCAAATTGCAGCAGTTCCTACATGGCTGTCCCTCAAAAGTGCATCTGGTAGTTCTGCTCTCCATCCGATCTTACCTAGGAGCACACAAGATAGGTCATGAAAAAACCATTAGTGGGGCCGGGCGCTGTGGCTCACGCTTGTAATCCCAGCACTTTGGGAGGCCGAGGTGGGCAGATCACGAGGTCAGTGGCTAACACGGTCAAACCCCGTCTCTACTAAATACAAAAAATGAGCCGGGCATGGTGGCATGCGCCTGTAGTCCCAGCTACTTGGGAGGCTGAGTCAGGAGAATCGCTTGAACCCTGGAGGCGGAGGATGCAGTGAGACAAGATCGCGCCATTGCACTCCAGCCTGGGCGACAGAGTGAGACTCCAAAGACAGAAAGAGAGAGAGAGAGAGAGAGAGAGAAAGGAAGAGAGGGAGGGAGGGAGGGAAGGAGGGAGGGAGAAAGAAAGGAAGGAAGGAAGGAAGGAGGGAAGGAGAAGGAGAGAGAGAGAAAGAAAGAAAGAAAGAAAGAAAGAAAGAAAGAAAGAAAGAAAGAAAGAAAGAAGGAAGGAAGGAAGGAAGGAAGGAAGGAAGGAAGGAAGGAAGGAAGGAAGGAAAGAAGGAAGGAAGGAAGGAAGGAAGGAAGGAAGGAAAGAAAGAAGGAAAGAAAGAAAGAAAGAAAGAAAGAAAGAAAGAAAGAAAGAAAGAAAGAAAGAAAGAAAGAAAGAAGCATTAGGGAGGGAGAGTGAGTGAGAGTGAGTGTGTTTGGACCCCTACTGATGATGCTAAACTATCACAAGCCCACACTCAGCCTTTCAACATTTGCTGGAGATTCACTTGTTTCCTTGTTATCTCCATCAAGGGCAGCTTCCTCCTGCTTCTGCTGCTGCAACTCAGCTAGGCACAAAGCATCTGTGGATCCGTTCTTTTTTCAGCAGGGCTTCATCACTCTGAATTTAAGTTAATTAGCTTTTTTTGAGACCTCAGTTCTGTGTTTCAAAATGAAATCTATGATCTATAGATTATCCAGCTTATTCTCTTTGTCAGGGCAAGAGCATTTTTCTACAACTTTCTAAATTCTTTTTTTTTTTTTTTTTTTTTTTTTTTTGAGACGGAGTCTCGCTCTGTCGCCCAGGCTGGAGTGCAGTGGCGCGATCTCGGCTCACTGCAAGCTCCGCCTCCCGGGTTCACGCCATTCTCCTGCCTCAGCCTCCCGAGTAGCTGGGACTACAGGCGCCCACAACCGCGCCCGGCTAATTTTTTGTATTTTTAGTAGAGACGGGGTTTCACCGTGGTCTCGATCTCCTGACCTTGTGATCCGCCCTCCTCGGCCTCCCAAAGTGCTGGGATTACAGGCGTGAGCCACCGCGCCCGGCCCAACTTTCTAAATTCTAAACAAAAGTAAAAGTTCACTTCTTTTCAGAATCCCCACGTGTCAGAAAGTGTTACTATTATCATCAGTTTAGTGATATTTATGGAATTCCAAGTTGACTCTAGTATCAGCTTTTGGGTTAAATTCTTTCTTTCTGATATGTAGCCTTTGAAATTTTATTTGCTGCAGATCTCTTGGTAGTGAACAATTTTAATTTTTATCTGTCAATTTCATTTTGTTATTTTTGATCTTGAAAGACAGCATTACTGAGTACCCAATTCTATATTAACAGTTATTTTCTCTCGACATTTGTTGATACTAGTTTACTCATTTTTAGTGAATGAGTGAACAAGTGAATCTCCAGCAAATGTTGAAAGGCTGAGTGTGGGCTTGTGATAGTTTAGCATCATCAGTAGGGGCCCAAACACACTCACTCTCGCTCACTCTCCCTCACTAATGCTTTTTTCTTTCTTTCTTTCTTTCTTTCTTTCTTTCTTTCTTTCTTTCTTTCTTTCTTTCTCTCTTTCTTTTTTTCTTTCTTTCCTTCTTTCTCTTTGTTTCTTTCTTTCTTTCTTTCTCTTTGTTTCTTTCTTTCTTTAATAATCAGATAAATATTATTTCATTATAAATTATCCTTTTTTCAATGTTTGTATGGTCTGGTGTTTGGTTTTAATGTTTTATAATTTAACTAAAGTGAGTTGATTTTTATATCATCTGTTAGAAATATATTCTTTGAATCAATGGATTTATACCTTTTCTTAATTTCTTTCTGAGAATCTCTTGAAATGGTGAATCCTTTTACACTTCTCTCCCCCCATATTTGAATTAAATAAATGTTAGACCTTGTGTTTCCATGCTACATTCTGGGTATATCATTTAAACAGTTTTTCTTCTTCACTAGTTATCCTCTTACCTGATCTTGGCTCACTGCAACCTCCACCTCCTGGGTTCAAGCGATTATTCTATCTCAGCCTCCTGAGTAGCTGGGAGTACAGGCACCCACCACCATGCTCAGCTAATTTATATATATATATATTTTAGTAGAGACAAGGTTTCACCATCTTGGGCATGCTGGTCTTGAACTCCTGACCTCGTGATCCACCCATCTTGGCCTCCCAAAGTTCTGGGATTACAGGCATGAGCCACCATGCCCAGCCAGACCTGCCCATTTTTTCTATCATCTATATTGTTTTACTATTGTTTTTACATCTTTGTAATAATAGATTGTTTCTTTAAACAATTGATACATTCCTGCTTAATTATTTCTCCACATTGATGATTTCAATATATTTAGTTTTAAAGGGTCTAGATATGCTATTCATTTCATTAACTTTTATTCATGGTGTCTTGCTTACCTGATCATTTTTAATACTGAACTCATTGTTCATCCTTAACCTGACATCATTTTATGGTCTGAAATGAGAATGCTATTATCCAGACTTCCTCTGTGAAGCTGACACAATGCTTTAACTCAATATAGAAGTTTCAGCATTAACAAACTGGAATTTCTGATGGCTCAAGAGTCAGTAGTACCATCATTAGCATTACTGATCATAGCAGATCTTCCCAGAAGATCTGGGAAACCCTCATCCCCCTCCATCAGCTATCCAATACAAAGTGCCCACTGCTCAAGCTCCAGTTCACAGACTATTTTTGTGTTTGCAAGAGGAGATATTTTAAGAACTTGCCTAACCATTTTCAGGGATAGAAGTGTTTCAAAGAGATCCTCTACTATATATTTGTTCTATAGCAACAGTCACTTGAGAGCAGCTCACTTGCAGTCATGGCCAAAAGCCTAAATGTTTCTTTCATTCTAGTCACACCTATTTTGTACCTTTTGGGGATATCTCAGATTCAGACGCATTCATAGTATTCTATGATTTGGGACACTACTACAGATTCTTCAAAATGTTACAACATTCCAATGGTATTTTGGGAGGTATAGAAGGAGAGGAAAAACAATGGGCTCAAGTCTCCTCTGACTTCTCTTCTTACAATATGTTTCATTGTTCAATACTTTTAGAACTATATTAATACAGCATTGACAGTGGACATTCTTCTTTTCCTTCTGACTTTAATAGGATTGAAGGAAATGTTTTGCTATGAAATTGCTATATGGGTTGTATTCAGACAAATTTTGACTTTGTAAAGGCAATATTCTCCTCATTATTTTTAAATGCTTACCAGGATTCACAGTATTATTTTCAGTTCTCCCTGTTTAAAGGCATATTTAAATAACTTGATGACTTGGATATATTATATATGTTACTCTGCTACAGAAACAGAAAAGCCACCACCAAATTATATTCTAAGATACTGGGTACACCAATCGCACCATCTTTTTTTATCTAAGACATTCAATTCTTCCACTGGTGGGAGCACATGAATTAGAATCATTTACTACTTGTAGCATTCACTACAGACTTTCAGACTTATGGTGCCTAAAAGAAATAGAATACTTATAGCTGGGTTTAAAAGCTACAAATAAACAGAGGAAATATACACTATTTTGAAAGTACTACTTGAGTGTTATGCATGTATTTCAATATTATGTTGCTAATTTTAATTGTTCAAAGTTAAAGAGCTTAAACCTCCCCCTCATGCATTCCTGAATCACCCATTACTCCCACACATACATTGTTTGATACAGCATAAACCTAAGTAAATAAAGATGTGACAAAATGAAAAAAATAAAATAACGTTATACCATTCTCATCTGTGAATGGCATCAGTAGATGTGAATAAAAGTAATGTGATTATAATTTTAAAAATCATCTTTAATAGGATCCATTTACTATTAAATGAACTTTTGGTTACTTAATGAATAATAAATCTTTGACACAATGAAAACTCTTAATGCAGAGTGAGAACAAAATGAAGGTAATAACTGATTTTTTCCTAACCCTTGCTTTAGTTGGTCTTTCCACTAGACTGTCACTTTATTTTAAGGATATTATAATAGCACAAAGCCATCAGCTTTACCATTAGAGAGATCTTCATTAAATTATCTTTGTTGTAATAAAGGTCATCTGGAGGAAATACTGGTCTGGACACAATAATAAATGTTAAGCTTTCTAATATTTTCCACTTTTAGACACAAATTGAAAGGATCATTTATAATGTCAAAAATATACTTTTTTCTAACTAATCTATCCTATGACTAAGACACTATTAGCAATTAAAGTAGATAGAGCAAATCTAAATGTGGAGAGAAAAAGTAATTTCCACTTACGTTTGGACAGATGAAAGCACGGATAAATTGAAAGCCTGAAATATTAGCTTGGGGGAATGAAATCACTTGGGGGAGCAAGAGCAGGATACACCAGCCTTTAACTCTATACTTCCCCCAAGAAAAAATATATAGATAGCTATGTACAAACCAAAATAGCACTGGGAGGGTTCAAGGGACCACTTAAGAAACTATGGCAACACAGTGAAGCCAAAAAAAAAAAAAAAAAAAAAAGAAAGAAAAAAAAAAGAGAGAGAGAGAGAGAGTGAAAGAAAAAAAAAAAAAAACCGAATAACCATATAGAAAAAACAACTGCTGAAATCAGCATACCTGAGACTGCAGAAACATCTTTTTTGGCTAGGAACGAAAAAAAGCAGAAAGGGACTATCAGTATCAGCCACAAGGTGGAACCACCATGGCCCTCAGTAACCCACTCTGGCAGAAGACACTGGCATTTTTGCCCTGCGGTAAGCAACAGCCATTTCTGAGAGAAAACCTAGAGGAAAAGATGAAGATGTACCATCCCCTCCCACATCCCTTTTCTCCCACCAAAAAGACCGCGACTGTTGTGCCAAACCAGGATCGGAACTACTACCTTTCTTAATCTGCATGTGTCTCTGACATGTGAGCAGCAACCAGTTCAAAAGCTCCCATGTAAAAATGCTCATACTAAATTTATTCTCTTACTTAAGAGTGTTTATGGATTTACATTCCATTTGTGGACTATGTAGATCTCACTGGATCTTCTTTCCTGCAGTGAGAGGTGGTTTGGGTGCTGCTGAAGGTCATTGTCTCAATTTGTCTGGTGTTTGCAGAAGAGATGTCTGCAAAGTAGTAGAAGATCAAATTGGTGCCTGCCGAAGAAGGATGAAGTGCTGTAGAGCATGGTGGATTTTAGTGCCAATTCCAACACCACTTATCATGTCAGATTATCAAGAACCCCTTAAACCTAAGTTGAAATGAAACTGATGTAAAATAAAAATACATCAAAAGTGAAGTTCTTTGCATCTAAGAATATTGAAATATACATATTAAGTACTTCCATCTTGATAACCATCTTGTATTTTCACTTATTAACATAAATGAATAAATACTAATTTCAAATATACCCAATACTATTTCTTTGTGAGTCATTAACAGATCTTAACAAAACCTTTAAAAATGAGAAAACTGAGGCCGGGCGCGGTGGCTCACGCCTGTAATCCCTGCACTTTGGGAGGCCGAGGCGGGCGGATCACGAGGTCAGGAGATCGAGACCATCCTGGCTAACACGGTGAAACCCCGTCTCTACTAAAATACAATAAAAAAAAAAAAAATTAGCCGGGCGCGGTGGCGGGTGCCTATAGTCCCAGCTACTCGGGAGGCTGAGGCAGGAGAATGGCGCGAACCCGGGAGGCGGAGCTTGCAGTGAGCCGAGATCGCGCCACTGCACTCCAGCCTGGGCGACAGAGTGCAGACTCTGCCTCAAAAAAAAAAAAAAAAAATGAGAAAACTGTTATTTTTGTTTTCCAAGATGGTGGATTGAAGGCATTGTTAGCCTGTCTCTTGCACTTGGAAAGACAAAGTGGTGTGTAGAGATTCACACTGAACTTTCTTTCAAGAAGCAACACAGGAACTTAACAGGAAAATTGAAATAAGCCACAGACCATTTGAAAGAAGCAGCAGGATGCAGCTTACACCATAAGCTAGGCAGAAAATTTTGAGTTTCCAGGGTGTGAGAGGGGGATAAACTGACTGTAAGATATACACTTCCATTGGGAAACCTATCAATCTAGGCCATAGGGGAAGGCCTTAATCCTGCTCAGGGCTGGACTTGATTTAGTGAAGAGTGATGAGTATATGAGGAGTGGCATTGGGATGTGCTTTGAGTCTCCAGCGCGTTCCCAGTTTCTGGCAGGATGGAGGGAAGCCATTTCTGATTCTACCTCAGAGAGGACCTCCCAGAAGTCTGCCAGCTAACTCAAATGGTGGTCACAGGTTGAGAGAACCTTCCAACTGAAATGTTTGATATAATCTTGTGAGGGGACAAACTCCCCAGGGCAGAACTGAGAGGTGAGTGGGACGTGTGATGCAGCAGCAAGCACAGGAGCTGGATGCCCCTGCTCTGCAGGTGGATCAGGAGGGGTGTGGCCTGAAAGCTGCAGTTGCTGTCTCCATAGGAGAGGCTTATGGTATGGGTCAGTTTTGAGCTCTGAGTTCAGACTTCTTGAAACTTAGCTAGCTACTCCCAGTGGAACACTGTGGGTGTGAGACCTGCCTTGCCAAGGGTGTGGGAGCTGGATGGGGCTTACTGCCAAGCTGCTACTCTCCATTCTTCATATGGACTCTCCTTGTACAGAGGCAGAGGCAGCTTCACTTCTCTCTGGAAAATTACCCCAGTGGCCCAAGAACTGCCTTCCAATTCCCACTGGAGCCACTGCTTGTCCCACATGTAGAGAGCCAGAGCATCACTTTACCTGACCTAGTTCCCACCTGGTTTTGCTCAACCACCTACCCTGGTAGATTAACACAAATAACAGAAGAAACTTTTAGAAGCCCTTTGGCTCTACCCGTTCCCTGAGACACCAGAGTACCTCCCATGGGTAACATAAGGCAAGTCCAAATCTCACCACTACCACCACAGCTGCCAGTCTTTTTCAAGCACCACCTCCTGGCTGAAGGCCAACTGACACAGTCCATTGGAG
The DNA here is from genome assembly GCF_049350105.2 of Macaca mulatta. NCBI lineage: Eukaryota > Metazoa > Chordata > Mammalia > Primates > Cercopithecidae > Macaca > Macaca mulatta. Next base: position 41,965,274 of record NC_133408.1, on the reverse strand, counting down.
CATCTTGAATTCAGAACATTCAATGTCATGGCAGGCCGGGGAGCCTCCTCTGCCCTAATTTGGCTTTCTATCACACATTCACACACACACACACACGTCACACACACACATCAACCTACTGGCAAACCGAGGTAAAAACACACACACACACACACACCTGCTCAATTCAGGCCATTATCCCTGATGAACATCGATGCAAAAATTCTCAATAAAATACTGGCAAACCGAATCCAGCAGCACATCAAAAAGCTTCTCCACCACGATCAAGTGGGCTGCATCTTTGGGATGAAAGGCTGATTCAACATACACAAATCAATAAATGTAATTGATCACATAAACAGAACCAAAGGCAAACACCAGACAATTATTTTGATACATGCAAAAATGCCTCTGATAAAATTCAACATCCCTTCCTGTTAAAAACTCTCAATAAACTAGGTATTGATGGAACATACCTTAAAATAATAAGAGCTATTTCATACAGCCAATATCATAAAGAATAGGCAAAAGCTGAAAGCATTCCATTTGAAAACTGGTACAAGACAAGGAAGCCCTCTGTAACCACTTCTATTCAACATAGTATTGGAAGTTCTCACCAGGGCAATCAGGCAATAGAAAGAAATAAGGGGTATTCAAATAGGAAGAGAGAAAGTCAACTTGTCTCTGTTTGCAGATGACATGACTTCATATTTAGAAAACCCCATCATCTCAACTGAAAAACTTCTTGAACTGATAAGCAACTTCACCGAGGTCTCAAGATACAAAATCATTGTGCAAAAATCACAAGCATTCCATTACACCAACAATAGTCAAGCAGAGAGCCAAATCAAGAATGAACTCCCATTCACAATTGCTACAAAGAGAGTAAAATGCCTAGGAATACAACTAGGAGTACAACGGATGTGAAGGACCTCTTCAAGGACAACTGCAAACCACTGCTCGAGGTAATAAGAGAGGACACAGATGAATGGAAAAACATTCCATCCTCATGAATAGGAAGAATCAATATTGTGAAAATGGCCATACTGCCCACATTATAGATTCAATGCTGTACCCATCAAAATACCGTTGACATTTTTCACAGAATTAGAAAGAACTATTTTAAATGTCATATGGAATCAAAGAATACCCCATATAGCCAAGAGAATCATAAACAAAAATAACAAAGCTGGAGGCATTACTCTAACTTCAAACTGTACTAGAAGGCTATGGTACCAAAACAGCAGGCTACTGCTGCCAAAACAGACATATAGACAAATGGAGCAGAACAAAGACCTCAGAAATAACACCACACATCTATGTCCACCTGATCTTTGACAAACCTGACAAAAACAAGCAAGGGAGAAAGGATCTCCTACTCAGTAAATGATGCTGGGAAAACTGGCTTGCCATATACAGAAAACCAAAACTTGACCCCTTCCTTACACCTTATACAATAATTAACTCAAGATGGATTAAAGACTTAAATGTAAAATCCAAAACCATAAAAACCCTAGAAGAAAACCTAGGCAATACCATTCAGGACACAGGCAAGGACAAAGACTTCATGACAAAAATGTCAAAAGCAATTGCAACAAAAGCCAAAATTGACAGATTGGATCTAATTGAACTAAAGACCTGCACAGCAAAGAAACTATCATCAGCATGAGCAATCAACCTACAGGATGGGAGAAAATGATTGCAACCTACCCATCTGACAAAGGTCTAATAACAAAAATTGACAAGGAACTTAAACATATTTACAAGCAAAAAAACAAACAACCCCATCCAAAGTGAGCAAAGGATATGAATAGAAACTTATCAAAAGAAGACATTTATCTAACCAACAAATATATTTTTTATAAGCTCAATAGTACTGATCATCCGAGAAGTGAAAATCAAAACTACAATGAGATACCATCTCACACCCATCAAAATGGTGATTATTAAAAAGTTAAGAAACAATAGATGCTGGTGAGGCTGAGAAGAAAGAGGAACGCTTTCACACTGTTGGGGAAACTGTAAATTAGTTCAACCATTGTGGAAGACAGTATGGTGATTCCTCAAGGATCTAGAACCAGAAACACCATTTGACCCAGTAATCCCATTACTGGCTATATACCCAAAGGAATATAAATCATTCCACTATAAAGACACATGCACATGTATGTTTATTGCAGCACTATATACAATAGCAAAGACATTAAACCAACCCAAATGCCCTTCAGTGCTAGACTGGATAAAGAATATGTGGTACATTTACACCATAAAATACTATGCAGTCATAAAAAGGAATGAGATCATGTCTTTTGCAGACACATGGATGAAGCCATCATACTGAGCAAACTAACACAGTAACAAAAAAATCAAACACCGCATGTTCTCACTAATAAGTGAAAGTTGAACATTGAGAAAACAAGGACACAGTGAGGGGAACAACACACAACACGGCCCGCTGGGGACTGGGGGTGAGGGAAGAGAACTTAGAGGATGAGCCAATAGGTGCAACAAACCACCATGGCAAAGGATACCTATATAACAAACCTGTACGTTCTGCACATGTATCCTGTATTTTTTCAATTTAAAAACAGGAAATAATTATGTACATACATACATACATACGCACATACATTCTTCCCAGATCTTCATTCCTGGTAAGCCAAGGAACCTGGAGAAACACCAGAATTCTGTCCCTCTGAAAATGCAGGACAGGTCTACCTTCATCAGCATAAAATTTTGGACCAAATGTGGTAACTGCAGGTCCACCCCACAATGAGTAACTGAAAATTGAGGCAGTATTTCAGATCCTAAAAAACTGATGAAGCAATTCATGACACATTTGGGTTGTTTTTGCCTTTTCCTACTATGAAGAGTGCTAGTAGGAAGAAGGAAGAACGGTGTACAAATATCTGTTTGATTCTCTGCTTTCAGAATCCTTTGTTTGTTTGTTTGTGTGTTTGTTTGTTCTTTCTTGAGACAGGACATCACTCCAGTCAGCCAGGCTTTTCCAGTCTGTAATTTATGTTGTTTCCTTTTGTCAAGTTTTAGAAGATTTTATTTAATTTCTTTTGAATTTTAAGGCATTTTTAGATATGTATTAAAACATTATCTCACATGCTGTGTGTTACATTTCATTTATTTTCATCGTCCCTTTTTTATTTTATTATTTTATTTTATTTTAGTTTATATTCTAGGGAATATATGCACAAAGTGCAGGTTTGTTACATATGTATACATGTGCCATGTTGGTGTGCTGCACCCATTAACTCGTCATATACATTAGGTGTATCTCCTAATGCTATCCTTCCCTCCTCCCCCCACCCCACAACAGGCCCGGGTGTGTGATATTCCCCTTCCTGTGCCCAGGTTTTCTCATTGTTCAGTTCCCATCAATGAGTGAGAACATGTGGTGTTTGGTTTTCTGTTCTTGCAGTAGTTTGCTGAGAATGATGGTTTCCAGCTGCATCCATGTCCCTACAAAGGACATGAACTCATCCTCTTTTATGGCTGCATAGTATTCCATGGTGTATATGTGCCACATTGTCTTAATCCAGTCTATCATTGATGAACATTTGGGTTGGCTCCAAGTCTTTACTGTTGTGAATAGTGATGCAATAAACATATGTGTGCATGTGTCTTTATAGCAGCATGATTTATAATCCTTTGGGGATATAGCCAGTAATGGGATGTCTGGGTCAAATGGTATTTCTAGTTCTAGATCCTTAAGGAATCACCATGCTGTTTTCCACAATGGTTGAACTAGTTGACAGTTCCACCAACAGTGTAAAAGTGTTCCTATTTCTCCACATCCTCTCCAGCACCTGTTGTTTCCTGAGTTTTTAATAATCACCATTCTAACTGGTGTGAGACAGTATCTCATTGTGGTCTTGATTTGCATTTCTTTGATGGCTAGTGATGATGAGCATTTTTTCATGTGTCTGTTGACTGCATAAATGTCTTCTTTTGAGAAGTGGTTGTTCATATCCTTTGCCCACTTTTTGATGGGATTTTTTTTTTTTCTTGTAAATTTCTTTGAGTTCTTTGTAGGTTCTGGATATTAGCCCTTTGTCAGATGAGTAGATTGCAAAAATTTTCTCCCATTCTGTAGGTTGCCTGTTTATTCTGATGGTAGTTTCTTCTGCTGTGCAGAAGCTCTTTAGTTTAATTAGATCCCATTTGTCAATTTTGGCTGCTGTTGCCATTGCTTTTGTTGTTTTAGACATGAAGTCCTTGCCCACGCTTGTGTCCTGAATGGTATCGCCTAGGTTTTCTTCTAGGGTTTTTAGGGCTTTAGGCCTAACATTTAAGTCTCTAATCCATCTTGAATTAATTTTTGTATAAGATGTAAGGAAAGGATACAGTTTCAGCTTTCTACTTATGGCTAGCCACTTTTCCCAGCAGCATTTATTAAATAGGGAATCCTTTCTCCATTTCTTGTTTTTGTCAGGTTTGTCAAAGATCAGATAGTTGTAGAAGTGTGGTATTATTTCTGAGGGCTCTGTTCTGTTCCATTGGTCTATAGCTCTGTTTTGGTACTAGTACCATGCTGTTTTGGTTACTGTAGCCTTGTAGTATAGTTTTAATTCAGGTAGCGTGATGACTCCAGCTTTGTTCTTTTGACTTAAGATTGTCTTGGCAATGCGGGCTCTTTTTTGGTTCCATATGAACTTTAAAGTAGTTTTTTCCAATTCTGTGAAGAAAGTCACTGGTAGCTTAAAGGGGATGGCATTGAATCTATAAATTACCTTGCACAGTATGGCCATTTTCACTATATTGATTCTTCCTATCCATGAGCATGGAATGTATGGAATGTTCTCCCATTTGTTTCTGTCCTCTTTTATTTCATTGAGCAGTGGTTTGTAGTTCTCCTCAAAGAGGTCCTTCACATCCCTTGTAAGTTGGATTCCTAGATATTTTATTCTCTTTGAAGCAATTGTGAATGGAAGTTCACTTATGATTTGGTTCTCTGTTTGTCTGTCATTGGTGTATAAGAATGCTTGTGATTTTTGCAAATTGATTTTGTATCCTGAGACTTTGCTGAAGTTGCTTATCAGCTTAAGGAGATTTTGGGCTGAGATGATGAGGTTTTCTAAATATACAATCATGTCATCTGCAAACAGGGACAATTTGATTTCCTCTTTTCCTAATTGAATACCCTTTATTTCTTTCTCTTGCCTGGTTGCCCTGGCCAGAAGTTCAACACGATGTTGAATAGGAGTGGTGAAAGAGGGCATCCCTGTCTTGTGCTAGCTTTCAAGGGGAATGCTTCCAGTTTTTGCCTATTCAATATGATATTGGCTGTGGGTTTGTCATAAATAGCTCTTATTATTTGGAGATATGTTCCATCAATTACGAATTTATTAAGTTTTTAGCATGAAGAGCTGTTGAATTTTGTCAACGGCCTTTTCTGCATCTATTGAGATAATCATGTGGTTTTTGTCTTTGGTTCTGTTTATATGCTGGATTACGTTTATTGATTTGTGTATGTTGAACCAGTCTTGCATCCCAGGGATGAAGCCCACTTGATCATGGTGGATAAGCTTTTTGAAGTGCTGTGGATTTGGTTTACCAGTATTTTATTGAGGATTTTTGCATGGATGTTCATCAGGGATATTGGTCTAAAATTCTCTTTTTTTTTGTTGTGTCTCTGCCAGGCTTTGGTATCAGGATGATGTTGGCCTTATAAAATGAGTTAAGGAGGATTCCCTCTTTTTCTATTCATTGGAATAGTTTCAGAAGGAATGGTACCAGCTCCTCCTTGTACCTCTGGTAGAATTCGGCTATGAATCTTTCTGGTCCTGGACTTTTTTGGTTGGTAGGCTATTAATTATTTCCTCCATTTCAGAGCCTGTTATTGGTCTATTCAGGGATTCAACTTCTTCCTGGTTTAGTCTTGAGAGAATGTATGCGTCCAGCAATTTATCCATTTATTCTAGGTTTTCTAGCTTATTTATGTAGAGGTGTTTTTAGTATTCTCTGATGGTAGTTTGTATTTCTGTGGGGTCAGTGGTGATATCCCCTTTATCATTTTTTATTGCATCTATTGGATTCTTCTCTTTTTTCTTCTTTATTAGTCTTGCTAGCTGTCTATCAATTTTGTTAATCTTTTCAAAAAACCAGCTTCTGGATTCATTGATTTTTTGGAGGGTTTTTTGCGTCTCTGTCTCCTTGAGTTCCGCTCTGATCTTAGTTATTTCTTGCCTTCTGCTAGTTTTTGAATGTATTTGCTCTTGCTTCTCTGGTTCTTTTAGTTGTGATATTAGGATGTCAATTTTAGATCTTTCCTGCTTTCTCTTGTGGGCATTTATTGGTATAAATTTCCCTCTACACACTGCTTTAAATGTGTCCAGAGATTCTGGTATGACGTATCTTTGTTCTCATTGGTTTCAAAGAACATCTTTATTTCTGCCTTCATTTCTTTATGTAACCAGTAGTCATTCAGGAGCAGGTTGTTTAGTTTCCATTTAGTTGAGAAGTTTTGATTGAGTTTCTTAATCCTGAGTTCTTGTTTGATTGCACTGTGGTCTGAGAGACAGTTTGTTATAATTTCTGTTCTTTTATATTTCCTGAGGAGTGCTTTACTTCCAACTATGTGGTCAATTTTGGAATAAGTGTGATGTGGTGCTGAGAAGAATGTATATTTTGTTGGTTTGGGGTGGAGAGTTCTGTAGATGTCTATTAGGTCTGCTTGGTGCAGAGTTGGGTTAAATTCCTGTATATTCTTAACTTTCTGTCTCGTTGATCTGTCTAATGTGGACAGTGGGGTATTAAAGTCTCCCATTATCATTGTGTGGGAGTCTAAGTCTCTTTGTAAGTCTCTAAGGACTTGCTTTATGCATCTGGGTGCTCCTGAATTGGGTGCATATATATTTTGGATAGTTAGCTCTTCTTGTTGAATTGATCCCTTTACGATTATGTAATGGCCTTCTTTGTCTCTTTTGATCTTTGATGGTTTAAACTCTGTTTTACCAGCGACTAGGATTGCAACCCCTGCCGTTTTTTGTTTTCCATTTGCTTGGTAGATCTTCCTCCATCCCTTTATTTTGAGCCTATGTGTGTCTCTGCATATGAGATGGGTCTCGTGAATACAGCAAACTGATGGGTCTTGTCACCACCAGGCCTGCCCTACAAGAGCTCCTGACTCTTTATCCAACTTGCCAGTCTGTGTCTTTTAATTGGAACATTTAGCCCATTTACATTTAGGTTAATATTGTTACATGTGAACTTGATCCTGTCATTATGATGTTAGCTGGTTATTTTGCTCATTAGTTGATGCGGTTTCTTCCTAGCATCGATGGTCTTTACATTTTGGCATGTTTTTGCAGTGGCCGGTACCAGTTGTTCATTTCCATGTTTAGTGCTTCCTTCAGGAGCTCTTGTAGGGCAGGCCTGGTGGTGACAAAATCTCTCAGCGTTTGCTTGTCTGTAAGGATTTTATTTCTCCCTCACTTATGAAACTTAATTTGGCTCGATATGAAATTCTGGGTTGAAAATTCTTTTCTTTAAGAATGTTGAATATTGCCCGACGCCTCCCTTCTGGCTTGTAGAGTTTCTGCCGAGAGATCCACTGTTAGTCTCATGGGCTTCCCTTTGTGGGTAACCCGACCTTTCTTTCTGGCTGCCCTTAACATTTTTTCCTTCATTTCAACTTTGGTGAATCTGACAATTATATGTCTTGGAGTTGCTCTTCTAGAGGAGTATCTTTGTGGCGTTCTCTGTATTTCCTGAATTTGAATTTTGGCCTGCCTTGCTAGGTTGGGGGAGTTCTCCTGGATAATATCCTGCAGATGTTTTCCAACTTGGTTCCATTCTCACCCTCACTTTCAGGTACACAAATCAGACGTAGATTGTGCCTTTTCCCATAGTCCCATATTTCTTGGAGGCTTTGTTCATTTCTTTTTACTCTTTTTTCTCTAAAGTTCTCTTCTCACTTCATTTTATTTATTTGATCTTCAATCACTGACGCACTTTCTTCCAGTTGACTGAGTCGGTTATTGAAGCTTGCGCATTTGTCATGTAGTTCTTGTGTCATGGTTTTCAGCTCTCTCAGGTCATTTAAGGACTTCTTTACATTGGTTTTTCTAGTTAACCATTCAGGAAATATTTTTTCAAGGTTTTTAGCTTCTTTGCTATGGGTTCGAACTTCCTCCTTTAGCTCGGAGAAGTTTGATCGTCTGAAGCCTTCTTCTCTCAACTCGTCAAAGTCATTCTCTGTTCAGCTTTGTTCCATTGCTGGAGAGGAGCTGCATTCCTTTGGAGGGGGAGTGGTGCTCAGATTTTTAGAATTTTCAGTTTTTCTGCACTTCTTTTTCCCCATCTTTGTGATTTTATCTACCTTTTGTCTTTGATGATGTTGATGTACAGATGGGGTTTTGGTGTGGATGTCCTTTCTGTTTGTTTGTTAGCTTTCTTTCTAATAGTCATGACCCTCAGCTGCAGGTCTGTTGGAGTTTGCTCAAGGTCCACTCCAGACCCTGTTTGCCTGGGTGGCAGCAGTGGAGGCTACAGAAGAGTGAATATTGCTGAACAGCGAATGTTTCTGCCTGATTATCCTCTGGAAGCTTCATCTCAGAGGGGTACCCGGTTTTGTGAGGTGTGAGGGGTCAATCTGACCCTAGTGGGGGTGTCTCCCATTTAGGCTACTCCAGGCTCAGGGACCCACTTGAGCAGGCAGTCTGTCTGTTCTCAGATCTCAAACTGCATGCTGGGAGAACCACTACTCTCTTCAAAGCTGTCAGACAGGGACATTTAAATCTGCAGAGGTTTCTGCTGCCTTTTGTTTGGCTATGCCCTCTCCCCAGAAGTGGAGTCTACAGAGGCAGGCAGGCCTCTTTGAGCTGTGGTGGGCTCCACCCAGTTCGAGCTTCCCCACCACTTTGTTTACCTACTCAAGCCTCAGCAATGGCGAGCGCCCCTCCCCCATCCTTGCAGCCTCCTTGCAGTTAGGTCTTGGACTACTGTGCTAGCAATGAGGGAGGCTCTGTGGGCGTGGGACTCTCCAAGCCAGATGCGGGATATAATCTCCTGGTGTGACGTTTGCTGAGACCCTTGATAAAGGACAGTGTTAGGGTGGGAGTAACCCAATTTTCCAGGTGTTGTCTATCACGGTTTCCCTTGGCTAGGAAAGGGAATTCCCTTCCCCCTTGCACTTCCTGGGTGAGGTGATGGCTCGCCCTGCTTTGGTTGTTGCTCTGTGTGCTGCATTCACTGTCCTGCCCCCACTGTCCAACAAGCCCCAGTGAGATGAACCCGGTACCTCAGTTGGAAATGCAGAAATCACCCGTCTCCTGTGTTGCTCACGCTGGGAGCTGGAGGCTGGATCTGTTCCTATTCGACCATCTTGGAACTGCCTCTCATCGCTCCTTTAATGAACAAAAGGTTTTAGCTTAGATATCTTCCTGTTTGTCAAATTTTTCTGATTTTGACTTTTCAAAATATGCTGTCATATACAAGAAACCCTTGGATATAAAATTCCATGAATATTTCTCTTTTCTTGCAGTCATAACTTCGGTGGATGTCATCAATTAATCTCTGGGTTATAGCATGTTTTCTTGAAAGTGTTCCACAGTCTATTTTGGGCATTGAGAATTTCATCAAACTTAAGTGAATATTTCTACAAATCGAAGGAATAGTCCCTTTTGATGCTTTATTATTTGCATATATTGCTTCCACAAGACCATTTCATGCAAAGACTTGTCTTGTCCCCACAGCCAGATCATTGCAACATGATATAGAATCAATTGGTCAAAAGTGGGAAGGTTATCTCTGGAATGTCTATTTGACTCCATTGATCTCTCCATTTTAATTAAGACAGAATATGCTGTGTTGATTTCATAACATTGCTGCACATTCTCAAATCAGAAAGTGTAGTTCCAACTTCTTGTCCTTCAATCGCGGAAAGAATGATCTTATCTCCCAGATGCACATGCTTGGAAGTACTTCTCAACACACACACACACTCACATCCAGACACAAAGATACAAATACACACACAGACACAAACTGTTTAATATGTACACAATTGTTAACTGGCATTGTTTTACATGAAATAAGGCAAATGTGTAGCCACTGTCCTAACCCACTTCCACTCCTATCATATTTGCCCATAACACTGATTAGTAAATCTGATTCAACTGTTCTATAATCACAATTTAAGCTGTGTCCATTAAATTCCCTGAGGAATGCAAAAGGATACAACCTAAGACACAAAACTTAATTGACTGCTGATATTTCATTGCTAAATTGGGTAATTGGTGGGTAAACGTAGTGGAACCGGTGGGTGGGCATTAGTTATATAAGGGGTGAAGCAGCAAGATACTTCATTATTAAAAGGTGTTTGAAAGAAATTGAAACACAGGAGTGTGTGTATTCAGCTGAAATAAAATTAGAAAACCCAGAAATAAATCTCACTTGGGGTGTAAAAAAATGGCATTAGGGGAGATTCTGGGTCAATCGACCAACTGTGCAAACTGGATCTTGGAAGCAGGATCCCTTTCCTGCAATGAGACTTGTTTATTGGTGGTGGTGTTCCAGTGGAAACGATTTTGGAGAATGGCCCCTTCCTTTTGTGTATCTGCTGATTAGATTTCATGGCTGATTAGATTTCATGGGAAATCTGGGGTTTTAAACTCTATTTAAATGTTAACATAATTCATTCAAATGGCAAAAAATCAACAGGTTCTTTGATGTGGAATCATCGCGGATCAATTTCTTCTTAGGTACAGTTATTAAAATTGACCTACCAGAGTTAAACAATTGTGGAGAATGGCCTCTTCCTTTAGTGTATTTGCTGATTAGATTTAATGGTACATTTATCATTAGGTATAGTGATCAAAGTTGACCCACCCAAGAGTAGAGATGTCCAGGACAGAACTCAGGACTCTGTAGAATCACAGAATCTTGGGTGCAACACTGTTCAAGCACATAAATATGCTCATTCAGAGTGTTTCGGTGTGACACATGTGTGAACTGCAGTGTAATGAGCACGACACACAGACAGGTTATCAAGTGGACTCACCTCAATCAGTTATGGGCATTACAGAACACTGATGCCAAGTTCCCAGATCCAGAGGAAAGAAACTCCAGCATCCTGGGTAAAGCCACGGCATCTGGATTTCTCATGCTTCTGGGGATCATTCTCCTGAAAACGGTGACTCCTTCCTCCTTGTAGAGCATCTTTCTCAGCAGCGCTCATTTCTTCTTCCAGAACTCTGTCCAACAGAAAGGGGAAGCCTTCTGATAGAGCACACCTGACCCATGAAAAGAAAAGGGAAAGAAAGGATGCCAAAGGTCACACTCTCCTCATTCCACCATCCTCCCTAAAATCATCCTGATTTCATGGGCCCTGAGACCGGGGATGCTTCTGTACACCTCGAGGCCTTGGCGCCTGGCCCAAATTCTATTCTCTTTCTCATTATCTGAAAAATTTTAAGAAAATCCCTAGAGCCAGGATCTTTATTCCTAGTAAGCCGAAAGTCCCAAAGAAACACCCAAATTCTGTCCCTCTTAGTTTGGGAAACAAGTCTACCTTCATCAGCATGACATTTTCCACCAAATGTGGTAACTGCAAGTCCACCACACAATGCTTAACTGGAATTGGAAGCAACATCTCAGACGATGAAAAATACATGCAAGAATCCCTAAGACAAATGGTTTATTTTTCCCTTTCTTACTAAAACAACTGCCAGTATTAACAATGGTATGCAAATCTCTTTTAGACGCCCTGCTTTTAAATCTCTATGTTTCTTCCTGAGACAGGGACTCATTCCCATCACCCAGGCATTTACAGTGTTTAATTCTGGTTATATGCTATTCTCAAATTTACAACTATTCATTTCATCTCTCTCAAATGTTGATCTATTATCACATACGTATTAAAATATTATCTCCCATGCTGCGTGATATGTTGTTTTTATATTCATCCTTTCTTAAATGAACCAAAGGTTTTAGTTGGATTAGATTGTGATTAGTCAAGTTTTCTGATTTCATGATTTCTTAAATTGCGGTCATACGACCTCAATCACTGGAAATAGAATGTCATGAGTATTTCTCTTTACTTGCAATCATAAATTCGGGGAATGTCATCAATTGGTATGTCGGTGATTGCATGATTTCCTGAAAGTCTTTCACAGTCTAATTTGGGCACTAAGTATTTCGTCTAGGTTCAGTGCATGTTTCCAACACTTGATGCTTTATGATTTGGGTATATAGCTTCCACAAGAGCATTTCCTGCAAAGACATGTCTCGGTCCCCACTGGTAAGTCATTTCACTCGAACACAGAATCAATAGGCTGAACATGGAAAGGTTACTGCTAGAATACTTATTAGACTGCATGGATCTATTCTTTGATATTAAGGAAACAAATACACTGTGTTATTAACTGTACTTCATTGATGATTCTCAAGTCAGAAAGTACAGGTCTGACTTCCTGTCCTTCAATGCCTGAAAGGATGATCGTATCTGCCAAAAGCACATAGTTAGAAGCACATCGCAGCTCAAACACACACACACCCAGAAATATAAACAAACACAAAGAAACACTCACATGGGCATGATTCTGCATGTTTTAAGTAAACTAACGCATTTTAAGTAAACTACCACTTAAGTTTACTGTTTTAAGTAAACACCACTGTTTTAAGTAAACTAACGCATTCCCCAGGAGTTTTAAGTGAACTCCCTGGGGAATACAAGGGGACACACCCTATGATTCATTCTTTAACTGAGTGCTGATATTGGATTAGTGGACCGCGTACCTGATGGGTGGGTGGGGTGTTCGAGGTAGGCGGGGTTGAGTTATATAAGGGCTGATGCGGCCAGATGGCGTGTCATTTGAAGACTCTCTCGGAAGAGATAGCATCTTTCTGCAACGTGCGGTCCCAGCAGAGAAAGCTTGTGATCCTTGCTCCTGGCGACATGGAGGCCGATTCACTCCACTTGGGAGGTGAGTGGCAGTTCAACCACTTTTCAAAACTCACATCTTCTCGGCCAGATGCAGCTTTTGCTGAAATCCAGCGGACTTCTCTACCTGAGAAGTCACCACTGTCATCTGAGACCCATGTCGACCTCTGTGATGGTTTGGCTCCTGTGGCAAGACCGCCTGCCCCTGGGGAGAAGCTTCCTCTCAGTAGCAGGAGACCTGCTGCGGTGGGGGCTGGGCTCCAGAATATGGGAAATACTTGCTATGTGAATGCTTCCCTGCAGTGCCTGACATACACACCACCCCTTGCCAACTACATGCTGTCCCGGGAGCACTCTCAACTTTGTCATCATCACAAGTGCTGCATGCTGTGTACGATGGAAGCTCACATCACACGGGCCCTCCACCGTCCTGGCCACGTCATCCAGCCCTCACAGGCATTGGTTGCTGGCTTCCATCGAGGCAAGCAGGAAGATGCCCATGAATTTCTGATGTTCATTGTGGATGCCATGAAAAAGGCATGCCTTCCCGGGCACAAGCAGGTAGATCATGACTCTGAGGACACCACCCTCATCCACCAGATATTTGGAGGCTGCTGGAGATCTCAAATCAAGTGTCTCCACTGCCAGGGCGTTTCGGACACCTTTGACCCTTACCTGGACATTGCCCTGGATATCCAGGCAGCTCAGAGTGTGAAGCAAGCTTTGGAACAGGTGGTGAAGCCCGAAGAACTCAATGGAGAGAATGCCTATCATTGTGGTCTTTGTCTCCAGAAGGCGCCTGCCTCCAAGACGTTCACTCTACACACTTCTGCCAAGGTCCTCATCCTTGTATTGAAGAGATTCTCCGATGTCACAGGCAACAAACTTGCCAAGAATGTGCAATACCCTGAGTGCCTTGACATGCAGCCATACATGTCTCAGCAGAACACAGGACCTCTTGTCTATGTCCTCTATGCTGTGCTGGTCCACGCTGGGTGGAGTTGTCACAACGGACATTACCTCTCTTTTGTCAAAGCTCCAGGAGGCCAGTGGTATAAAATGGATGATGCCGAGGTCACTGCCTGCAGCATCGCTTCTGTCCTGAGTCAACAGGCCTATGTCCTCTTTTACATCCAGAAGAGTGAACTGGAAAGATGCAGTGAGAGTGTGTCAATAGGCAGGGAACCAGGAGCCCTTGGCGCTGAACACAAAGACAGGCGAGCAACGCAAGGAGAGCTCCAGAGAGAACCCTGCCTCCAGGTACCCGACTTGGAGGAGCACTTGGTGGAAAGAGCCACTCAGGAAAGCACCTTAGACCACTGGAAGTTCCTCCAAGAGCAAAACAAAACCAAGCCTGACTTCAACGTCAGAAAAGTCGAGTGTACCCTTCCTCCCAACGTGCTTGTGATTCATCCATCAAAATACAAGAGTGGGATGAACAACCGTCATCCTGAACAGCAAAGCTCCCTGCTGAACCTCTCTTCAAGGAACCTGGCACCTCAGGAGTCCATGAACACTGGCACACTCACTTCTCTGCAAGGGAGGACCAGGAGATCCAAAGGGAGGAACAAACACAGCAAGAGGGCTCTGTTTGTGTGCCAGTGATCTCAGGAAAAGTCTCCATGCAAACGCAGGAGTGCATGTGCACACACACTGACACACACACACATACACGTACTCACACACACACCCACGAGGGGGTTCGCGTGCACACCCACACACACACCATCACATACAGAGTCAATCCGACATAAAGTAATGAGGAGCCCAGGTTTCTGTCTACACAAGAGGGAAAACTGGATAGTGATGGCTGCGTTTCAGGATGAGCCCAGACATGGGAAACATCGAGTTTTGCAGTCGTGAGTCTTGTGAACCTGTGGAGGGATTGTCTGTGTGTTTGTGTTCACGGTAGGTGTCATTCAGTGTGAATTTCTGAATATGACATATTGCGGTATAGGGTTGCGTGAGAGGTTATTGCAGGGGACGGGGTTGACTATTTTCTCTTGGGGTGTGTTTCATTCGTCAGTTGTTGGTGAGCACCAGAAGTTGAAATTTTGCGAACGTGGGACTTCTGTGGATCCTTCTCCCTACCTTGAGTAGTGGAAACTGGAACGCATTTGAAGAGAGGAAGGGTGTTCTTCTTTTGAACCTGCCTCGCCGTTTTTACATTGCTTGTTGAATGGACGTCAGGCGCCCTAGGACTTGTGCCCTTGGTGGAACCCACAGAATGCTGGAGACAGACAGACAGACACACTTGCCTATTGAATGGTGTCCATTTCCAATGAATTGAAGCAGAAAATCATCCCACTGGTATGTGAGTCATTTGAAAGTAAGTCGTATTGATAAAGGAAATCAAACGCAGGAGCGTGTGTGTATTCAACTAAAATAAAATCAGCAAGCACTGAAATAAATCGCATTCGTTGTGTATCAAAATGGCATTTGGGAGATTCCGGGTCAATCGTTCAGCTGCGAAAGGTGCATCTCTGAAGCACAGTCCCTGACCTGCAATGAGACTTGTTCATCCGAGGTGGTGTTGCAGTGGAAATGATTGTGGGAAATGGCCCCTTCCTTTAGTGTATTCGCTGATTGGATTTCGGGCTCTGTTTCTCGTTCGGTACAGCGATCCAAGTTGACCAACCCGAGAGGAAAGATGTCCAGGGCATAACTCAGGGCTCCATACAACCACAGAATCTTGGGTGCAACCCTGCTCAAGCACACAAATGTGCGTATTAACAGTGTCTCTGTGTGACGTGTGTGCAAAGTACAGTGTGATGAGCATGACTGGCAGACAGGTGATCCATTGGGCTCACCTGAAAATCAGTTATGAGCATGAAAGAACACCGAAGCCCAGGTCCCCGCTTCAGACATAACACCCTCCAGCATTTTGTGTGAAGCCTCAGCATCTGGACTGCTCATGCTTCTGGGGATCATTCTCCTGAAAATGGTGGCTCCTTTCTCCCTGTGGAGCAACGCTCTACGCAGCGCTTCTTTCCTCCCCCAGGACTCATTTCATGGGGCCCGGGAAGCCTTCTGATTCAACACACCTGCCCCATGAAAAGACAATGGAAAGAAACGGGGCCAAAGGTCACAGTCCTCTCATTCCACCATCCTCCCTAAAATCATCCTGATTTCATGGGCCCTGAGGCCAGCGTGTTTCTTTACACCTCGCTGAGGCCTTGGCGCCGGGCCTAAAATCTGCCCCGTTTCTCACTCTCTAAGACATTTGGACAAAATCCCTGGAGCCAGGATCTTCATTCCTGGTAAGCCAAAGGACCTGAAGACACACCCAAATTCTGCCCCTCCTAGTTTGGGGATCATGTCTATGTTCATCAGCTTTAAATTTTGCAACAATGCCTAACTGGAAACGGAGGCAACATCGCAGATCCTGAACAATCCATGCAAGAATCCATGAGATAAAAGCCTTCTTTTCGCCTTTTCCTCCTGAAACAAGGGCCAGTAGTAACAATGGTGTACAAACCTCTGTTCCACTCCCTGCTTTTAAATCTCTCTGTTTCTTCTTGAGACAGGACGCCCCACTCCCGTCACCCAGGCTTTTCCAGTGTTTAATTCTGGTTGTTTGCTTTTGTCAAATTTACAACATTTTATTGCATCTCTCTCAAATGTTGATCCATTATCACATACATATGAAAACGTCATCTCCCATGCTGTGTGATATGTGGTTTTTATTTTCATACTTTGTTAAAGGAACCGAAGGTTTTAGTTGGCATAGCTTCCGATTACTCAAGTTTCTTGATTTCATGATTTCTTCAATTGCCTTCGTACGTCCCCAACCACCGGAAATAGAATGTCATGAGTATTTCTCTCTTCTTGCAATCATAAATTCGGGGAATGTCATCAATCAGCCTCTCGGTGATCACATGATTACCCGAAAGACTTTCACCGTCTAAATTGTGCACTGAGTATTTCGTCTAACTTCAGTGCATGTTTCCAACACTCGATGCTTTATAATTTGGGTATCTAGCTCCCACCAGAACACTTCCTGCAAAGAACTTATCTTGTTCCGCATTGGCAAGTCATTTCACTGGGATATAGAATCAAGAGGCTGAACATGGAAAAAATCAAGAGGCTGCAATGTCTATTGGATTCCTCGGATCCCTCCATTGTTATTAAGGAAGCAAATACGCTGTGTTAATTACTGTACTTCCTTGACTGTACTCAAGTCAGAAAGCGCACGTCCGACTTCCTGTCCTTCAGTCGCCGAAAGGATGATGGTATCTGCCAAATGCACATACATGGAAGTACATCCCAGCACAAACACACACACACACAGACATAAACACACACAGAGACACACTCACGCGGGCGTGCTTGATAGCGCTCGTGTGCTCTCGCCTGCGTGCACGCGTGCACACACGCACACACACACACACGCAAGCATACACACACTGTTTCATATGTACACAATTCTTCCCTGGCATTGTTTTACCTAAACTAAGGCAAATGTGTGGCCACTGTCCTAAGCCTTGGTTGCACTCCTATTATATGTGCCTATCATCCTGAGACGTCAATTTGCTTCAGGTGTTCTATAAATCACGATGTGGGCTGTGTCTGTTGAACTCTCTGGGGAATACAAGGGGACACACCCTATGATTCATTCCTTAATTGAGTGCTGAGGTTTGATTGGTGGATCGCGTACCTGATGGGTGGGTGGGGTGTTCGCGGTAGGCGGGAGTGAGTTATACAACGGCTGATGCGGCCAGATGGCGCGTCATTTGAAGACTCTCTCGGAAGAGATAGCGTTTTTCTGCAACGTGCAGTCCCAGCAGAGAAAGCTTGTGATCCTTGCTCCCGGCGACATGGAGGCCGATTCACTCCACTTGGGAGGTGAGTGGCAGTTCAACCACTTTTCAAAACTCACATCTTCTCGGCCAGATGCAGCTTTTGCTGAAATCCAGCGGACTTCTCTACCTGAGAAGTCACCACTGTCATCTGAGACCCATGTCGACCTCTGTGATGGTTTGGCTCCTGTGGCAAGACAGCCAGCCCCTGGGGAGAAGCTTCCTCTCAGTAGCAGGAGACCTGCTGCGGTGGGGGCTGGGCTCCAGAATATGGGAAATACTTGCTATGTGAATGCTTCCCTGCAGTGCCTGACATACACACCACCCCTTGCCAACTACATGTTGTCCCGGGAGCACTCTCAACTTTGTCATCGTCACAAGTTCTGCATGCTGTGTACGATGGAAGCTCACATCACACGCGCCCTCCATAGAGGCTGGAATAAAGTAGTGTAATAGTAGAAATTATATTGATAGTTTAGGAATCTTTGACACATGATACCCAACCTAGAGTCCTTAGAAAACTTAATTGGAGGCCAGATACCTGAAAGTCTCCTGATTGCAATTGGAACACCCAGGCTGGGTGGATTTTGCATCATAAAAACAAAAACAAACAAACAAAAAAAAGAAACACCCATGCAAACTGGAGAAAACTGCCCATTTGCCAGCAATATGGGTATAATTTCAGTAGAAAGAGGCATCCCCTACTCACTAGTGAATGCATTGTCAAGAACTCAGTTTCTCTCTGTCTTCTTCTGGATTTCCACTTGCAGACACTTCAGGCACTAAGAAAAGCTGAGGTTGGAGAAAGAACACGTGAGACACCAGCCTTGTACATCATTTTCAGACCAACCTGTGATGAAAAGTCGGACCTTCACTGAAGTGTGACACCACCTGCACCACAGCCTAACCAACAGACACAAACACGCAGAGGCCTCTCCTCTTTTCCCATGGTCAAAATTAGGAAGCCTATGACGATGGTTTCTGACAAAGAAGGAACACAGATATCTTGTGAATGAGAACATCAAAAGCACTGAGTTTTGTATGTTAATTGACACAAGTCCAGATATTCAATTCCCTCACTGATTTTAAAACACAGGGATCCCTGACTCTGCCCACATGTGGAATATGATTTCTACCTGTATATAAACACTGTGGGATTTCTCAGAATGTATTATCTCAGCTTTATGCCCTAGCAATGTTTCTCCAACACCAATCACAGTCTTCTGAAGCCTTACTCCACTTTTACTTTCTCTCAATTTCGACTTTTGTATTTCCCCTTGGAACTCGGAAATCAATCAAGTAAGAATCTGTTTTAGGGTCAAGTGCGGTTGCTCTCACCTGTAATTCCAGCACTTTGGGAGTCCAAGGCAGGTGGATCAGCTGAGGTTAGGAGTTTGAGACCAGCCTGGCCAAAATGGTGAAACCCCATTTCTACTACAAATACACAAATTAGCTGGGCATGGTGGTGCTTGCCTGTAATCCCAGCTACTCAGGAGGCTGAAGCAGGAGAATTGCTTGAACCCAGGAGACAATTACAGTGAGCCCAGATCCTAACCCTGCACTCCAGCCAGGGCGACAGAGCAACACTCTGTATCACCAAAAAAAAAAAAAAAAAAAAAAAAAAAAAAAAAAAAAAAAAAATCTGTTTTATAATGGGGATAATCAATTCAGGAATTTATTTCACTTGGAGGGTCAACACTCCCATCCTGCTGATGTGGCCCTTAAAATCCCCTGCATCAGAAATTCACAGCAGTACCCTGGGTCATGGTGTTTCTATCCTGTGTATACAGTCACAATCCTCTACGATGCTCAGAAAATACAAAATGACTTAGGGCTGAGAGAAATTTAGCAGCTCAGTCTGATATTTTACTAAGGTGGTATCTAAAATTCCTGCAATCATGATTCATATTAGTCTCCGTTAGTTGCAATTTCTCTGATTATCATGATACATATTTGCTGAGAAATACTGATGTCCGTGTGTATATTCATACATAGATATGTAGGTATATAGATGGGTATGTTTATATGAATGCATGTGTTTGAGATGGCAGAAAACATGCATGTATTATTTCCCTGCTAAAAATATAAAAATAATTAAATATATTTTATGTACAACTGATAATTATGTGTCATAAAAAATTAACTGACCCATTTGTACATGAAGTCCAGGAAAAATGAAAAGGGTAACTTTGTATTAATTGTGACATTGTGCTTACAGATATACATAAATTCCCTTATTAACCCTTATAATAACCCTGCTGATTATAGTTTATTTACTAGTTTAATAAATGATCAACAAAGTTTGAAAAATATGACAAAATTACAAAATTAGAAAATGACACAGCAATACTTTTAATTATATTCTGCCTTGCCACTGCCTCTTCTTGCTTTTTTACAAAATTACTCCCCTAACCAAGGTTCTCTGTGATTCTGGGGACTCCAGGATTTATACCCCAGTTCCCAAACTTCACTGTGTCTATTTTTACTGCCACATTTTAATGCACATTTTCAGACTTCAACAAGCACTTTTCAGTATCAACTTTTTTCTTATTCCTTGGACTATTTCCTACATCTGTTCATCAAGACTCCAGTAACATACGACTCCATCTGCCTGTCCCTTCCATGAATGTACCTGACAGTACATGTATTATGTTGTCTATAATTCAAGCAGAACAGATATTCCTTCAAAAAAATAAGGTATTAGAGAATGCCTACACAGCTTCAGTGAAACCAGCTGTAACCCTTAATATTATTACCATGTAAACTCTTCCTAGAATATCAAAATAAGATTTGGACTTTAGAGAATATTTGTGTGTGATTATAATCCAAACATGAACTAAAAGTAATTTAAATGGTCATATACAGACTGTGCCAGGGACAAAAAAGGACAAATATTATAAGAAAATTAAAGCACACTTATTTCCTAAAGGAGTCTTGTGTGGAATCTATAAAAACTATTTCAAGATATAGAGATTAAATATATTTCAAAACACATACATACACAAGCAATCTTTAGGATAAATTTTTTCAAACTTATGTTATGGGTCTAAAATTTTCATTAATTCATGGAAAAAATGTATTGACAAACTTCTCACCAGAGCAGGAATAACAACTTACGTATTTGGTGACTGCAAGATGAGAGCCTGCACAGCTTAGTATCTCCCTCCAGATCTCTCTCTCTCTCTCTCCTTTTTTGTTTTTTCACAGAGTTTCGCTTTTGTTGCCCAGGCTGGAGTGCAATGGTGAAATCTCAGCTCACTGCCGCCTCCACCTCCCAGGTTCAAGCTATTCTCCTGCCTCAGCCTTCCAAGTAGCTGGGACGACAGGCATGCGCCACCACGCTTGGCTAATTTTGTATTTTCAGTCGAGATAGGGTTTCTCCATTTTGGTCAGGCTGGTCTGGAACTCCTGACCTCAGGTGATCCACCCAACTCAGCCTCTCAAAGTGCTGGGATTACAGGCGTGAGCCACAGCGCCTGGCCCAGATCTCTTAAAAAGACATGAGGAAGGAGCCATTCTGCATCCTCAATATTACCTTAATATTTTAAGGACACCCATAACAATTAAGAGGCTGACTTGTGACTTCCTAGCCCTTTCAGGGCTATTTAGGCACACCTTAGTGAAGTATTAGGAATGCAGTGTTAGGTCTCAAGTTTCTGGACACCAAAACCATGTTCTCCAACAGATCTTCAGTAAAAATAGCTGATGTCTATATTCTTTTGCCTGTCTTTTCCCTTCCTTTTAATTCAGAATTGTGGTCTCGAAAAGTGCTATTATTTAGTAGATTCTCTCAATTCTCAACACCAGCACTATACAGTGTTGAGTAACATCTCAGGTGCTAGGGAAACAGCAGCTGACATTCTAGCAATGCACAAATAGAAAAGCAAAGATCACCACAGAGTAAAAGAGAATAGATTTTTTAAAAGTATGAAACCAAAACGAATATATATCAGATTACACTATAAATGGAAAATCCTATTACCTTGACTGGATTGCAAGTCAAAACCTCTCATGGCCTCCAACATCCAATATATTCAAAGCAGTTCAGGAATGGTGAAAGTGGAATGGAATTTAAAATTATTCTAAGGTTGCATGTGTGAAAGCACCATGCCCTGAAACAAAATATTTATTTTTAAAGTGCGTAATGAACACTGCATACAAAGTTTGTGTAACAAGAGAGAGAAAAAAATCTCACATTTTTAAAAAAGGAATATGCAACATATTTACATATAATAAAATAAAATTAAACTAAAATAACAGCAATGGAAGACACAATCTGATCTCGGAAAATCAAGGGAGAAATCTCTTTTAAATAAACTTGGCACAATTTTTAAAGTAAGTTATGAAAAATAGTAATACCTGAATATAGTATGTAAAAGTACCAACACAATAAAGCTAAAACAATATCCGTGGAAAAATTATTTGCTGTATATTATTTTTAAAAAATGATCTAAGTACTTTCCTCAAGAAGGTAGATGAATGAAATTTTAAAATTGCCTGAGAAATTCTGTGAAAAGAAATGAATATAGAGAAGCAGAATATAATTTAACTATAAAGCACACAAATAGAATTTAAAAATAAGGCCGGGCACAGTGGCTCATACCTGTAATCCCAGCACTTTGGGAGGCAGAGGCAGGCGGATCACCTGAGGTCAGGAGTTTGAGATCAGCCTGACCAACATGGAGAAACCCCGTCTCTACTAAAAATAGAAAAAAAAAAAAAAAACACAAAAAAAAACCAGGCGGGCGTGGTGGCACATGCCTGTAATCCCAGCTACTAGGGAGGCTTAGGCAGGAGAATCGCTTGAACCTGGGAGGTGGAGGTTGCGGTGAGCTGAGATCACGCCATTGCACTCCAGCCTGGGCAACAAGAGCAAAACTCTGTCTCAAAGAAATAAAAAATAAAAATAAAAATAAAAATAAGTGGCAGCCAACATGCCCAACATGATTTTCTGTGATGAAAGAAATTCTCTGCATCTACATTATCCAATGCAGTAACTACCACACATATGTAGTTACAGAATTTCTAATTTGGCTACCAATTTGGCTATTACTACTAAAGATATGCCATTTAGTTATTTAATTATAATTAATTTACAGTTTATAGCCACATGTGACTAGTAGTTACTCTATTGGTCAATGCAGATCTAGAATCTTGGAGAAGGCAGTTAAAATAATGAGATATGGTCAAAACAAAAATGGAAAAGGCACCCAAATAGTGAACACAGAATATGAGAATGTGAAGTAACAATTCACACAGTAAAATTTACTAATGAGATGCTGCCTTGATGGGACACATGTCTAATGATATTCAAGGCTTGTCTTGTTACAGGTAGAAGAGCAGGAGCAGGGCAGGAGAGGGCTCTTCCCCTACCCACTAGAAATGTCAGGTGATGGCCTGTTAATGATCACTTTGCCTCTCTAAAAACGATAATTAGGCAGCGCCAGAGAAAGGCCATTTCATGGTGGTCTACACCTGTTAACATCAAAAACGTTAATGAAATGCAGACCCCAGGAAGAAGCAACTTCTTGGGCATGCATGTTAAGAGACAAAAATGGCAAAGTATAATCTTCCGGGGACACACTCCACTGGAAGAGGAAAGAAAGCCTCAGATGGACACGCATATAACTCCCTAAACACACCGTGCATGCTCAATTCCGAAGGGTAAGGAAAGCACTGTGCATGCCGGAAACTCTCCCTAAAGAAAGAATCATGGGAAAGAGGCAAGGCCATCCCAGGATCAAGGTTAAAGGCCCTTCTCTTTTCTCTCTTGGACCTTCAGGCATCCACTTGGGTCTCTTCCAAGAGAATTTTCCTTTCCTTTCTGTTCTAAAGCCTTTTGAAATAAACTTCCACTCCTGCTCTGAAACTTAGTCTCTTTTTCCGCTGTATGCCCCTCAGTCGAATTCTTTCTTCTGAGGAGGCAAGGACTGAAGTTGCTTATGGACCCATGCAGATATGCTGCCAGTAACTCAAATCTCTTCTACTGGTAACAGTATCATTGTAAGGGAATGAGGCCAGTTCACTTCTCAGTGCTCGGAGAACTCACCAAAAATAAAAAGTTGGAGGATGCTGTGAACTTATCTACCTTCCAAGGAAAGTCCCACAAGCAAGCAGTAAAACTCTCTTCCCCCAAGGTCTTAAACTCTTCTGATGCTCCTTCTCTGGGAAAACGCATCCTCTGATTGGCTTCCCCTTATATAGGAAAAAACAATTAATAAACCTAATTAGCACTACATTCCAAGAGACATGCCCTGACTGCACAGATATTGAACCTAATCAAAACTTCATTCTGGAGACACACTCGGGTCAATTTGATTGGATTTTTGAGACAGCTACTAAAAACCCCACATAAACTTGGAAACCAAAGAGTTAAGGCTATTTTGAAGGAAAAATAGGAAGATTCATTCCTTTTTTCATTCATAAGTACTTTTTTTTTTTTTTTTTGAGATGGAGTCTTGTTCTGTTGCCCAGGCTAGAGCGCAGTGGTACCATCTCGGCTCTCTGCAAGCTCCACCTCCCGGGTTCACGCCATTCTCCTGCCTCAGCCTCCCAAGTAGCTGGGACTACAGGCGCCTGATACCACGTCCGGCTATTTTTTTGTATTTTTTTTAATAGAGACGGGGTTTCACCCGTGTTAGCCGGGGTGATCTCCATCTCCTGACCTCGTGATCCGCTCACCTCGGCCTCCCAAAGTGCTGGGATTACAGGCGTGGGCCACTGCATCCGGCCTCATAAGTACTTTTGAGTGTATTGTAGGTACTAGAAAGCATTCGCAGTCATGGGGTACAGCAAGAAACCAGACAAACTAGAGTCTTATGGAGACTCTATATTCTAAAATTATTTGGAAGTAAACTGGACTTGAAAACAAATGGAAAGTGAATAGATATAAAAAGTTTCAATATTCATGATGATGTAAAAAAATAAAATATATTGTAGAAATGAAGTCAGGAAGTGTTAGGGGTCATATGGTACTTTTAAGGCCATTGGTATCCTCTGAAATTCAAGCAGGCTGAAGACATTTGCATAACTAAAAGGAAAGCAGATACTAATAGAAGACAGTGAAGAGCCTGAAAGGCATTTCAGAGACCTTGGCTGGTGGCAGCCCCTCCCTTCAAAGGTCTGGAGGCTTATAAGGGAAGACTGGTTTTGTGGGCTGGGCCTAGGGCTGCACCACCCCAGGCAAGCGCAGGACAGTGCTCACAGCATTCTACCTCCCAACCCCTCCAGCTCCAGCCATGGCTAAGAAGGCCCCAAACACAGTTTGGGTCACTGCTTTGAGGGTGCAAGCCATAAGCCTTGGCAATTTCCATGGGATATTAAACCTGCAGTTGCACAAAGTACAGGAGTGCGCTGCTGATAAAGACATACCCGAGACTGGGCAATTTACAAAAGAAAGAAGCTTAATTGGACTTACAGTTCCACATGGCTGGGGGAGGCAGAAGGCGAAAGGCATGTCGTACATCACAGCAGGCAAGTGAGAGAATGAGAGCCAAGCAAAACTGGTTTCGCCTTATCAAACCATCAGTACTCATAAGACTTATTCACTACGACGAGAACGATATGGGAGAAACTGTCCCCATGATTCAATTATTTCCCACTGGGTCCCCCCACAACATGTGGGAATTGTGGGAGTACAATTTGAGGTGAGATTTGGGCGGGGACACAGAGCCAAACCATATCAGAAGCCTTCACCTGGATTTCAAAAGATGTATGGAAAAGCCTGTATGTCCAGTAGAAGCCTGCTGGGGTGGAGACCTCATGGCAAATGTCTACTACAGCAGTGCAGAGGGAGAATATGGGGTAGGAGCCCCCACAGAGTCCCCACTGGGGCACTGCCTAGTGGAGGTCTGAGAAGACGGCCACCATCCTCCAGACCCCAGAATGATAGATCCACTGACAGCTTGCACCCTGAGCCTGGAAAAGCTGCAGGCACTCAACGCTAGCCCTTGACTGCAGCCATGGGGACTGACCCTTGTATCCAAAAGAAAATAAATTGTTCTACCATAAAGACATGTGCACTCATATATTTATTATAGAATTATTTGCAATAGCAAAGACATGAATATTTCCTCTATCATTGGATAGAGAAAATGTAGTGTATGTACACCATGGAATACTATGCAACCATTTAAAAAATTATGTCCTTTGCACCAACATGGATGCAGCTAGAGGCCATTATTCTAAAATAATGCAGGAAGAAAAAACCAAATACCATATGTTCTTAGTTATAAGTAACAACAAAGCACTGATTGCACATGGATGTAAAGATGGGAACATGGATACTGGCGACTACAAGAAGGGGAAGGGAAGGTGGGGACCAAGACCTGAAAAATATATACGCCATGAAATATTATGTTTTCTACCTGGGTTACAAGATCATTCATACTCCAAGCCTCAGCATCACACAATGTGCCAATGTAAAACCCTGCACATGCATTCAGTGAATCTAAAATAAAAGTTGAAATTATTTTTAAATAGGCGAAGATCTGAATAAACGTTTCCCAGAAGAAGGGATACAAATGGCCAACAAATATATGACAAAATTCTTACCATCTCTAATTGTCAGGGGGATGCAAATAAAAACCACCATGAAATGTCACCTGACACCTCTTAGAATAGCTGTTATCGAAAAGATGAATAGCAAGTATTAGTGAGGATGTGGATAAAAGATAACCCTTGTATACTTGTGGTGGAAATACAAACTACTGTGGCCATTTTGGATAATAGTATGAAGGTTTCTCAAAAAATTGTTAAATAAAACTACCTGCTGATGAGGCTGTTGAGATATAGGAACACTTTTACACTGTTGGTGGAATGTAAATTAGTTCAACCATTGTGGAAGACAGTATGGTGATTCCTCAAAGACCTAGAACCAGAAATATCACTTGATCCAGCAATCTCATTACTGTGTATATACCCAAAGGAATATAAATCATTCTGTTATAAAGATGCATGCACACACATGTTCATTGCAGCACTAGTCACAATAGCAAAGACATGGAATCAATCCAAATGTCCCTCAATGATAGACTGGATAAAGAAAATGTGGTACATATACACCATGAAATACTATGCAGCCGTAAAAGGGAATGAGATCATGTCCTTTGCAGGGACATAGATGGAGCTGGAAGCCATTATCCTCAGCAAACTCACCTGGGAACAGAAAATCAAACACTGCATGTTCTCACTGACAAGTGGAAGCAGAACAATGAGAACACATGGATACTGAGAGGGGAACAACACACACTGGGGTCTGTTGGGAGGCAGGTGGAGGGAGAGTATCAGGATAAATGGGTAATACATATATGCATTGGAATATTATTCAGTGTTACATAATAATGAATCCCTGTCATTTATGACAACATGGGTAGACTTCGAGGGCATTACGTTATATGAAATAGGCCAGCCACAGAATGACAATTACTATATGATTTCACTTGCATTTGAAATCTAAAATAGACAAACTCACAAAAGCAGAGAGTAGAATGGTGGTTGCCAGGGGCTGTGGTGCAGGGGAAATGGGTAGATGTGGTTAGAGCACAAAGTTTCACATATACCATATAAGTAAGTTCTGGAGGTCTCATTTACAGCACAGTGCTTATAGCTAAGAATACTGTATTGCATACTGAAAATTTGCTAAAAGGGTGGATTTTGTGTTCTTACCAAAATTTCTTACCAGTAATAATAATAACAATAATGATGGGGGGGACTTTAGGAGGTGAAGGATATGTTTATAATCTTAAGGGTAGTGGTGTTCATGATGTACACTTATCCCCAGACTCACTGAGATGCATACCTTAAACATACACAGCTTGTTAAATGTAATCATAACTCAACAAATTGGGTTAAAAAAAGGGGGGGTTGGTTAAAAAATTTAAAAGGAGGGGTAGATGTTCCCTTGTTTTTCTCTCTTGGCTATTTTCTTTCCTGCTGTCTGGAATTAAAAAATGATAGGTGTAGGCCGGGCGCGGTGGCTCAAGCCTGTAATCGCAGCACTTTGGGAGGCCGAGACGGGCGGATCACGAGGTCAGGAGATCGAGACCATCCTGGCTAATACGGTGAAACCCCGTCTCTACTAAAAATACAAAAAACTAGCCGGGCGAGGTGGCGGGCGCCTGTGGTCCCAGCTACTCGGGAGGCTGAGGCAGGAGAATGGCGGGAACCCGGGAGGCGGAGCTTGCAGTGAGTTGAGGTCCGGCCATTGCACTCCAGCCCAGGCGACAGAGCGAGACTCCGTCTCAAAAAAAAAAAAAAAAAAGATAGGTGGGCATTTAGCAGCCAAACTGGAGCCTCTTCTAAAGTACAGCAGAGCAGACAGCTGGAAGGGGCCTGCATCCCTAATGAATTTGGCAAGCATCTGTACCAGCCATGATAGGTGTAACTATAGATTTAAGTGAGAAAGAAATAAACTTCTGCCTTGTTTAAGCCACTTTGTTCAGACATTAATTTCATATGCATATAGAGAATATATGCTCCTTACGAGTAGGAAAAATGTTTATGCCATATTGTTCATAATGGGTGTTCAGCAATGTAGGATGATGCTGATTATGATGACAATGGTGACAAACAGCATGAAATAATAAGGAATGAAAAAAAGTGGTTTGGGTTAATAGTTGTATATAGATACTTTATTTAAAGATTCTGCAGCTAATATCATTCAATGTATTTGTATGCCGGTGGGAGTTTTATTAGATGTAGACTAAGAAAGTTTACATTATTTAATGAAAAATACTAGATCAATTTTAAAAAACAGTAAAAATATCATGAGATGGAACTAAGCATCTATATTGCAAAGCAACTCTCCCAGTTGATTTTATGCATAGTAATGATTGAGAATCCCCTGATCTACATCCAACAGATCTCAACCTTTATAGGTGCTATCAAGGACGCACCTAAGGAAGACAATTTTCCTGACTATAACCATACCTCCAGTTAGTAATAAATCTGGAGATCTAGAACCCAAATCCAGACCTCCTGCTTCCATGTGCAGTGGTCTTTCGCTGTTCTGTTTTGTTCCACTTGGTGAAGAGGATTAGAGAATAAATGGCCTCATGATTCAAATCCCTCCTCTGCTCTGAGGAATATAGCCTTGTCCTAGCAAGCAAGAAAATCATACAGTAGTGGAAGAGGCAAATATACATTCACTAATCTAACATACAAGGCAGTAAGCACCGTAACATCAACAAAGCACTTTGGGGTTTCAGACCAGGAGCAAGTGGGGTGATTAATTCTTAGCAGGGCTAGTAAAGTCTGGGAAGTGTTCGCTACAAAAATGTCTGATCATTAACGAAAGCAACGGGTTTCTCAACACAGTCTAACTTATTGTAACAATATAAATGGTTGTTTGTTCATAAACTTTCATCTTTTGCCAAAATGTTTGTAGCTTATATTCCCATTTAACAAGGTTTTCTGGCCAAAACTGTGCACCCACGTCAGTCCTCCCATAAAAGCAATTTTGCATGCATAGAACACCTCTATCTATGAATATCCCTATTGAGGTACAGAAAGACTCTTATTATCCAAACAGAGACATTCCACTGCTGCTGGAGAGCCACAGATGGAAGTTTTCTCTGCCTCCTGGAAATGAAGCCAAACTTTCTTCTTTCTTCAGCCATGAGGATTCCTGTCCTCCTTTTCACCATTTTGTTTATGAGCCAAGTTCTACCAGGTAACAAAATAAACTTGGTAAGAACGGAGTGCCTAACACCTTGCAGGGATTCAGTACTTAAAGAAAAATCACCATCATCTATGACCAGATAGGGGATCTCATAGGAAATCTGGAAGACACACCAGTCTCTGGCTCCCTGGTTAGGCCCAGTTCTGTCCAACCCACCTATACAGGCCCCGCACACCCAGTGCCCACCAGGCTCCTGTCAGCCAGGAGGACCAGTGCTCATCCCCTGAAATATCCGTGGGAGCCTGCATCCCACAGGGACTCACATCTGGGGGTCTACCTCCATGGGGGCCTCTTGGTTGTGGTGGCAGGGGCAGGGGAGTAGTTGACCTCCAGCCCTCCCATCCTGGCCACTGTATTTTGTGGGGATCATTCAGTCCTGGGAGGTTCCTGGGGACCCCAGAAGGAAGAGAACAGGGTGGTTATGGCAGCCTCAGCCCCAGGCTCCGGGCCAGAAGTTGATAACGACCAATTCAGAGCAACCACTGAATTCAATCCTCTTACAGATACACGAAAAGTTGGCGAAAAACTGAATGTCGACCATTCTATGGTCATCCAGCATTTGAAGCCAATTGGAAAACTGAAAAATCTTGATAAGTGGGTGCCTCATGAGCTGACCAAATATTTTAAAAATCATCCTTTGAAGTGTCATCTTTTCTTATTCTATGAAACAATGAAACATTTCTTGACCAGATTGTGACATGCCA
Source organism: Macaca mulatta (assembly GCF_049350105.2). Lineage (NCBI taxonomy): Eukaryota > Metazoa > Chordata > Mammalia > Primates > Cercopithecidae > Macaca > Macaca mulatta. Next base: position 41,935,214 of record NC_133408.1, on the reverse strand, counting down.
TGAAAAGTGGATTTCATACAACTGCCAGCTCACTGGTTGGACTACGAAGAAGCTCCAAACCACTTCCCAAAGTCAAACTTGTACCAAAAAAAGGTCATGGTCACTGTTTGGTGGTCAGCTGCCAGTCTTCTGGCAGTTTTTAAATCCACTACAGTTTTTGAATCCTGATGAAATCATTACATCTGAGAAGTATGCCAAGTTAATCGATGAGATGCATGGAAAACTGCAGCACCTGGAGCTGGCACTGGTCAACATGAAGGGCCCAGTTCTCCACAACCCATGACCACATGTCATACAACCAGGGCTTCAAAAGTTGAATAAACTGGGCTATGAAGTTTTGTCTCATCTGCCATATTCATCTGACCTCTCGTCAACCAACTACTACTTCTTTAAGCATCTTGACAACTTTTTGCAGGGAAAACACTTACACAACCAGCAGGATGAAGAAAATGCTTTCCAAGAGTTCATCGAACGCTGAAAGCAGGGAATAAACAAGTTTATTTCTCATTGACAAAAATGTGTTCAATGTAATGGTTTCTTTTCTTTTTTTAAGACCGAGTCTCACTCTGTCACCCAGGCCAGAGTGCAAAGGTGCAATCTCGGCTCACTGCAACATCTGCCTCCTGGGTTCAAGAGATTCTCCTGCCTAGCCTCTTGAATAGCTGGGATTACAGGCACATGCCACCACACCCGGCTACTTTTTGTGTTTTTAGTAGAAACGGGATTTCACCACGTTGGTCAGGCTGGTCTCAAACTCCTGACCTCCTGATCCGCCCGCCTCAGCCTCCCAAAGTGCTGGGATTACAGGCGTGAGCCACTGTGCCCAGTCCATTGTAATGGGTTCTATTTTGATTAATAAAGATGTGTTGCAGCCTAATTATAAAAATTTAAAATTCACGGTCCAAAACCACAATTACTTTGGCACCAACCTAATAATAGAAGAATTAAAAGAGGCCTTTATATTAGAGAACCCATGGATGATAAAATAATAAAGAATATTACAATCTCCATAACCTGCAAACTTGGTAACTTAGACCAACTGGATGAATTAAAAGACACAATCTATTAATACTAAAACATAGGAGAAATAGGTAATCTAAATATATTGATAACTATTTTGAAAATGGAATCAATACCTAATAACCTTACAGAAAACCTATAGATTCCAAAAATCTGACATTCTGTCATGTTATTCTAACTGGTGGGATTCGGGGATTTCCATTTTGATAAGAACATAGGTGAGTCGCACACACTGACTTTTAGTGTTCATTGGTCAGGAAACCTATGTCCACCATAGGATACTGGAGAGCGATGCGTTTTGGAGAATTTAGGCAAGATAATATGATTTTCAGAGTTAAAGGAAGACAACCTGTTTTATGTACAGTAATTCCTCATAATATCACAGGGGATACCATATTTAAATTTTGGGGTATCCCCAGGTATAATTCTTATTTGAGCCACATGTGAATTTCAGACACGGAGGCTGCCCAACTTTGGTGGCTTGCAACAGATGTGGAAGTTAATTCACAACCTACTTTGTGGAGGCATAAAATTCAATGAGCACTCATTTAGCATTTTATTTGAAATATTATTTTTGTAAAGTTTGCATTTCCAATTAGGTGAAATTTTAAACCTGTTTCAGTTCTTATCCACTTTTTTTTTTTTTTTTTCCCTGAGATGGAGTCTTGCCCTGTCACCCAGGCTGGAGTGCAGTGGCGTGGTCTTGACTCACTTCAACTTCCGCCTCCCAGGTTCAAGCAATTCTCCTGCCTCAGCCTCCCAAGTAGCTGGGATTACGGGTGCCCACCACCACGCCCGGCTAATTTTTGTATTTTTAGTAGAGATGTGGCTTCCCCATGTTGGTCAGGCTGGTCTTGAACCCCTGATATCTTATTATCTGCCCACCTCGGCCTCCTAGAGTGCTCGGATTACAGGTCTGAGCCACGGTGCCTCGCCTCTCCACTCTTTTTAGGCAGAGGGGAGTAAGGTTTTCTTTAAGTTAGGAGGGACTCCCGTGTACCCAACCCATTTGTGTAAATTTCTTCCTTCAGACTTCTTCAAATCAGCATCACCATTGTTAAAGGTCTCCCGCATGGTAATAATTGTGCTACAGGGTTTTACGAACATGAAGTTTATATTTGGCTGAATTAACCTCCTTACTGTGACACAAGGGGAGCATAGGTGTTTCCACCAATTATGAAGCGGGTTCACTGTGCAATGGCTACCAACTTTTCTGAGTACAATGAGACCAAACACATTCATACATAAATTCCATGAAGTGAATTTATTACTTACAAATAGCAAACAAAAGACAACAGAAGTCTAGGATTCAATATGAACCGCTACCACAAGATCAGGAAGGCTACCTAGAGCAGATGGATGGAGTTTTGACTGTAAATGCTTCACTTGCACCACAACTGAGGGACCCCAGAAAGCAGCCCACCTTGGGTTTTCTCAAATGATGTGGTTTGCTGGACACAAGCGTTAAAGGCCATTCTGTTTCGAGCAGGGACTATAACAGAGCCTGGGCTGTTCTGACCAATGTCACCTGATTATCAGGATATTGCCTTCTCAGCATATCATACAGTTATCTTGAGAACTACCAGTAAGAAAGGAAGGAAAATGGCCCACACCCTTAAAACTGAAGGATCAGGATATTTGTTGTGACAGAAGCACAGACAGTAGCAACAGAGTGTTCTTGTGAGCCATCTACTAGTTCTCTTGACCGGAGCATGGCACCTAACTGTCTTTCTCTTTCCTTTCAATGGAAACTGTTTCAGAATATTTTGAATATTTTGAGTTTCTACATCTACAGAGTTGAGGCACATGATCACTGGCAGTGTAGACTCTCTGCATGGTTACAGGAAAGAGTTCAGGAACCCATCAAGTCACATTGGAGGAGACCACCTAATCCTCCAGAGACTGTCACTCTATCTTCCTGGCGTTAGCTCCACACGCAGTAAGGCCATTATGTCTAAGGCCAGCAAGACTTGCCGTCCGAAGATTCGACTTTTGACATGCTGATAAGCAGCAGTGATAAGAAAAGCCCACACACTCGCTAGGAATTTTTCAATGCAAGCAACTGAGACTCTTCTTCATATCCTTCGATAGGGGCTAATGTCAAACTCTTTCTTCCCATTTTCTTTACTCATCAGTGCCTGAACCATGAGGAACCATAGATGTACACCTCATCAGGAGGGTGTATGGAAAAGCGGCAAGGGGAGCAGCAGCACAAGAAACAAACAAGGCCACTACTTCTGCCTACATAATAACTATTATCTTGGAGTGTACAATAATTAATAATGTTCACATGGCTGCCCTCAGCATACAGAGATGGTGACCAGAGTAGATGCAGGGACTACAGAGATACAGCCTGATCCTTGCTAATTAGGACTTAAGTGTTGGCTTATGTGCTGCGCTTTTGTACATTAATAAGTCAGGGCCTCAAAACTGCCTGCTAAGCAAAGGCCAAATGTCATGCTGGGGTGCAATGAAACATTCATGTCTAGGAGATGAGAGCATTTTAGTGTGGGAGAAGATGAAAACACCTGAAGACCACAGAACGCTGTGCAGGCCAAAGGGAAGGCCCATCGTCACCTCACAGTTCTGACTCAGGTGACTGCTGATGTGTTACGGAACCGTCAGCCGACAGCAGGTAGGTCAAGTTGAGCAGGTGTCCTGCATGAGGGCTGGTCCGTTCCATTTGTGTTGCCAATTATTTCAATAGCATCTCATGCACCCCACTGGTGAGGAAGGAATGAGCACCCTACGTTTACTGGCACCGTTAAACACATAACATCTATTACTAAACAGAAAAACCAGACATCAGTTATTAATTACATATAGGAGGATGGTGTAAGCTCCCATAGGCCCAAACAGGGATTAACTTAGGAGCAGAGAGTGGTATAGCATGAAAAAAGTGAGGATGTTCCTTTTTTTTTTTTTTTTTTTTTGGAGACAGCAAGCTCCGTCTCCGAGGTTCACAACATTCTCCTGCCTCAGCCTCTCTAGAAGCTGGGACTACAGGCACCCATCACCACACATGGCTAATTTTTTGTATTTTTAGTAGAGATGGGGTTTCACCGTGTCAGCCAGGATGGTCTGGATCTCCTGACCTCATGATTCACCGGCCTCGGCCTCCCTAAGTGCTGGGGTTACAGGCGTGATCCACTGCACACCCCCGGCCGAGGATGTTCCTTTGTTCCTACAGGAGTACGTGATTGCTTTGTCTGTTGGCTGATAGGGAACTGAATCATGTCACACAGACTGGTAAGACTGTAATACTCTAAAAAACAATATATAAACTATCATATCATAATGGTGCAATACTATCTACTACAATGAGAAAGGCATCGATGAAAAGCCGAATGATATCATATGTGACTGAGAGATTGAATGCTTCCTCCCTCAGATTGGTTACAACATGTTGTCCTATCACAGTCCTCTCTCCTTCATTCAAAGTGAATGATCCAAATAATAGACAGAAATAATAAAGAATAAAGGGCAACACATGCAAAGAACTCACGAGATGATACTCCATGGTAAAATTTATGTACTTAGGAATTAATACCAAGTCATTATTAGCAAGAAATAAACATCTTTACATCAAGAGTAGTTTTTCCTTTAATAAAGAAAGGTGGAATGTGTATAATGAACAAGGGATAATCAAAATTTACCAAATGAGGCTAGTAAGACTATCCCAACAATTCACAATCATTATTCACTGGTCCATTAATCACAGGACAATACATACAAATGAAACTTACCTGAACGGGTGCAGTGGCTCATGTCTGTAATCCCAGCACGTTGGGAGGCCAAAGTGGGCAAATCATGAGGCCAGGAGTTCAAGACCAGCCTAGCCAACATGGTGAAATCCTGTCTTTACTAAAAATACAAAGAATTAGCTGGACATAGTGGTGGGCACCTGTATGCCCAGCTACTCGGGAGGCTGAGACAGGAGAATCACTTAAACCCAGGAGGCGGAGGTTGTAGCGAGCCGAGATTGCACCACTGCACTCCAGCCTGGGCAACAGAGGGAGATTCCATCTCAAAAAAAAATAATAATGAAATAAAAAAATTAAACGTACCTACATATTAGAAAAATTAAATTCAACCATGAATCCAGCACATTATCAAATGAATAGACAAAAATTCTATCAACAAACTTAATATCATTATCTATGAAACTCAAGTACTACTGCTTAAAGAGCATTTACAGAACTCTCACCTCAAGGTTTCCCGCAAAACAAGGTGAAATGCATACTCAAGACTCTTTAAGAATGAGCCACTGATAAAAGCAATATACTTGTAACTTCTGTAACATTTCATACATTTTTTTCAAGCACTGCACCATAATTAATTTGCATCAGGCTTTCCAAATTAGAAAAGCTTCACTTATAGAACTTCTTTCCCATGGGAGTTTTCACATGACTTTTCAAGTAAATGTGAAAACTGAAAATATTCTTGCAGTTTCTAAACTATTAGAGTCTTAATCCTGTGTACGTTCTTGTATTTACAAGGTCCAGCCAGCTACAGTGTGCATTTTCATATGTCCCTGAGTGGGTATGAGAGAAATGAAACATTCCCACATTCTGGACATTCATAGGGTTTTTCTCAGGAATCAGCTGATGTCTTCAAATGGAACTAACATAACTGAAGGCCTTACCACAAATTTAGATTCAAAAGGCTTTTCTCCACCCTGAGTCCTCCCAAATCTTCAAAAACAGGAAAATCTGAAGGCCTGACCACATTTCCTACATTCTTAAGGTTTCTGTGCAATGTGAGCCTTTTCATGCTTATGAGGGAATGGGAAAGAGTATATGTTTTACCACATTTCTTACATTCAAGGGGCTTTATTTATTTATTTATTTATTTATTTTCTTTAATTTTGAAATGGAATCTCACTCTGTCACCAGGCTGGAGTGCAGTGGCACAATCTCGGCTCCCTGCACCCTCCGCCTCCTGGGTTCAAGTGATTCTCCTGCCTCAACCTCCTGAGTACCTGGGATGGCAACCATATGCTACCACACCCAGGTAATTTTTGTATTTCTAGTAGAGACGAGGTTTCACCATGATAGCCAGGATGGTCTCGATATCCTGACCTCGTGATCCGCATGCACAGGGCTTTCCCCCAACCCCCTGTGGCTTTTTATGTCCTTGAAAAAGAACTAAGACAACTGAAATGTGCCACCATGCCCAGTTAATTATTTTCTTTTTTCTTTTTTTTTTTTTTTTTCTTTTTGAGATGGAGTCTCGCTCTGTCGCGCAGGCTGGCATGCAGTTGTGCGATCTCGGCTCACTGCAAGCTCTGCCTCCCAGGTTCATACCCTTCTCCTGTCTCAGCCTCCCGAGTAGCTGGCTTGAGCCAGCGTGCCTGGCATTATTTTATTTTTTCTAGAGACAGGGTTTCACCGTGTTGCCCAGGTTGTTTCACACTGTTTTAATCCGGGCTGGTTATGAACTCCTGGGCTCAAGCAATACACACACCTTGGCCTCCCAAAGTGCTGGGATTATAGGCTGAGTCACTACACCCAGCCTCTATATCATGACTTCTTTCATGGCGAGTAAGATGACTGGAACGAGCGTAGTCTTTACCGCATCTCTTACATTCATAGGGTTTTTCTCCAGTATGAATTCTTTCGTGGAGGTGAGGGGAACTGAGATGACTGAAGGCTTGGTCACATTGTTTACATTCATAGGCTTTCTCTCCAGTATGAGTACTTCTATGGTTACAAAGGGAACTCAAATGACTAAAGGCTTCGCCACATTGTTTACATTCATAGGGTCTCTCTCCAGTATGAATGCTCCATGGTTACGAAGGGAAGTGGAACAGATGAAGGCTTTATCACATTTGGTGCATGTATCGGGTCTTTCTCCAGTGTGAGTCCTTTCACGCATCTTAAAACAACAAGAAAATCTAAATATTTTCCCACATTCCTTACATTCCTAGGGTTTCTCTCCAGTGTGAGTTCGTTCATGTATTAGACAACAACCGGAAACAGTGAACGCTTTACCACATTGTTTATATTTATAGGGTTTTTCTCCTGTGTGAGTTCTCTGATGTCTTTCAAATGAATTGAGAAAATAAAACACTTTCCCACATATCGTACATGTATAACTGGATTTCCACTGTACATTATCATGTGTCTTCTAACACCTGGAACAGAAACGAAGAATTTCCCACATTGTTCACATTTATATTGCTTCTCTCCATATGGTTTGTATCCTGAGTGAGCCAGGATGTGCCTATTAAGGAGGGAATGATGTACAAAGACTTTTCCACAAACACTGCTTTCACATTGTTTTAATCCAGTAGAAATGTTCTCATTCAGATCAAGATTTGGAATTTGGCTGACTACTTGTCCATACTGTCTACCTTCTTTGCTTTCACACAGTCTCTGTACCACATGATTTCTGTAAAAAAATGACAAGCACATGATTATTGGTTGGTTTAATAACTTTCCACTTACTAATAGGTCTTGGCCTTACACTGCTACCAATACCAAGGAAAAAGCATTGTTATTATTATTATTGTTATTATTATTTTTGCCATGATTGAATTATTTGAAAGTAAATGGGTTACTACTGAAAACACAGCTACCACCTGCATGGCTATGACCAAATTAGTAACATTCATATACACAATTTTGTAGTGCTATTTTCAAGTAAACTGTTTTCCAAACTCTGACTGCTACCTTGAAGTACGTTACATTTTGGGTGAAATTTTTCTAAAAAAAATAAATTTCAAGTGACTCTATTTGTTTTGATTGCTTGTTTTTAAGTTCATGACAAGCTAAGATTCCTTCAGAGGACTTTATTTCCTCTTCTCAGTGCAAATTATCTTATATCTTTCCCAAGTTTTTCAAAGTGATCTTCAATATTCTGGTCTTTCCATTTGTTTCCTAAAATGCAGACCCACAAAATTATCATGAATTATTACAAACTACAGAAACATTACTAGATTTCATGTTCATTGTACACAGTGCCCATGCCTGATTTCTTCACCAAATCATTCCCTTACCACATTCCAAATCACAAATAGCACTGATGATAGGGAAATACTTCTGTAATTAAGTGAAATGTGTTGTCATTCTTACCTACAGAAGCCAGGTTCCTGCAGGTTTCCTGCATCACTTCTCTGCAGAGATTCTTCTGAGAAGAATCTACCAAAGCCCATTCCTCCTGGGTAAAGTTCACAGCCACTTCCTCAAAAGCCATGGAGTCCTAGAACATTCCACATATGTGGATAGAAGGACGGGTGAGACTGACAGCACTGGGAATCTATACTCAATCCATAAGCTGTTTACATGATTCTAAAATTTCCAAGCATTTATTCTATGACTTGATTGTCACAACTCTTACTCTGTTCACACATACTCCCTCCCACACAGCAGTACTAATGCGAGAATTGAACTATTCAAAAAGGCAACAGCAAAGTAGAAACACCCATCTCATTAGAAAATCCAGGGAGTAAGATGTGCTGCTAGGAGTCACCTTTTAACTTCACTTTGTACATTTCTAGTATCTGTCATAATAAAGTTCTACCTGATGTGTATAAAGGAGTTAATATTATCAGTCCTGAGACTACTTATTCTTAAAAATGCCTGCTCACAAAGTTCCATCTTTGTTTGTATTAGTAACTTACATTTTGAAAGGGATTCCACCAACCCAGGTAATAAGAATGACTCACTGCTCTAAATGGCTTATGCAATATATTTGCCAAAACTTTTTCTGCCGAAGGTCTATTATTTTCACTGCAGTGGTGCTTAGGGAACCAGACACCAAAACACAGTCTGAACACTAAGTGTTCAATGAGGTTCCCTGGTACACAATATTTTACATGTGCTGTCACTTATTAACTGGGGAGTTGAGCCCATTCCATGTGATTATACCAAAAGAGAGTAGGCTTATTAAATTTAATTGAGTAGTAAATAAAACCAATAATTGATATTGGACAATATTAATAAAATAATTTTTCAAATTTCTATTGCACAATGTCAAGGTAGAAAGGAATAAGAGGAAATACGACACCTGTTTTTAAAAAAGGACATTAATGTCACCACTTCCAGATGCTATTCCTATGAAATCACATAAATTCCCAAATCAGGTTTTTTTTAGGCAGGAAAAATTACTTTTTCATGCATAGTAAAAATGACAAATGTCTAATGCTTTTTAGTCATCTAAAAAAAGAGTGATGGCTTGTCTAACATACTTCTAAGATTTTCAAGCGAAAATACTCAGGACAGCACAGTATTAGCAGAGAGATGAGCAAGCAGACCAACGGGAAGAAAAGTCTTAATGACCCAGCATTTAAATGGAAAGTTGATGAATGATAGAGTAGGCACTGTAGAATAGAAAAAGAAATCACATGCACTTTAAAATATGAGGCAAACCAGGCTGGCATCTGCTTAGGAAGATGCATTGCATTCTTCTCTATTCCATGATCCATAATCAACTTATTATATATTCAAATATGAAAGATAAAACCAGAACACTTTCAGAAGTCACAGAAAGATTTTTTTTTTTTAACGAAGGATTAGGCAGAATTTCTTTTATGTAAGAAAACAGTGATAAAGGAACAGACAAACTCAAATATATTAAAATTTAGGGAATAAAAGAAAATAGTGTGGGCAGGGCATGGTGGCTCACGCCTGTAATCCCAGCACCTTGGGAGGATGAGGTGAGCAATCATCTGATGTCAGGATGTTGAGACCAGCCTGGCCAACATGGCAAAACCCCGCCTTTTTGCTGTTTGTATTTTTTGTTTTTTGAGACGGAGTCTTGCATTGTCACTTGGGCTGAGGTGCAGTGGCAAGATCTTGGTTCATGCAACCTCCACCTCCCGGGTTCAAGCAATTCTCTTGCCTCAGCCTCCCAAGTAGCTGGGATTACAGCTAATTTTTTTTTTTTTTTTTTTTTTGTATTTTTAGTAGAGACAGGGTTTCACCATGTTGGCCAGGCTGCTCTGGAACTCCTGACCTCGTGATCCGCCCACCTTGGCCTTCCAAATTGCTGGGATTACAGGCCTGAGCCACAGTGCCAGGCCTAAAACCCCGTGTTTACTAAAAATGCAAAAATTAGCTGGGTGTGATGGTGGGTGCCTATAATCCCAGTAACTCGGGAGGCTGACACAGGAGAATCACTTGAACCCGGGAGGCAGAGGTCGCAGTAAGCAGAGATAGTGCCACTGCACTTCAGCCGGGCTACAGAGCAAGACAGTGTCTCCAAAAAAAAAAAACAAAACATAAAACAACACCAAAAAACCCCTCAGATATCCAGATAAGAGGACACAGATGTGTCCACTGTCATAAATTCTTCACCATGCTACAAGAGGGGAACTGACATTTTGGTGAATCCTTGTAAATCATCAATTTATCTATCATACTTTTATTTCACCAGTAGCATTCACAAAGCTAAGTCCTACAATTCCATTTGAAATTACCCTTGAAAAGAACAGACCTTTAAATCTTACTACACTCACTCTGGGGAAGAAATAAATATGAACTTTTAGCAAATAAAATACGTCATTTTACCTTGCTACTTTGGAAATAATACCTTTATCTTTCAAACTGTACTGACAACATGTATATTACAGTCAATGAAAAACTGAAACTCATATAAGCGGACAAGCCTTATCAAGGTAACAAACTCAGGGAGAGGCAGCGCTGACTCCAACACAGACCTTTCTAAGTGTCACGGCAGGCATTCTATCCCTCGGGACACCCATCCTGTTCAGTAAAGTCCTCAGTGACCACCTAGGAGGCACTGGCACTGCTCTTTGTCCTCCTGTGTGCCTTGAGTGCATTTTCATATTCAGGTTCTTGCACATCCTCTCTGGGGTGGATTTTCCTTGTCCTTTGGGACAGTTTTTCTCTCTTCACAAATCTGAGACAATCTAGAGAGCAGAAATCATTTCTGCCTTTTCCCTTCAATATCAGCATCCCATTGGCAGACCGTCAATGTGTCTCTGAGGAATAAAAGCTCCGGCTGGATGAACAGTTTTAATGACCTAGCTTTAATGACATTACGTTGTATTGTCCATTCATTTTAATGTTGTAAAATTTTAATAACCCTAAGGGGTCACCATTTTAGATGAAACTATACCAGGAGATTCCTCTAAGGCCAAGAGCATCCAGCTGCTCCCCTGAGAGACTCTACCCCCTACCTCAGGCTGTCCTTGGGGATGAGATGACCCCAGGGCTGATGCTCACTAGACCCTCCAATAGACATGGCCACAGCGGGTATCCTGGATCATCTCCAGACAGTTCTAAAATGCCAGGACTAGGAAAAGACAGGAGGGTGTCTGAGGACACAACACCCTGTAAAGTTTTCACGGGGGGACTTCAACCTAAAGACATTTTGGTAATATGTACACTTAGGAAAGATGAAAAGAAGAGAGGCACAAAGATTTTCTTTTTATAGTAGTATGTCAGATGATTTATTCTCCGCTTTCCTCTCTTGTAAAATGTTTGGAAACAGAAAAATATTTTGGACAAGGTGGCTCTCGCATGCATTCCCAGCGCTTTAAGAGGCCGAGGTGGGCGATCAGTTAAGGTCAGGAGTTCAAAACCAACCTAACCAACATGGCAAAACCCTGTCTCTACTAAAAATACAAAAATTAGCTGAACGTGATGGTGGGCGCTTATAAGCCCAGCTACTTGGCAGGCTAAGGCAAGACAATCGCTTGAACCCGGGAGTCAGAGGTTGCAGTGAGCTGAGACTGCGCCATTGCACTCCAGCCTGACGACAGGGCAAGACTCCGTCTCAACAACAACAAAATATATATATATATATATATATATATATATATATATATATATATATATATAAACATACATTTAAAATTACTACATGTAGATAGTATTTGAAGTCATGGGACTGACTGAAGGTAGAAACAAGAGAAGGCAAGGAAAGGTTTTATATTGATATTTATATATAATTATATAAAATTAATAAACATAATTATAATATATAAATATATCATATAGGCTGGGCACAGTGGCTTACACCTGTAATCCCAGCAATTTGGGAGGCCGAGGTGGGCAGATCACCTGAGGTCAGGAGTTCGAGACTAACCTGACCAACATGGAGAAATCCCATCTCTACTAAAGATACAAAAATTAGCCAGGCATGGTGGTGTGTGTCTGTAATCCCAGCTACTCAGGAGACTGAAGCAGGAAAATCCCTTGAACCCAGGAGGTGGAGGTTGCGGTGAGCCCAGATTGTGTCATTGCACTCCAGCCTGGGTGACAAGGGTTAAACTCCAACTCAAAATAAATAAATAAATAAATAAAACAAGAAATATATATTTATGTCTAAATATATAATTATAATACATACATGTATATGTAAATATACATTTATTATAAATTTGTTAATATATGAAATATGTTTAGTTCTGAGACAGGGTCTGGTTCTGTCACCCAGACTGGAGTGCAGTGGCACTATCATAGCTCATTGGAGCCTTTAACAGGTGGCTCAAGCGAACCTCCCACCTCAGCCTCCTGAGTGGCTCCTCCTGAGTGGCTAGGATTGCATGCACACACCACCATGCCTAGCTAATTTTAAATTTTTTGTGGAGACAGGCTCTTCCTTTTTTGCCTAAGCTGGTCTTGAACTCCTGGGCTCAAGTGATCTTCCTGCCTCAGGCTTCCAATGTGTTAGACGTGGGCCACTGCATCTGGTTTAATGCATTTTTTAATTTGCGAGTTTATATTATTTGATATTTTTAAGTACTGAATGTGTTGAACAATCAACTTGCAGAATTCCTGAACAATGGACGGTCAGCTCTCATGTCCTGGTTCAAATCGCCCCAGCACACCACGGCTACAAACCTTTCAGCCAACTTCCACTTATGTCTCCCGGGGCAGGACAATGTCACTTGGCCAATCCCCACTAAGAGGGACTCCGGAAAGGCATGAAACTATTCTGTTTTCTATAATGGAACCTGACCAGGGAGAAGGCAGCTGGGAGGGCCAGCTGGGCCCTCCAACCAGCAGTGTCCACCATCGACCAACTGCCCTAGAACTACACCGTGCTGGGCATTTGGGACACTCTTATGAGCAAGAGTTTCCATTTTTCTTCTCATGGGACCTTCACGCTAGTGGCAAGAGACTTTTTTTTTTTTTTTTTTTTTTTGAGACAGAGTTTTGTTCTTGTCACTCAGGCTGGAGTGCAATGGTGTCATCATGGCTCACTGAAACCTCTGCCTCCTGGATTCAAGCAATTCTCCTGCCTCAGCCTTCGGAGTAGCTGGGATTACAGGATTGCACCACCACATCTAGCTAATTTTTGTATTTTTAGTAGAGATGGGGTTTCACCATGTTGGCCAGGCTGGTCTGGAACTCCTGAGCCACTGCACCCAGTCAAGAGGGAGATTTTAAATCAATAAGTAGAATTGTGATGAATGCCAGAAGGAAGAATGTGTGTGATGGGGAGGGGACCTAAGTTATTGTCTCACATTTTAACACTTTCATAGGCAATAACTAAAAATGTAGAAGCTTAAAACAACACAAGCCAATTTTGGCAAGCTAGGAGTTGAGCCTATTTAAGCGGGTCCTGTGCTTGGGATCTCATGCTAAGCAGCTGGGCTGCATCCTCATCTGAGGCTCCCCCAGGGCAGAATCCATTTTCAGGTCCGCTGAGGTTACTGGCAGAATTCATTTCCTCAGACCCGCTTGGCAAGGGCCCAGCTTTTTGCTTCCTTGCCTACGGGGCCCCTCCAAAGGTCTTTCTCAGCACAGCATCTCCCTCCAGCAGCACCTGCAGGTGGAACATTTCTCTCTAGTGTGCGAAGGTGATGCACTGTGACAGTGACATCCCATTGCTTTTGCCAGGGCCTATGGCTTAGAAGCCAGTCACCGGTTTTGCTCGTATCTAAGGTCAGGAAGACTATGCAAGGGCATAGGTCATTGGGGGGTCAGTCACTTTAGGGTGTGGCTGTCACCACAGAACTTGGTGAGACTTTAAGGGTTGGTAGGAGCTGGCCAGGTACAGGGGGGAGGGTGTGTCAGGCAGGGGTGAGGGCATGGAGGGGGATGCAGAGGCCTGCACCCTGGAATGTCCTTTCACTCCCTGAGGTTTTGTTCTCCTGATCCCTGAGTACATCCCAGAACACGGTGGGGCCCTAGCAGGGGAGAGGTAGGGAAGCCTGTGTTGTTCATCCGGGGACCTTGTTAGGCAAATCAGATTAGGGGCCAGGCTTTCAGTGGTGGGTGCGAGCGTGGGAGTGATGAGTGTGCAGGTGTGTGTGGGAAGAGCGATGGGGATGGGGTCAGCCCCAGCCACCATGAAGACCTTAACTGTGCATCCACCCATCCCAGCAGCCTCCCTGAGTGAATGCCTTCAGGGTGCAGGTCCTGTTTTGCACATGGAAGTGAATCAGAGTGGGACACTGCCTTGCCTTAGAGAGGTCACACTTCTTCTTCTTCTTTTTTTTTTTTTTTTTTAATTTGCAACAGAGTCTCACTCTGTTGCCCAGCCTGGAATGCAGTGCTGTGATGTTGGCTCACTGCCAGCTCTGCCTCCCAGGTTCAAGCTATTTTCCTGCCTCGGCCTCCTGGGTAGGGTAGCTGGGATGATAGGCATGCATTACCATGCCTGGCTAATTGTTGTATTTTAGTTTCACCATATTGACCAGGCTGGTCCCAGTCTCCTGGCCTCAAGCGATCTGCCCGCCTCAGCCTCCCAAAGTGCTGTGACTACAGGCGTAAGCCACCACACCGGGCGAGAGGTCACACTTCATGCCAAGTGGGTGGCAGCGACTCAGACAGCACCCCAGCTGGTGCTGGGAGTGAGGGGTGCTCAGCGTCCTAGGAAGGCAGAGGGCTGCATGAGAGGTTCGGGGAGGAAGGACTGGAGGAGGATTTGAGATTTTCACCTGAGCAACTGGGTGGATGGAGGGGCTGTTTACAGAGAATCACGAGAATGTGGATGAGCAGGTTAGGGCACTAATAAACCACTTTGTTTTGGGCCACGGAAAATTTGAGATGCTTCCCTGTGTCCAGCTGGGGTTTTGGGAAAGGTCAGGGCTGGGCATCTGACTGGGATGGATGTCTCTGGCAGGCAGCAGAGCATGTGGATGGTTTGTGAAGCCCGGAAGGGCATGAGATTTCCTGTGGCAGTGCCCACTGCAAATGGAAGGGCATTTGGCCTGAGCCCAGACATATACAAGTTTGGCAGAGTAGCTATGGAAGTACAGGAAAACCAAGGGTGTGGGGGCACATGAATCAGGAAGCTCAAATAAGATGAGGAAAGAGGTTTTAAAGACGATCAGGGCTGGGGACAGTGCTTCATGCCTGTAATCCCAACACTTTGGGAGGCTGAGACGAGAGGATAGCTTGAGGCCAGGAGTTTGAGACCACCCTGGGCAACATAGGGAGACCCCATTTCTATAAATAAATAAATTCCATTGGTACTTGGCATTTCAGGCGGGGAACAGCAAACATATGAAAGCTCTGAGGCAGGAAAGGGAAGTGATTAGTGCTCGCTCCTGGTTCCTTTATCAGACCTTAAAGAGATGCAGAGACATTTCAGGTACTCCTTGGCCGAGCTCCTTCAGGGAAGGCCTAAGTTCGCTTCTACTTCCCATCTATTAATATTTTTTTTTTGGAGACAGAGTCTCACTCTGTCGCCCAGGCTGGAGCGCATGCAGTGGCACCATCTCAGCTCACTGCAACCTCCACATCCAGGGTTCAAACGATTCTCCTGCCTCAGCCTTCCCAGTAGCTGGGACCACAGGTACGCGCCACCACGATCGGCTAAGTTTTTGTATTTTTAGCAGAGATGGGGTTTCATCTTGTTGGCCAGGCTGGTTTCGAACTCTTGGCCTCAAGTGATCCACCTGCCTCGGCCCCACAAAATGCTGGGATTACAGGCGGGAGCCACCGCGCCCGGCCCTACTTCACTCCTAACGCCCACCATACCTGCTTCCAAATGTTTGCTGAATGAGAAGGTGAACGAGTGAATGGGACTACGTGACTTCGGGCAACAGGCAATCCTATTCCTTGGACCTCAGTTTCACTTTTTGTAAAGCAAGCCTGTCTCTCGCTGTCTGCCCTAAAAGCCTGAGTTCTGGCCTTGAGATGAGCGCGTCCTGTAGAGCAGACTGCAGGTGGACGTTGAGCTGGGTCTTCTAGGGGGCCAGGATCCGGCCAGCTCTTGGGTCCGGTCCTCCCGCGGGACCCCGCACGCCCAATCCCAGCGCCGCCCCGCCCAACCTGCCTTTGTTCCCCCAGGCCCCGCCCTCTCCGCGCGGCTTGCTCCCCATTGGCCGGAGGGGGCCCTAGGCGCCCGGCTCCGCTGGGGGCGGGGCGGCGGGCGGGTCCGTGTGCACCTGCACGGTGTGTTTCCTGGCCGCAGCCCCGCGCCAGCTGCAGCTCCTTGATCCGAGCCGGATCCTGAACGGGGAGCACGGGCTGAAGCGGCGCGGCGGCCCCGCCCCGGGGCTCCATTGTTGAGGCTGCCGCGTCTCTGTCGGCTGCTCAGCTGCGCTCCAGTGGGCCCAGGCTCCGCGGTCAGGAGCGAGCGATGCGAGGCGGCGGCCTGAGGTGAGAGGGCGCGACGGGCGACGGGTTCTCCGGACCGGGCGGGGGTCTCTGCCCCGGGCGTGGCGGCTCCGAGCTGGGCTCCGCAGGGTCCGAGTTCGGGATCCGGAGTCCTTGCGCCTGGGCTTTGTCTCGGCCTCGTGTGGCACCGGGGGCTTCGCCCCTGCTGCGATAAAGCGTGGGCCCGCGCGGCGTTGCCGGTCGCCCTGCGGGTGGGGGCCGGTCCCCACTGCTCCCCAGCTCCCCGCCCCTGCCGCGGAGGGGACTTCATGGACCCGGGCGCTGGCTTCTGCCCGGTCCTCCGCGGCGTGGCTGGTCCCCGCGTGCGCAGAGGGGGCCCTGCGAGAACCCACTCGTGGGGCGGGGCCCGGGTCACCGCGAGTGGGAGACTCCGCCACCCTCCCCGCCTTCCCTCTCAGCGAGACTGCTTCGCTAGACTCACCGAGGGGACTGCGCGGACCCTCGGACGAGGGAGTCCGTGACTCTGGGTGGGGGCTTTTTCCTGGCCCCGCATGACAGTTTCCTGAGTGTTTTGTCACCTATATAGGTGGCTGCGTGGACCCACGCGCTTGGGTCCTGGCCGCCCTGCTAGTGGGGCTGTGCGCCCCCCCGTGGCTCGTCTAGGTCGACCCCGCCTGGGACGCGTGTAGTGGGGGTCCGTGCGCTAGGGTCGCGGTTGGTGGGGTCGCACCGCCCCCGCCGCATGGTTTGTCCTCTCACTTGCCCGGAGGGAGGAAGCGAGAGGCGCGGGCCCGGAGCTGTCGCACAGCGGCCGCACCGACCTGTGTCCCGGCCGGCGGGTCCCGGGGGGCGAGGGGCTGTCACCAGGCGTCCCACCAGGCGTCCCACCGCCGCACTTCCTGCTCTGGCCCCGAGCTGGGCTCTGATTGGAGGGAGCAGGGCCCTTCTGCCGGGCGCTTCTTGATTTCTTCCGTTAGTAATGGGAAGAAAAAAAAATCTGGAAAGCCAGATTGAACTTTGTAACTCTCAGCGCTTGGAGAGTGGAAGAAGCTCTCCCAAGAATTTGGCGCGCTGGAAAATGCGTTTCAAGCAGGAGCATCCACACCCATGGAATGAGGCCAAGGCAGTTACAGTTAGAGGTCAGATTTATGAGGGGAGAGCGAGGGTGAGGTCCGTGGGTGGGGAGATTCTGACCTCAGCTTGATGGGAAGACGTGATGCTGCCCCTCAGACGCCTATTTCTCAGCCACCAGAGAAAGTGGAATCACTCCTTAGTGAATGCTTTCTTCAGACTTTTGAAAAACCTGTAATGTTCCAGGAAGGAAAATCGAACTGGACAGTTTTCCCCTTTTAAGAGTGTTAAACGTCCCGGAGACAAACAGCAGAAGGCTCAAGGAGTCCAAATACTCAACCTGAAGTTCTTTCTGAACAAGAGATGGTGTATAAGTAACAGGCATAGGAGACAAACCTGAACTAATCACCGCAGCTGTGGCTCCTAGCCCTGTAGCGTGTCATGCAGGCCCTTTTGCCTTCTCTGCCCTCCGCTGTCCCAGACCCCAGCGCTACCGCGCACCTCCAGTCATCAGCTCCTGCCGACTCATTGCTATGAACTCTGTTTCGGTGGCTCTCTTCTCTCTGAAGTTTTGCTCTTTCTCCTGAAGTCCTGGTCTTGAAGAGTTTATGATCTGCAGGGACAGATTGGATTTGGGCAGTACATAGTTAACTGTAGCACAGCTTGAAAAATGTTCTGATAGAGGTGGGCAGGCAGTTTGTACATGCGGGTAAATGCGAGGTCCTTTTTCAAAACCATGAATCCAAGTATTCATGCTATTTTAAGTCTGCAATTCTTTGACTCTCCAGAGGATTTTTAGATTAATTCTTTTTTCTGTTACTTCCTAGTGTTTGTTGCATAATTCAGAGTACTTGATTAAAACTTACCAGGTCGGCCGGGCACGGGGGCTCACGCCTGTAATCCGAGGACTTTGGGAGGTCTAGGCAGGCGGATCACTTGAGATCAGGAGTTCGAGACCAACATGGCCAACATGGTGAAACCCTGTCTCTACTAAAAATACAAAAATGAGTTGGGCGTGGTGGTGGGCGCCTGTAATTGCAGCTACTCAGGAGGCTGAGGCAGGAGAATAGCTTGAACCCAGGAGGCGGAGGTTGCAGCGAGTGAAATGGCTCCACTGCACTCCAGCCTGGGCCATAGAGTGAGACTTTCTCTCTAAACAAAAACAAAAACAATGTACGGGGTCTACCTCCGGCTCTGGAATTTTCCTGGAAGGCCTTCTCTTCTGGGCTTCATTTTTCTCACTTTTGAGGATCGTAAACTACATAATTTCCAAGATTTTAGCCCTACACTTTTAATTCTTTCAAGCAAATAGAGCAGAGAAAAATTCTCTTCCCCGTAATGGTGTAAGGAATTCTCTCACAGAAGGGAACACATGGGTATGGAGAAGACAGAGGGTGTATATATATATATAAATATGTGTGTGTATATATATATAAATATGTGTGTATATATATGTAAATATGTGTGTGTGTATATATATATGTGTGTGTGTGTGTGTGTGTGTGTGTGTATATATGTTTTTTGGGGTTTTTTTTTTTTTTTTTTTTTTGGAGACAGAGTTTTGCTCTGTTGCCCAGGCTGGAGTGTAGTGGCAGGATCTAGGCTCACTGCAAGCTCCGCCTCCTGGATTCACTCTGTTCTCCTACCTCAGCCTCCCAAGCAGCTGGGACTATAGGCGCCTGCCACCACGCCCGGCTAATTTTTTGTATTTTTAGTAGAAACAGGATTTCACTTTACTAGCCAGGATGGTCTCCATCTCCTGACTTCGTGATCTGCCTGCCTCGGCCTTCCAGAGCGCTGGGGACTACAGGTGTGAGCCACTGTGCCTGGCCGACAGAGGATATATTTTTGAGCTCTACATTTCAGAGTTCTTTTCTCTAGCCCTGGCCTGGGTCCCAAGCAGGGAACTTAATTCACTCTATCACTGAAGTATTCTCTTGCTTTGATACCATTGATATGTTGTCCTAGAGATTTGCTGTGGCTACTAGGAGTGTTTCATAGTTAAGAACTGATGCAACCTCTCTTTTGTCAGTTGATGAGTCTATGAACCATGTTATTTCCTTTAGTATTATCTGCCTGGAACTGGAAGGTCAGAGATGAAGTTTTCTTAGATTGTAAGTCTCAGTCTTTGCTATGTACCTTTGTCTGTCTCCCATGTTACCTGCTGTTTTTCCCCCCGTTTTTCATTTTAATGTTTTTATTGGATAGGTGTCTATTATTGCAGGCTACCTCAAAACGTTTTTGGATATTGACAGGATATAAGTATGAATAATATGTAAAAGATAACTTCTTCTAGTTCTTTTGAGCAGAAGATTTGGTTTCTACATGTGGCCCTATTAAAGCTTTTGTTAAGTCCAAGTGCTTTCTGAACTTCAATTCCCTTACCTGTAGAATGGAGTTAGTTGTTAGTAATACCTGTTCTGCCTAACTCAGGAGATTGTTTTGAGGATCAAATGAAATCATGAATGTGATGGAATTTTGTAAATTTTAAATGAAATATTGTATTACCTAAGAATTTTTTTTTTAATGCCCTATTAAGAATGGAACGAATCTGGGTTTTCCTTTGAAATCCCAAATGTTTAATGTACAGAGAAGTTTTAATGTGTCTGTTGGGGAGCTTCATTAGGATTGTTTTCTATCTTTAACTGGCCAGTATTGTTTTATATTTTAGCATTTTTGGGGAACATCAAAATTTGTGTTTCAGTTATCATTAATATTTTACAAAGTTATTGAATGTGCATGATTTAGTCTTTACCAATCTCTTCAATTATTTACATTCCCATGTAAAAAAATGCAGTAATGGACGTCCATGTAAATAACATTCCCATGCTTTAATGAAGCATAATTTCTTGACATTGCAGTTTCTAAGTGCCCTGTGTTGAGATCGGGAAAGCTAAAGGGCAGTCAGAGGTCAAGGTCAGCAAAGCACCACCTTTGACATTTGAAATCCAGCAGCAGGTATCACAGTGAGCCCCATTCCAGCATCCAGGAAGTTTCTCTGCCCTGCCTCTCCTCCAGCCACCTCGGAATCTGTGTCTGCAGTGTTGGTCCTGCTTTCCTGTCTCTCCTCTGCCTTTTCCTTCTCTTCACCAACTTCTACCGAGTGCCTCTGGTGTCCCAGACAGTGGCAGTGGGAGGATAAAGGCTAATAAACCCGGCCCTGGTCCTCAAAGGATTGATGTTTTCTGTGCAGACATTAAGTTACACTGTCATATATAGTGTTGACAGACATTGATACAGATTTCCTGTGAAGTGCAGAAGCACCATCCTAGAAGCAGAGATGCAGAGGCAGCACCGGTGACTCACACATGGAGAGCTGGAGTTCTTGGTCTAGTGGGATAAACTGACCTGGACATCATTTCAGTGCAGCGGAGTGAGTGCTGGGATGGGCTCCCTCGGGGCATCTGGGGCTGGGTTTGTCTGGTGTTTAGTCTCCTGCTTGGTACTTAGAGTTTATCAGTAAGATGAGCATTGGGAGGTTTCTAAGTGAAAGGAAAGGCAATCACTTACCTGAAACCTGAAATTTGTAGGTGTTCTGGGCCATTTATAATTCACTGAATCTGTTTTGTCAGAACAAGTCTATCATCTATTGTTTTGGATGGAGTGTGGCCAGCCCTGTCTTGCGATGTAAGGAAGTCCGGAAACGCCTGTCAGGTGTCAACACCGTGCCAGACACTCTTCTAGGGGTTTCCATGTAAATCACTGTATTCATTTCTGTTGCTGCTTTACCACATTTCCACAAATTTCGGGGCTTAAAACAATTGAAATTGTATCATCTCACAGTTCTGTGGGACAGAAGTCTGACGTGGGTGTCACTGGGCAAAAATCACCATGTGGGCTGGGCTGCATTCCTCACTGGAGAATTGTTTCCAAGCACTTTTGGCCAAACATAGTTCTTTGTGGTTGCAGGACTGAGGTGTCTGTTCCCTTGCTGGCCATCTGCTGGGGGCTGCCCTCAGCTCCTGAGGCCTCTATCTGGTCTTTGCACGTGGTCCCATCAGCTCAGGACTAGCTAGGCCAGGGACCTGGTCAGCCTCTCCAGTTCCCCTGTGTGCATTTCTCTTCTTCCACTCGGAGAAAGTTCTATGCCCTATTTTAAAATTTTATTTGAGATGGAGTCTCACACTGTTGCCCAGGCTGGAGTGCAGTGGCGTGATCTCAGCTCACTGCAACCTCTACTTCCTAGGTTCAAGTGATTCTCCTGCTTCAGCCTCCTGAGTAGCTGGAACTACAGGTGCCCGCCACAACACCCGACTAATTTTTGTATTTTTAGTAGAGATGGGGTTTCACCATTTTAGCCAGGACTGTTTCCATCTCTTGATCTCGTGATCCGCCTGCCTTAGCCTCCCAATGTGTGGAGATTACAGGCAAGAGCCACCGTGCCTGGCCAGTTCTATGCTCTTAGAGGCTCATGGGATTAGACTGGACCTCCCTGGATAGCCCAGGATACTCCTCCTAAGGCCTGTGGCAAAGCCCTTTTGCTGTGTGACATAGTCACAGGTCTCGGGGGTTGGAATCTCCCATCACAGTTATTGATCCAGTTACTACAGCAGCCTGGGAGGTGCTTTTCATTGCCTCTGGTTAACAGATACCAATTTTTTTTTTTCATTTTTGCAAATTGGCAAGAACATGAAGATCCCTCTTTTTTTTTTTTTTTTTTTCCAGACGCGGAGTCTCATTCTCTTGCCCAGGCTGGAGTGCAGTGGTGCAATCTTGGCTCACCACAATTTCCACCTCCCGGGTTCAAGCAGTTCTCCTGCCTCAGCCTCATGAGTAGCTGGGACTACAGACATGTGCCACCAGGCCCGGCTAATTTTTGTATTTTTAGTAGAGACAGGGTTTCACTATGTTGGCCGGGCTGGTCACAAACTCGTTAACTTGTGATTTGCCCACCTTGGCCTCCCAAAGTGCTGGGATTACAGGCGTGAGCCACCACACCCAGCCATGAAGATCCTTCTTAAGTGAAAAAACCATTCCTCTGACTTGATGTGAGGCTGTTGGTGAGATTGATAGCAATGGAGACAGGTCCATTAGAAATGGAGCTAAACTTTGTGTTTTGGAGTATTTTGATGGCCTGCCCTGATTATGTAAGTTTTGCTAAGAAGTCATTAGAGTCATTCCTCTACTGGAAGAAACACCCATATGGGGAATTTGGGACCTTGCCTTTTCAAGTTTTACACAAAGGACTCTCTATGAGTGAAAAGTACGTGATTCCAGGTCCATTTCTAGAATGGAAACAGCTGCATCAGCCCAACAGCGATTCACACTCCTGAGTTTGAGAGAATCTGACTATTTCAAGGCTGAAGCCAAAAGCCCAATAAACAATATTTGTACCTTTATTCATAGTTAGGACTTAGGTGCATCCTGTGGTCAAGAAAACAACTGATGGTGGCCAAGTAGTTTAAAACCAAGCAGGACCTCATTTTATCATGTGGGTGTTTTTGATTTTTTAAATGAAGTTTTTATTTTCCTGTGCAATAAATGACAAGCTCTGACTTGAAATACATTTCCTTTAATAAACCAGAATCTAGGGCTGGGCGCGGTGGCTACGCCTGTAATCCCAGACTTTGGGAGGCCGAGGAGGGCAGATCACGAGGTCAGGAGATTGAGACCAACCTGGCTATGGTGAAACCCTGCCTCTATTAAAAATACAAAAAATTAGCTGGGCATGGTGGTGGGCGCCTGTAGTCCCAGCTACTCAGGAGGCTGAGGCAGGAGAATGGTGTAAACCCATGAGGCGGAGCTTGCAGTGAGCCGAGATCACGCCACTGCACTCCAGCCTGGACGACAAAGCGAGACTCTGTCTCAAAAAAAAAAAAAAAAAGAAAAAAAAAAGAAACCAGAATCTATAATCCTAAGGTTTTTAACCTGGCCTTCAGAAATTTATGAAGTCCCCAAAATCCTGTGCAACAATTTTGTGTATATGCATCCATGTGTGTTTATGGGGAGACGATTTATAGCTCTCCATACATTTTCAAAGTGGTTGGATTCCAAAAAATTTTAGAATACGCCACTTGGGCCTGGTGTGGTGACTCACATCTGTAATCCCAGCACTTAAGGAGGCTGAGGCAGTAAGATCCACTGAGATCAGGAGTTTAAGACCAGCAACATAACGAGACCTCCACCTCTACCAAAAAAAAAAAAAAAAATGCTGGGCGTGGGGGTGCATACCTGCTGTTCTAGCTGCTCGGGAGGTTGATCACCTGATCCCAATAATCTGAGGCTGTGGTGAGTTAGAATTACACCATGGCACTCCTCCCTGGGCAACAGAGCAAGACCCTCTCAAACAAAAACAAAAAACTATATCACTTAATATACTATTGTTGTTGGTCAAGTATCAGATTTTGTTTAAAAATTAAATACTTTTTCTTTTTTTTTGAGATGGAGTCTCGCTGTGTCGCCCAGGCTGGATTGCAGTGGCATGGTCTGAGCTCACTGCAAGCTCTGCCTCCTGGGTTCGCACCATTCTCCTGCCTGAGCCTCCTGAGTAGCTGGGATTACAGGTGCCCACCACCATGCCTGGCTAATATTTTGTATTTTTAGTAGAGATGGAGTTTCACCGTGTTAGCCAGGATGGTCTCGATCTCCTGACCTCGTGATCCACCCACCTTGGCTTCCCAAAGTGCTGGGATTACAGGTAAATACTCATTTTTGCAAAGTTGTACAGGCATACAGCTCTAAGAGTCAGAAATTAACAAGGCTTACAATAAAACCCAGCAATCCCCCACCTTACCCTTCACCCTGATCCCTGCTCCTTGGAGGTTACTATGTTTATGTTTTAGCTGGTTCTTCTAGATTGTGTGGAAGACAAGGATTCAGGTTGCTTACCCTCTCCCCTCCTCCTGTTGCCCACGTTTTTCTCCCCCATCCTCTCAGTATAATTATTGTGATAGTGAGGCCAGGCATGGTGGCTTGTGACTTATCCCAGATTTTTGGGAGGCCAAGGCAGGCAAATCACTTGAGGCCAGGAGTTGAAGGCCAGCCTGGCCAACACAGTGAAACCCTGTCCTACTAAAAAATACAAAAATTCGTCAGTTGTAGTGTCGCACACCTGTAGTCCCAGCTACTCAGGAGCGTGAGGCACAAGAATTGCTTGAACCTGGGAGGTGGAGGTTGCAGTGAGCTGAGATCGCATCATAAGCTGTACACGCCACTGTACTCCAACCTGGGCAACAGAGGTCGACGCTGTCTCAAAAGAAAAAGTATCGTGATAGTGGGATACATAGTACAATAGTGTATATATTTAGTGTTCTTCCTGGTTTTTGGCCCAGAGCTTCTAAAACCCTTGTAATTTCCTGAGTGATAGGAACATCATTGGTTATAATATTTGGTCTTAGGTTTCAATACCTGACACAAGAGCTTCTAAGACTTTTGGAATCTCTGGGGTGATAGGAGTGTCTTTTGTATGATAATGAGATGACAGGTGGCTTCGGGCCCCTGGACAGGTTCAGGATTGGGGCTGGTTGCCAGAAAGATGAGTCATGAGTAAAGAGTTGGACATACCAGCCCCACCCCTACCTCTGGGAGGGGAGACGAGACAGGCTGGAGATTGAGCTAGTCACAGGTGGCCAATGACTTCATCATGTCTATGTTATGAAAACTCCATAAAACCCTCTAAATACTGGGTTTGGAGAGCTTCTGGTTTGGTGAACTCATTTGGTGCTGGGGAGGTGGCACTTCCAGGGACGGCATGGGAGCCCCGACCTCTCTGCCCCGTGGTGTGCCCTGTGCATCTCTTGCATTTGGCTGTTCCTGTGTTCTTTTCTTTGTAATAAACCAGTAAGAGTAAGTAAGTGCCAAGCACTTTGCGTCTGTCACCTCTCTTACTTTTTCAGCAACACTGTGTGGCGGATAATGTCCTCATTTTGCTGGTGACAAAATGAGATTGATGCCTTGAGTAACTTGCTCAAGATCACCTAATAAGTGGAATTCAAGCTCTGACTCCAAAGCCTGTGCTTTTAACCAGCATGCTGCATAGCCCCCTCTTTATTTGTTAGGATTTTTGGTGTCTTTAGGGCCTGACACCAAGTTGGTTGTTGTGGCCTAGAGCTGTTATAAGGGAGCTTTTAGCAGCCCTGCTGAGAACAGAGCCAGCACCTCTGGATTGGCAGGGCAGGGGCTGTTCCTGCTGGGAGCCGCAGGCCATTCATTCCCTGTGGCCCTTGGCTATCTTGCTCATCCACTCCCTCCCTCATTCAGTAGGTCCTGAGTGCCGCCTCCATGTGGAGGAGAAGGAGGCAGCCTTCCAGCCCAGGTGGGGCCTGCAGGTACACACAGGGAGAGGCAGCTGTGCACTGAGCTGGCTGTCGGCTGGGACAGTGTGGCTCCAGACGTGGCGATAGAATGCTCTGGGACTGCAGAGGGAGCACGTGCTTGTGAAAGGGAGGAAGGGGCAGGCACCGCAGAGGAGGTGTACGTGAGTTGGACTTTGAGGGAGGAGTTGCATTTCCACAGTGGAACCGAGCAGCTGAGGCTTTCTCAGCAGCTGAAGATCACAGCCAGCCAGCCTCAAATGTTCAGCTTTTCCTGAATTCTCTTCTTTACAACACAGCAGTAAGTTTTCAACAGAGATGAAGCAGTCACCTCCATGTCATTAATGTTCTGCAAATCCTGTGTGTAGTTTTCGATGCTTAGCAGATGGGGGCAGCCTGGGCCATAAGAGAAGAGCCTGTGTGTCCACCTGTTGGTACATCAGTCAGGTGTGGCACAGGGCAGTGATCACTGCCTGCCCCTGAGGAACTCAGTTGTACTTTTATGTGGAGAGGCCAAAGAAAGCTGTGGTACAGGGGGCAGGAGACATTTCACCTCCAAAGCAAGGCACAAAATACATAGTCTGTGCCCTGCATGAGAAACCGAGCAGAACCGTGTGCTGATTCCCACCCCTGCCTCCCCTCCTGAGAGCGAACCGTCCATTGTACTATGGCGGAAGGCATTTCTGCAGCCTCTGCAATCGGAGTGATCTGTCACTTGCCCATTGAGCCTTAGGGGCAGCAACCAAGTGGTGTGGCTGAAACACAGGCCTTGGCCAGACCTGGTTGGATATGTTGGTTCTGCCACTGATTGTGAATTACAAAACCTTGGAGAAGTCATTGTCTTTCTCTGTGCCTCTCATGTAAGATGGGGAACACTGCGGCCATTGCAGAAAAGCAGATAGGTGGAGCGAGTATGAAGTGCTTTGTGTGTGTGTCACACGGTGAATGAAATGGCACTGATTGACATTATTGATAGTAATAACAGGTTTCATTCAGGAACAAAACCGGTAAAGTAGGCCAGGTGCAGTGACTCACGCCTGTAATCCCACCACTTTGGGAGGCCGAGGCAGGCGGATCATGAGGTCAGGAGTTTGAGACCAGCCTGACCAATATGGTGAAACCCCATCTTTACTAAGAATACAAAAACTAGCTGGGTGTGGTGGCATGCCTGTAGTCCCAGGTACTTGGGAGGTTGAAACAGGAGAATCATTTGAACCCAGGAGGCAGAGGTTATAGTGAGCCGAGATGGCGTCACTGCACTCCAGCCTGGGCGACAGAGTGAAACTCTGTCTCGAAAAAAAAAAAAAAATCTGGTAAATTGTTTTACCCAGCCTAGGTACGTGTGGCAGAGCCAAATGAAAGCTTAGAAAAAGATGACTTGAGAACTAGCCCAGCAGAAGAATCAGGCGGGATGTGTTGTTACTGAGTAAGTGAAATTTGCACCTGCTTTCTCCCAGGCCTTGCTGAGTTGTGTACAACAGAGAGCTCAGGTGTTGGGGGCAGTTGACTGGTTGAAGAATGCATTGCTATTATGTGAGGAACATTGGGCTTTGAAAAAGCAGAACTGGATCCACGTTCTTGCCTGGTAACTCTAATTATCATCTAGTTTGTAAAGGGGAATGCAGTTCACTGAAAAATTCGTATGACAGTGGGACAAGGATTGGGCCTCTGCATTGGTTTGTGTAATATAGGTCACATGAAAGAGCATTTAGGCTGCAGGGAGACTTTTCATCTCTATAAATTTGCTTTCACAGGACAATTCCATCATGATTTGAAGATTTGGGAGTCAAAACTACATTGTTCTGGTATGTGTTTCGGGGCAGATTTATGCATACAATTTGCTTAAATATTTCAGATGATACAAGAATATATGTGTGGTGTAAAAAGCTGAAATTTGCATTCCCCCTTCTCTAGAAGTAACCATTGTGAATAGTTAACTCTGTATTCCAGCTATTTTGTATATTATAAATACACTGTGAACATTTGAGTGTATATATACATGTATGTTACACACATTTTTAGAGATGGAATATTGCTGTGTTGCCCATGCTAGTCTCAAACTCCTGGGCTCAAGGGACCCTCTCGCCTTAGTCTCCCAAAGTTTTGGAATTACAGGCATGAGCCACAGCGCCTGGCCTGCATGAGTATATTTACTAATTGCTAAGTTACTCTGTTCAATACGTGTCTATTGAACTCCCCATGTGCCAAGCATTGTTCTGAATACCTTATATGCACCAATTCACTTAATTTTTAGAGCAGCTCTATTATTGTGGCCCTTTTACAGTGAGGAAACTGAACCACAGAGAGGCTGGGGACGTTGTCTAACATCACACAGCCAGTGCTGTTGGAATTGAGGTTTGAACCCAGACAGCTGGCTTCAGATCTCTTAGCTGTTATCATAGATGGCACACCCAAACCTTAGGGCCACCTCCCAAGCCTTGCCTCCGATACGGGCTCGCCTGAGCTCTGCGAGAGCCGTGTACGTGAGGTTTCTTTCCTCTTTAAGAACACAAGCCTTGAAATTGTCCCAGACCCTGGAAGGACCTCTTGAGGACCAAAAACAGGGATTCTTCAAGCCTGCCCCAAGGGCCAGATCTCTGATTTAGCTACTTGGAAGGTAGATGTAGAAGAGAGTAATTTTGCCAGAACAAAATGTCAGGATGGCTGGGCTGACTCGGCCAGATGCAGTGGCTCATGCCTGTAATCCCAGCAATTTGGGAGGCCAAAGCATGTGGATTACCTGAGGTCGGGTGTTCGAGAGCAGCCTGGCCAACAAGTTGAAACTCCGTCTCTACTAAAAATATAAAAATTAGCTGGGCGTGGTATCGGGTGTCTGTAATCCCAGGTACTTGGGAGACTGAGGCAGGAGTATTGCTTTAACCCGGTTTACAGAGGTGGTAGTGAGCTAAGATTACGCCACTGCATCCAGCTTAGGTGACAGAGTGAGACTCCATTTCAAAAAAAAAAAAAAAAAAAGAAGAAGAAGAAGAAGAAGAAGGGGGAAGGAGAATGGCTGGGCTAACTCATAGGGTAGAGGCCCTACAGCGGCCGTAGGACCTTGGCCACTTGGGTGGAAAAGAAGGAAGGAAGAGCTTCACCCATGGCGGTGACCTGGACTGCAGAAACCACACTAAATATCCACATCCTGGAGCCTGGCCACCCCATTTGCTTCTCTTCTCCTTGGGTAGAGGGTGTGGGGAGCTTTCTACCCTGGAGGCTGAGCAGCGCAGCTTCCAACCAGGGTAGGCGTTTGTCTGTCCCTGGGAATACAGACAGCATTCTCATAAGCAGCCCAAATACTCCTGAACAGCTTTTTGTAGGGTGGGGCGGGGCGGGGCAGAGGGTCATTTTGACTCATAGGTACCTTTTCCACTTTCACTGCTGATAACTGTGTTACAGATTAAAGTTTTGTTTTTGATACTGAAGAGGGCTTAAGAGAGTGAGCTATTATGGCACATCTAAGTCTGCTAAAATAGAACCACGGGGTAGAGTAGGAAAATCTCTTCTAAATTATGGATGATATATGGTGAACGTTAGAAGCCATATGTACCTAAGTTGAAAAATCAAAACATGTCTTGTATTTGGGTGACCCCGGTAAGTCTGGATGCCACTGTGCCTTGTGTGAAGACAGGATGCTGAGGTGTAGGGACCAACAGGCTTTTTCTGGACATCTTGTGCTTCTCCCTTGGGGTAAAGTGGGGCGGCAGTAGGAGCGCACAGCTGTTGGGCCCCTAATATTTGTCAGCTGGTTTACATGTGGGATTCCATTTAATGCAATCTTGGAGGTAAAATGATTTTATTGAAGATGAAGATAGAGGCTTAGAGAAGTTAAGAAAATTGTTCAATGTCACGTCATTTGTTTTGTTTTGTTTTGTTTTGAGGCAGAGTTTTGCTCTTCTTGCCCAGGCTGGAGTGCAATGGCACGATCTCGGCTCACCACAACCTCTACTTCCCTGGTTCAAGTGATTCTCCTGCCTCAGCCTCCTGAGTAGCTGGGATGACAGGCATGCACCACCACGCCAGGCTGATTTTGTATTTTTAGTAGGGACGGGTTTTTTTCATGTTGGTTAGGCTGGCCTTGAACTCCCAACCATGAGTGATCTGCCCAACTCGGACTCCCCAACTGCTGGGATTACAGGTGTGAGCCACCACACCTGGCCGAGGCCATGTAATTTCTTAAGTGGAAAGATGAAGTACTTGATGAACTCAGAAGTTTGACTTCAAGGCCCTTCATCTTTCCATAACACGTGGTTCCTTCCCTGGTTGGTGGGAGTGACTGAAGAACTCAAGGAAGCTGTGTTTTGTGGAAAGAAGACCTGAGGGGTGTATGGTCTTTCCAGGCTTGGAATCTGCCATGCTGGGCTTCTGAATTGTATAGCTTGGCCATATAGAGAGAAGCCCCTCATTTAAGACTTATTCTTTGGGGGAAATAAAGGAAGGCCGCCCGCATGAGACAGGCAGAGGTGATTTTCTCAGAACTGCTGTGGCAAGAGAGTCGGCACCATTACTTGCGTGTGGCAGAGACTGACATGCAAGTGAGTGGCTGATGAAGAGTGGGGAAATTTCAGGATGGAAAAGAACGGCTCCCAGTGGAGGCTGTTGTGGGGACTGGAGGTGGCTGTGCAGAAGTGGGTTGTCCTATGTGATTGGTTAGGGGCGTATTTGGCTTTCTCTGAATGATCCTAACTGGAAACAGGGGCCAAAATTAGGGTAGCTGTCAGTTTTGAGTCAAGTCCTGGCCACATGGACAGAGTTGTGGTTTAGTTTCTGGGTTGTGGAGAGAGAGCAGTCTGGCTTCCTGCCTGATGTGCTAGCCTGGCTGGCCTCCTGGCTGTTGACTGTAGATAAGGGATTGGTTTCCTGGGTGGGCAGCTACAGGTTGTGGTCTGAGTTCTGTCTTTATACATATGATCAGGCATGGTCTGTTTGTATATTCAGTCCCTCATTTTTCTTGTCAGTAAAAATATCAAATGACAAATTGGATACATTGGGAACTTTTTAGATGTCTGTGTCCCCTGGAGGAAGTTTTCATGTTCACATTTAATCAGAATGAATATAAACAATTGGGCATTTATCTTAAGATTTAAAATAGGAAATCTTCCACAATACTACCTCGGCGCCATTGCCTCTCTGTCTGTCGTTAGGGAATGTGTTTTTATCCACCCCCGGCTCATCGTCCACCAGTTTGTGGTTGATCCAGTTCTCTATACGTCTTGTCTTGTGTGCATCTCATTGTTTGCTAGTGTTAGCTTTCCCCTTCGTCAGTGTAGTTTATTTGTGTAGCATCTGTTGGTAGGAAGTTATTTGTGGAATTTGTGAATGGAAGGGACCTTGGAGGTCCGCTAGGTCAGCCCAGTGACTTTCAAGATAAACGGAAATACAGGGAAATGTTCCAGCTTTTTTGGTGGCAAAACCAGGAATAGAAAGCAGTGTTCTTTGTGCCACAATGTCATTGAAAGACAGCTCAATGTGGGTCTAAAATGCAGAGTAACTAACTTTCATTTATCTCTGCTTCTGACTCTTGTTATCAGACATTTTAAATTGACCTTAATGTGTTAGCAGAAATATGAAAAGTCCTGACTTGTTTACATATAAGGTACTTCTTTGCCTACTCATTTGGTTGTTTTTTTCAACAGGATTGAAAAGACATTGTTCTAAACTGAATGTTTATGTCTCCCCCAGATTCTTGTACTGGAGCCCTAACTGCCAGTGTGATGGTATTAGGGGGTAGGACCTTTGGGAGGTGATAAGTGTTAGATGAGGTCATGAGCGTGGGCCCTTGTCTCACAGGATTAGTGCCCTTAGAAGAAGAGAAACCAGGCCGGGTGTGGTGGCTCACACCTGTAATCCCGGCACTTTGGGAGGCCGAGGTGGGCAGATCACGAGGTCAGGAGATTGAGACCATCCTGAAACCCTGTTTCTACTAAAAATACAAAAATTAGTTGGGTTTGGTGACACGTGCCTGTAATCCCAGCTACTCGGGCGGCTGAGGCAGGAGAGTGGCTTGAACCAGAGAGTCAGAGGTGGCAGTGAGCTGAGATTGTGCCACTACACTCCAGCCTGGTGACAGAGCGAGACTCTGTCTCAAAAGAAAGAGAAAGTAGGCAGCTCCCACTGCCCTGGTGTGAGGAAACAAGAAGAAAGGTGGCTGTCTGCAAGCCAGGAAGAGGTCCCTGTCCCGGAACTGAGTTGGCCAACACTTTGATCTTGGACTTCCAGCCTCCAGAGCTGTGAGAAATAAACTAATGTTTAAACCACACAGCCTATGGCGTTTTTTATGGTATTTCCCTATGGTATTATGGCCATCTGATTTGACTGATACAGAGATGGTTCCAGAATACTGTAGCCTGTATCTAAGTTGGTGATACCATGAAAATAAATGTGGTAGTTCATTCCTTTATATGAAGATAGCGCTGTGAGCCCAGGGCCTTTGCTCATGTCTTAGTTGAGTCTTGTTTTCTTATAATAGCTTCCTAAATTCTCTTTTCCCCCTCTAATTTATATTATATATCTGAATTAATTCATATATGGTATGATTTTATACTTCATGTCTATACAAACTTTTAGTGATTTTATTTCATTTGATTTGATTTTTGAGACATGCCCTTGCTCTGTTGCTCAGGCTGGAATGCAGGCGTACCATCACAGCTCACTGTAACCCTAAATTCCTGGGCTCAAGTGATCCTCCCGCCTCAGCCTCCTGAGTAGCTGGGACTACAGGTGTGCTATCCTTAGCAGTCCTCTCGCCTCAGCCTCTCAAAGCACTGGATTACAGGCATGAGCCGCCACACCCAGCCCAGTGATTTTTCATTATTAAGATCAAGGACGGGTTCCCTGGCTTGGCATTCAAGGCTCATGATCAGGGCGTGATATGCAAGTTTGGGTTTCAGTGTTTCCATTCCCACCATCAGCCTTGCGTTCCAGCTTCTTTCCTAAGCCCTGTTCTGAAGCCCAGCCTCAGAGCTGCACTTAGAATTTATACCTTCTCATCTCTTCATCGTCTTCGCCTATGTTCTAATCTCCATCTGGGACATCGTCTTCGCCTATGTTCTTATCTCCATCTGGGACATCATCTCCACACTTCCGCCTCTTTAAATCTTCTCTATCCTTCAAGACTTGAAATACTCATTTCCTTTACATGATCCCTACTCTGACATCCAAGCTAGAATTAATCTTTCTTCCTTTGAACTCTGATAGTGCTTAATATTTTTCATTCTTTAATTATACAGCAGTCCTGTGTGTTAGATATTCTTATTCTCCCAGGTTTTCATAGTTTCTTTGAAAATATTTGCTGTAGTCATGTATTTTGAATATGTAATGTGAGTGACATTCAAAAGGTCCTGGAGAGTGAAAGGCAGTCCTACTCCCATCACTGCCCTGTGACCACTGTTGCCAGTTTTTGTTTGTTTGTTTGTTTTTCCAAGGCAGAGTCTTGCTCTGTCACCAGGCTGGCGTGATCTCAGATCTCTGCAACCTCTGCCTCCCGGTTTCAAGGGATTCTCCTGCCTCAACCTCCTGAGTAGCTGGGACTACAGGCGTGCGCCACCACGCCCAGATAATTTTTGTATTTTTCGAAGAGACGGGGTTTCACCATGTTGGCCAGGATGGTCTGGATATCTTGGCCTCGTGAGCCACCTGCCTCAGCCTCTCAAAGTGCTGGGATTACAGGCGTGAGCCACTGCGCCGAGCCTATGTGTCTTGTTTTTAAAAACACAGATGTTGGCATAAGATAAACACGGTTGTCCGCCGGTAAGTATTTAGGTTGTTCCCAACCGTTTGGATTAATCAATGCTGAGTTGTACATAATTCTTGCATATTTGCGTGAATATGTTCATAGGATGCATTGCTAGAAATGGAATTGAGGGATCCAGGGTTCTGCGCATTTTAAATTTTGATGGGTGTTGCTGGATTCCCTTCCGTTGGGGCCATACCGTTATCTCACTGTCAATGTGTAAGGGCGACTATTTCTATTTCCTTGCCACAGTTTCTTCTCAGCTGTTTTCTTTGACATCACACACACACAAATACCCCTTGTTCCAAAAACATGGACATTTTACATATCTACTTAAAGTGTGCATACACTGATTGAAGCTCTGTGTTGCAGTGATATGTGCTGCTAGGATTGTGGCTCTGTTTCGAATCTGCTAGCCAGGCTATGGATTTCCAGTCAGGTATTTTTTGTTTTGTTTATGCTGTTGCTGTCATTGGGCTGTGTGAATTTCCCTCCATTGCCCATCCAGATTTCCTTTCCGGTGGGCGGGCTTAGTGTCTAATCTGGCAGCCCTGTTTCCTAGTGACCTGGGCCGAGTGTCTCATTCGGCAGCCCTGTTTCCTGGTGATCTGGGCTGAGTGTCTCTTTCGGCAGCCCTGTTTCCTGGTGATCTGGGCCCCATGTCTCATCCAACAGCCCTGTTTCCTGGTGATCTGGGCCGAGTGTCTCCTCCGGCAGCCCTGTTTCCTGGTGATCTGGGCTGAGTGTCTCCATGAGAAGTTGCACCCATCTTCTCCAGTAGTGCATCTTTTCACAGCAAGCAAAACATTTTCACCACGTTTCCAGTGGGACAGGCACTAGCTCTTTTCTGGGCATCAGGAGACCTGGCTTTGTTCTGGTTCAAGCAACAGCTGGTGAGTTACCAAAGACAATTCGCATCTGGCCCCTGGTCCTTTTCTTTATAAGTAGAATCACAGTCCGAGTGGGCATCACTGCCCTGGTCTCTATGCGGTGCTGAGTGTTGTGGGGATGATGGCTAAGTGTCAGGGTGCATTTCCACCACTAGGGGATTACAGGCCAGCCCAAGACACAGGAGGAAAGCTAACAGCCCCGGGCAGGTACACAGAACCAGAGGAGTTTGGAAGGGTGGTTCCAAGCTCCTTGGTGTGATGGATGTGATCACAATAAACATTTTATCTCTAAGTCTTGGGCCGTTGGACCAAGAGAAGAGAGAGCTGGTGTTGAGTTGTAGTGAGAGGTGCGTGGTTCCTGTACCTGCTGAACCTGGCTGGGACTCAATTCCATTGAGTCCCATTCCATTTAACCTTCTGTTTCCACCTTTTTCATGCTCCTGCTTGTTTCTCCAGAAAAAAATGCAATAAATTCCTTTCAAAAACTTTACAAAAGCCATAGACGCTTATTGAAAATAGTTCAAATGATATGGAAGTCAGAAAGATAGTGAGTGTTTTTCTGTTGTGTGTTTGGATGAATGTGTCTTTGGGGTAGTCACTATTAACACTGGGTGTATTTCCTTCCAGATCTTTTCCAGTGTGCCTACAAATATGTATGTACACACTATAAAAAACAAAATAGTACCTGATCAACACTGAGTTCCCCTATTCTCACTGCGTAGTCGACATGGACATCCTTTCATGGTGATACGATGAGGCCTGATCGACTCCTTTTGTTCGCTGGAGTGGCAGGTAATAATAGCTACAGATAACTCACCTTCAGTGGGCATTTACCATGTGACAGGGTCTGTGCTCCAGGCAGGCTACATGAAGTGGGTCTTAAGGCTTTTTACAACAATGCTATGGGTGAACACAGTAATTGTTAACATTTTGCAAATGATAGAATTGCAGTAGAGAGAAGCAAAGCTGCTTGCTCAAACTCATGGCACGATTCCTGAGAGAGAGAGAGAGAACACTTTTAAAACAGTTGTTGTTATAGTCAGTTGATTTATGATCATTTCAAGAAATAGTGCATTCAGTGAATACATTTCAGGGTCTGGTACAGTCTGGGAGCTGGTTCTGAAAATGCTCTGCGCTAGAGGTAAGGGAGCGATCCATTGGCCCTGGGCTCCTAGTGCAAGGAGGGAGGTCCCGGGGAGAGGGGGCATGGAGAGGAGGTCTCTGAACAAACCTTGCAACATCCATTTCTGCTGAGTCTGGTCCGAGGTCTGGTTCTTGACATGTACACTTTTCAGAGATACTTGGTTTTGATTTTTATCATGGCTCAGCTGAGCAGCCATGGTTGCAAACTGCCTGGAGATGTGGTCTGGCAGGCCAGTGCTATGCCCATCCCTCCCGCTCCTGCAGGAGGGGAGTCATCCTGGGACTAGAGGGCTTCGCCTGTAATCAGCTATCTCATAATAAGTGGATTTGATGCTGGGTTCGCTAGGTCAGGAAATTTCCCATTTAGAAGGAAAACTGATACTTGTTTTTGGGTTTTGCTGAGGAGCCACAGGGCTTAGAGCAGGGACTGGAAGTTTGTTGAGACACACGTGAGTGCACTCAAACATCTTCCATGAAACGTGGAAATAAAGACAGTGTTCCAGAGAGGTCCCTGGCATTGGGATATAAATATTTCTGTAACAGAATGGCACTGGCTGTCTGCTGTATTTTTTTCTCTGCTATTTTGGCAAGTTTTATTTGGGTGTGTGTCTCCTGTACAGAAGGTATGACATCAGTTTTTGCCACCAAGTATTTACAGCCGTTGGTACCTCCTGTGTGGGTCACTTTTGTGCCATGGTTTCTTTGGGGAAATTGTAGGTCTCCTACCCAAAGCACATTGCCCATTTCAAGGTGCTCCTGGTTTCTGAAGACCTGTGGCAGTGCCTTCCATGTGGGTGAAGCCAGCCGAGAAAGTACCCCTCCCCAGGAGGTGGGGACTGGTGATTGCCTGAGTGAGGAGGCCGGGGATGAGCCCTGGACTAGAACTTGTGACCGGCTGCTTTTCCTTCCCCTCCTCTCCGTCCTATTTTGCCACCACCCACACTTTTGAAAAATTTCTTATTAAAAATTAAGCAACTATTTTGGTTTCCTTTATTCGCGATTCCTTGCTAATCGTACGCAGAGTGAGCCTGGGACAGTGGAAAGGAAAGTTGTACTTAGCTTCAGATGATCCTACCAGTCCCGCATTGAAGGGTTTCTGCCAGGCGGCATTGTCAAGTGGCGTTGTGGAGGTTCTCCTTTCAGTCCTCAGCATTAACCAACAGAGGCAGGTGGTACTTATTCCTGGTTAATGTTGAGGAAGTTGAGCTCAAATTGGCTAAGGGAACTTCCCAAAGTCACATAGGAAGTAGCAGAGTGTGATCACAGTGTGATCCAGCAGTCCCACTACAGTGTAGATACCCAAAGAAAAGGAAATCAGTGTCGGAGGGGCAACCGCACCTCTGTTTCCTACAGCACTGTTCACCATAGCCAAGATAAGGAATCAGCCTCGGTGTCCAACAGCAGATGATGGATAGAGAAAATGTGGTATTTATACACAGTGGAGTACTATTCAGCCATAACACGGGAAGAAGTCCTGTTATTCTCAGCAACGTGGATGGAACTGGAAGATATTATGAAATAAGTCAGGGACAGAAAGTTACACAGCACATGTTCACTTATGTGGAAGGCAAAAAGGAGTGGATCTCATGGAATTTGAAAGTAGACAGAGGATCCTAGAGGGTGAGAAGGGTCAGGGAAGAGGCAGATAGGGAGAAATTTGTTAAAGAATACAAAATTATAGCTGGATAGGAAAAAGTTCTAGTGTTCTATAACATAGGATGACTATAGTTAACAAGAATATATAGTTTCAGGCTGGGTGTGGTGGCTCATACCTGTAATCCTAGCACTTTGGGAGGCTGAGGTGGGTGGATCACCTGAGGTCAGGAGTTTGAGACAAGCCTGGCCAATGTGTAGAGAAACCCCGTCTCTACTAAAAATGCAAAAATTAGCCAGGCATAGTGGTGGGTGCCTTGTAACCCCAGTTACCAAGGAGGCCGAGGCAGGAGAATAGCTTCAACCTAGGAAGCAGATGTTGCAGTGAGCTGAGATCACACCACTGCACTCCAGCCTGGGCAACAGAGCCAGACTTTGTCTCAAAAAAAATATATATATATATATATATAGTTCCAGATAATTGGAGAAAGGGCATTGAACGTTCCAACACAAAGAAATGATAAATGTTTGAGATGGTGGATATGCTAATTATGCTGATCACATACATTACATGTATTATAACATCACTATGTGTACTTCATACATATGTACAGTACACAATTATGTGTCAATTAAAAAAGAAAAGCTGAACTTAGATTGGAATGGCTATGAAGTAGCTAGCTTTTTCATATTTTTGATATAGACCCTAGGCATTTATTTTAAGTAAACTACAGTTGGCTTCAGGAAGTGTTTAGTATTTGAATTGTAGCCTTGCATTTTATAATACGGAGAAGTAAAACTGTAGGCTTGCTTTAGATACAGTCACAGGGGTTTGCCGTGATGACTTTTTTATGTAATAAGGGGGAAATGTACCTTAATTAATAGGCATATATGATCATTTTTCTCCCTCGTACACATTTTTAGTTGTTGTCCAGGCATTGTGATACTTATGTAAACAGTATGCGATACCTTAGGCAGGAATCAGAATTTTAAGGTAAGAATACTTAGAGTTATATATGTTTCAACCTTTCAAACTGGACATTTTACATGTCCATTATATAACTGTAATTAAATTTTCAAAAAGACAATGTGTGTCTTTAATATGGGTGATGCTCTATTTTTTTTTTTTTTTTTTTTTTGGAGACAGGGTCTCACTTTCTCCCAGGCTGGAGTGTAGTGGTGCGATCACGGCTCACTGCAGCCTCAGCCCCATAGACTTGAGAGATCCTCCCACCTCAGCCTCCCAAGTAACTGGGACCACAGGTGTACAACACCATGCCCAGCTAATGTTTAAAATTTTTTGCAGAGATAGGGCCTCCGTCTGTTGCTCAGGCTGGTCTGGAATTCCTGGATTCAAGTGATTCTCCTGCTTCATCCTCCCAAAGAGCTGTGATTACAGGCATGTGCCACTGCCTGGCCCCATATAAGTGGGATGATGACTTGAGCCTAGGAGTTCCAGACCAGCCTGGGGAACATGGCACAAGACCCTGTCTCTACAAAAACTAACAAAATTAACTGGTCATGGTGGCACCTGCCTGTGGTCTCAGCTACTCCAGGAGGCTGAGGCAGGAGGATAACTTGAGCCCAGGAGTCGAGGCTGGAGGATAACTTGAGCCTAGGAGTCGAGGCTGCAGTGAGCTCTGATCCTGTCATTGCACTCCAGCCTGGGTGACAGAGTAGACCTTGTCTCTTAAAAAAAAGTTACTGGCTACCTGATTATTCATAGGAAAAAAACCTGAACTCTGATCAAAACCTCATACCTCGTACAAAAATTAACTCAAAATGGATCATGGACTAAAATGTAAAATGCAAAATAAAGATGAAAAGAGGAGCTAGAGACTGGGAGAAACTATTTGCAAACAACATGTCTGATGAAGGACTCATATCTATAATATATAAACAACTATCCAAATTCAGCAGTGAAACCAAGTCATCTAGTTTGAAAATGAATAAAAAACCTGAAGAGACATTTCAGATAACATATAAGCACATGAAAAGATGTTCAACATCATGAGCCATCAGAAAAATGCACACTAAAGCCACGTCACTACACACCTATCAGAATGCCTAAAATAAAAAGTAGTAACAAGAGCAATGCTGGTGAGGATGCGGGGAAACGGAATCACTCACACTTGGCTGGTGGGAATGGAAGATGGTACAGCCATTCTGGAAAACAGCTTGACAGTTTCTTAAAAAACTAAACGTGCAATTGCTGTAGGAGGCAGCACTCACATTCACGGGCAGTTATCCCAGATAAATGAGGACTTATGTTCACACAAAAACCTATATGTATCTGTTCATAGCAGCATTATTTATAAAGTCTAGAAACTGGACACAGCCCGGAGACTGCTCAGCAGGTGAATGGTTAAACAAACTGGTGCACCCAGGCCCCAGATACCACTCTGCAGTAGTTAATGACGTCCTTGTTCATCAGTCTTTCAACCTCGAAACCACCATCATGCTTAATCCCCTTTTTTCCATCCTGGGTCTGAGTGGACTTCATTTTGCATTTCTTTCTAATGCATTTTCCCTCTGTCCTTTCTGCTTGAGCCTCATGTCTCATTGGAACCATTGTAAGAGCCACCGAATTGTTTCTCTGCCTCATCATGGAATCCTTTCTACACTTCATGCCCCGCATTGCCATTGGAACAATCATTCCAAAACATGAACAAACTAACTTAAAAGAAATATCCCAGGTAGCCTTCCAAATAAGTATAAGCTTTCTGTTAGAAGTTTGACGTCTTGTCTATAGGGAACCCCAGGACTGTAGAGAGACAGATTTGCTGTCTGCATTTTAAGATCAGGCAGAAATCCCTGGAGGGGCCCATGTGGAATAGTGGCACAAATACTGGTTCTAGAATCAGAAGCCCTCATCTCCTGGTTCTAACACTAGCTGGATGTTCTTGGGAAAGTTTTGGTTTCAAACCTCAGTATGAGGAAGCATCCTCAAGGGATCACACAAGGCTGCTGGGAGGAGCGGATGAGGGGCCATGGTGAACATGCTGTGTAATCCGTTGAAGCACGTCGTATGTGTGAGAAGTGGAGCTGTGTGGATAGCGGTTCTGGAATCATTGTATGAAAACGATGGAAAGCACATTCGTAGTTCTGCCTGATGATACCACTGGGCACCTGGGTTGTACACGCCTGCAACATGGGTGAGGCCTGGGTCAGTACAGCTCACAGTTTGGTTTTCATGCAGTTAGAAAGGCCCGAGAGGACCCTTCCCCCCTCCAGCTGTAGGAAGGAGGCGGCTGTCTCCTGCTTATATTTGGTGGGATTGTCTGTGGCTCCTTGGGGACAGGAATGCAGGGAGTGGGGGAAGAAAGCCGGCCTGACTGCTCGCTAGTCAGCCTTCCCCCAGGGAAGAGTGGAGGGGTCATTTCGTGGTAACTTGCCAAGTCTTTCTTAACCCATCTGCTCTTAGAAATGACCAGCATGACAAGTAAAAGACCCATTAGAGACAGATGGGCTGTGTGTCCCGTGCGTTTATGGCTTTGTGGTCTCAGAGCTGCCAGAACTCGATAGCTTTCTGGGGAATGCTGGGTCAGCCAAGGGGCTGAAAATAGTGAGAGGAAGAAAATTCCCCCTCGCTGCTCTGGTCTGGGAGTGATTAGTGAGTAGAGCGGCATGGAGGGCCCAGCCGTGGGGTCCCTCTCAAGCACACCCTCACTGCAGTGGGAACGCGGGTCTCAACCTCCCTAGGCCTCCGTGATTTTTGTCTGTCACATACTCACCTCCAGCAGGGATGTCTGTGGTGATGAGATGAGGGAGCATCGTAGCACATGTGGCACTTAGTAGGCTTGTGGTGAGTGGACGCTGGCGTCAGTGGAACAGGAGACTGGGCGCTGTGTGTGGACGCACTCACGTACTGGTGGCATGGGTGGACAGAGGAGAGAGGGACGCTCTACAGTTCTCCTTTTGGTCTGTCACCCCCGCTGTTGTGAGCAGAATCCGTGAGTGTATTCTGTTGCCCCAGTCAACCTGGTAGGCTGATTGCTCAATTTTCTGCTTCCACTTTTGATTTCTTAAGAATGGGAAAACGAATACTTCAGATACTTTTCTGGTTGATGCTATACATTCCTTGATATCACCTTAATGCTTTTTAATTTCTATGTATTTTGGATGTTGGAGCGTGCCTGACATCTGTGCTTTTATGTCTCAACCTCTCGCGTAACTGTTGGCCACACCAGAACCAGAGAGACGTGAGTAGACCGATTGGTAGCAGGGCTAGGACTGGAATTCCCCAGCCTTTTGGCGCCCAGCAGGCTCTGTTTTCTGTATTGCACTGCTCTTCTCTATTTCGACCCCTGTTAGGACAGTGGATGTGAAATGTAGCTGGGTGCTTTTGGGGGTGTGCTAGGAGTGTGGCAGATGCCTCAGACTGGCATTTCCCCCTGATTCTGAATTCTCATGGCTCAGAGTCAGTCTCTAGGCTACTGACTGGGAAGATGCAGGAAGTTGTTTTGTATGACAAACTATGCCAGGGCATTTTTTTCACCCGGCAATTTGTTTGGTTTGGACTGGAATAAATCTCTGATCTTGGTTTCTTTGTCTATATTATTAGGGAGTGGAGCCTGACTTGTTAACTTAGCCCAATTCATAGTGCTTAGAATCTCAGTGAGTGTGTGTTGAACTGAGCGGAAGTGTGAGAGCATCTTGGACAGTGGTTTGCAAACCTAGCTGCGTCTGGGGGGCTGTGAAAAAAGCATGTGTGCTTACTCCCGACCAGTTGAAATAGAATCTGCAGGAATGGAGCCTGGGCAGGTATAGTGCTGTTAAAAACCCCCAGGTGGTTCTGATATACTGTAAAGGTTGAGTAAAGGTTGAGATGCCCTGATCCACAGTGAATTGGAGTCCTGGATCATAGACATGCCTTATGCTTTCACCAGCTTAGAATGGTTCTTGTGCTTTAGAACTGTGAAAAGTGTTATGCAAACAAATGTGGAAACAGCCTAAATGTCACATCCTGTTACTACCTGTCATGAAGTATATTTACCGGTTACTCACTCTACTCTGATCTCTACCCATTCCACCTTTTCTTCATGGTATGAAGTACTCTTTAGGCATTTATTGAACTCTTGTTTGTACCACCGCTGTGCTGGACAGTTTATAAATATTACTTCTTTAAACAAGGCCTATGGACTCAGGCTGCCTGGGTTTTCCTAACTAGCTGTGTCATTTGGGGCAACTTTTTAAGCTTATATAAACCTGACTTTCATCTATGAAATGGGATGACAGGGGGTCATGATCATCTCACAGGATCATGCAAATGTGTGTGTAAAGTGCTTAGTTTGGTGCCTAACACATAGTAACTACTCAGTAAAGTTATTATTACACCATCATCATCATATTTAAATGTAAATATTAAGAGCTAATAAATTTGTAAAAGGTACTATACCCTTACCCCTTGAACCAAAGACTACTTTAGTTTTAAGTGGTTGGGTTAATTTATCACTTAAATATTGGCCTCTTGAATACCTTGAATTTCAATTGAACGTAACCAGAGGATTTCATAATTGGACCGTTGCCTCTGGAAGTTGGAGCTTTGTTTGTTTGGTTTCACTTCCTACACTAAGCCTATGGCTGTGCACATCTTTATGATGACTTTTGGTACTGGGGAATCAAAGCTTCATTCGCTTTTTGGAGGAGATGACCTTATGCTGTATGAAGCACTCAGACTTCGTTAACTATGTACCATCCAGACAAGACCAGGTGCTTCCCACGGCAGCCTGTCCTTTTCTTATCTCTCTCATCAATCTAGCATGTTCCTTCTATTCCTCTTTATATTAGAACTTCTCTTTGAACAAGGAATGTTGTTTTGTCACTGCTAGGTCCCCAGCAATTAGTAATGCCTAGCACATACTAGGTGCCTCCTGAATGTTAATAGGTGATAATCTAGCAGTACACAAGATAAATCCGCAGGTTGAGATTTAAGCTGTGTGGTATGAAGGCTGCATTGGCAAACTTATTAAATCAATTTTGTTAATACAAGTTTAACATATCTTAGTAACTGACTTAGTTCAGGAATCATTTGCTGAGTGTCTTCTAGGCCAGACATTGGGGACAGAAAGGTAATAATATATGATCCCTGCCTCATGTGCAGGAAGTCTAGTGCGATGGACAGATGCGTGCTAATGGCTGCCATGGAATACGGTGAGTATTAGATAAAGGGGCACCCTGTGTGCCCTTGGAGCATAGAGCAGGGCTTGTGTTCTGGGAACATGGGCTCCATGTGAAAACACAATTTAAATTCTCTTTTTTCTTTCTTTCTTTTTTTTTTTTTTTTTTTTTTTTTGAGACAGAGTCTTGCTCTGTGGTCCAGGCTGGAGTACAGGGGTGTGATCTCGGCTCACTGCAACGTGCTCCCCCCAGGTTCAAGCGATTCTCGTACCTCAGCCTCCCGAGTAGCTGGGATAACAGGTGTGTGCCACCACGCCTGGCTAATTTTTGCATTTATAGTAGAGATGGAGTTTCACCATGCTGGCTGGGCTGGTCTTGGACTCCTGACATCAGGTGATCCTCCCGCCTCGGTCTTCTAAAGTTCTGGGATTATAGTCATGTATGTATTTATCCTTTTAAATATCTGCGGGTAGCATTTAACTTTAAATGGGTACTAATTAAACTATTGAATGACTTTAGTATGGATTGAATGACTTTGCTCGGGCCTCGTTTTTAATTTCCTTCATTAGAGAGAAAAAAAAAATGCAGGTTGAATATCCCTCATCCAAACTTCTTGGAATCAGAAGTGTCTCAGATTTTTTTCCTTTTTTGGATTTTTGAATATTTGCATTATACCTGCTGGTTGAGCATCCTGAATTCAAAAATCCAGAGTCTGAGCTGTTCCAATGAACATTTCATTGAGCATCACCTCGACACTCAAAAGTTGAGGATTTCGGAGTTTCTGGTTAGGGAGACTCATCCTGTATGGGTGCTGGGTTGTTGCAGGAGTTTTGGACCAGAGGTTGGGTGACTAGGCTTTGGTTTTCGCTTTGTTATTAAACGGGCTGTTTTATTCCATAATCTCAGCTTTAGATTCCCCGGTTGTCAAAGAAGGGAACGGGCCATCTGATGTTTAAGGCCTCTGTTAGTTCTGACTTGGAGACACCTGGCTTCAGTTCATCTTCCTTAGGAGTGGACAAAGAATATGGGAATTTTGAAATCGTTAGTCAACATCTACAGGGTCATTGCAGCCTGGTTTTGGGTAAGGTCATCTTTAGTGAGCCCAGGGAGAAACAGTGGTTTAGCTGTCAGCTGAGAGGGGTAAGCGGTCCTATTAATTTTCCTCTGTGTTAGTGAAAGCATTGTTAAGGGTCACAGCGTTAGTGGAGCTGGCTGGAAAGAGGAGGGGAACTCACTGTTACAGGTTATATTGAATGTCTTTTCAGTCACTAAATGCTTTTTATGATATGTTTTTCAGGATTTCAGTGTTGTATGATTTCTCTGTGTTAAGCACAGGAAATTTAACATCAGCAAAAAAGAATGCTCTTTCTTTTTTTTTCCTTTGAGATGGAGTTTCGTTCTTGTCGCCCAGGCTGGAGTGCAGTGGCGTGATCTCAGCTCACTGCAACCTTGGCCTCCTGAGTTCAAGCGATTTTCCTGCCTCAGCCTCCCGAGTAGCTGGGATTACAGGTGCCCACCAGCATGCCTGGCTAATTTTTGTATTTTTAGTACAGATGAGGCTTTGCCATATTGGCCAGGCTGTTCTTGAACTTCTGACCTCAGGTGATCCTCCTGCCTCGGCTTCCCAAATT
This sequence comes from Macaca mulatta, assembly GCF_049350105.2. Lineage (NCBI taxonomy): Eukaryota > Metazoa > Chordata > Mammalia > Primates > Cercopithecidae > Macaca > Macaca mulatta. The sequence continues at coordinate 41,890,277 of NC_133408.1, read as the reverse complement.
GCTGGGATTACAGGCATGTGCCGCCACGCCTGGCCTTGAATGTTCTTTCTATGGGAATTTACAAAAGCCAGCTTTTGAGTCTAGTGGCAGAAAACCTCTTCATTGTTTAGCTGTGCTGTGAGCTTGGAGGGCTTCAAGCCCAGCTGAAAAAGCTGTAGTATTCTATGTCAGTTGGCTGTCTTGGAGAACTTAATGAGCACTGGACTGGAGTGATACTGTCAGAGTTCATGAGTGGTTTGAGGCTCTCAAAGTCTAGATACTGGGGTTGCCCAAATACATCAGCTGGACTCACTATTTCTCTCGGGGGGTGGAAAATGCTGTGGTCTTAACTCTGCTCTTAATTTTACAGTGCTGTTATTAATGGTAAGAATGATTTCATACGTTTGCATTTTGCTTTGTAATTCACAGAGAATTTTAAAATCTGTTATCTGATTTTATTCCCTCAGCAGTTCTGTGAAAAAGGTAGAGCACTTTCATATCTTCTGTTTTTCCATGATTCTCTTGTGGCTCACAGAAGCTAAGAGCCTTCACCAAGGTCATAGGGTGAATGAGTTGCAGAGCTGGGAGTAGAGGCTCAGGCTTCTAGGGACCCTGTTTCTTCCTTGATAGCTTGCTCTGGTGGCGCTATGCTCAGGTAACTGCACATGCTCGGTTTGGTCTTTTGTAAATCCTTGCCCCATTTCGGGGGAAGTTCTTGGGAGGCTTCTATTCATTTTGGAGCATTTAAGTATCTTGTTCTCTCTCCCTCTTCCCAGATGCATGGGCATTTCTGCAGGCCCCCAGGCTGGCCCTTGTGCGTGGGGGCGTCTCCTGTCTCCACGTTGCTTGCACGCCCCGGGGCCCCCTCGTGCCTGCCTCCACACTGCAAGCTGTTTGGTAAATGTTACTAAGTCAGCATCGTTGTTTTCTAGAAATGGGACGGGGTATGGATGCCACGTTCTTTTCTGTGTGAAGTCTGCGATTGTATCATCTTGCCTTCCCCGTGTGTGCTCCTTGAGGGTGTCGCTGTGCTGCGGTCATCTGTGTTCCCTAGGGTGCCTCCCTTGGAGTTCGGGCGGTAGTAGACATGCAGTCAGTGTTCACGGCCTGAATGAGAGGAAGGCCAACAGAGCCATTAAATCTGGAAAATGACAAGTGTGGGAAAGGAATTTTTATTGAAGGCATGTGAAAAAGAAATCTTTTTGGAAAAGTTGACCTGTTTCTCAACTGGAGTTGAATTTCAGCTCAGAAAAGCAGCTGTGTGCCCAGAGGGATTTGGGATTTCAGTTTGTGACAGATGAATTGAATTTGTTGTTGTATGAATGTATTATCCTTTTGTGGTTTTGTTAGGCCTTTCTCCCAAATGCAATCGATTTTTCTATAAAAGTCACACTTCCTTTTTGAGAAGTGTAACACTAATTGTATGGGATGGTCTCCCAAAAGATTACCTGCCAGGAACCAAACACACTGCCTGAGACTCACGGCCCCTGGTTTCTGCCTGTGCAGCTGCAGGGCAGAGAGGCACGCTCGAGCTGAAATCAAGACGCGTGTCTGCATCTTCTCTTTCTTGACTGCTGTTTCGTCTCTGAGCTGGCCTGCCTTCAATGTCTAGGAGCTTGGTGGGTGTAGACACATTACGGTATGGAGGAGGGATATGGTGTTGCCACAGCCAGGAGACTGGCTGAAGTCTCTGTTCTCTTCCTGCTCACTGCTCTGACTTTGTATGAGTCACATTTGTAGGGCTGTGCACAGCGGCTTACACCTGTAATCCCAGCACTTTGGGAGGCCGACCTGGGAGGATCTCTTGAGCCCAGAGTTTGGAACCAGTCTGGGCAACATGGTGAAACCCCATTCCTACAAAAAATAAAAATTAAAAAATTAGCCAGATGTGGTGGCTCCTGCCTGTAATCCCCGCTACTGGAGAGGCTGAGGTTCGAGAATCACTTGAGCCTGGGAAGTCGAGGCTGCAGTGAACCATCATCACGCCACTGCACTCCAGTCTGGTCAGAGCAAGACCTTGTCCCCAAAAAAACAAACAAACAAACAAAAACTCATTTGTAATAGTGGCAGTAGTTAACTTTTGAAAGTTTGAAGAAAAGTTTCTAAATAACCTGTGACCATGGACAACTTACTTAGCCTTTCTATGCCTCAGTTTCCTCATCTATGAAAAATGAGAGAATATGGTACTGATCTTACAGGATTTCAATGAGAACTAGACGAGATCAAACTCAGAGCCTGGCACCTCGTGAGTGCACACTCAATGTTATTATTTCAACATTTTAGAGGAAAAAGAATGCTAATGGGTCACTATGGCTAAACATAGTCTATCACTGGCGTTACTCATGGTATTGGAAGGAAGTTGAATTCCATATAGATAGTGTGATGGAGAAAGTATTTTCGGCATTGGCAGGATTTATTCAAAGAACAAAGGATGTGTCTGTCCTGTGTGGAGAGCCGTTTCCGCTTGTTTCTTTAAATGTTATGGGAAAAGCACTCGACCTTGTGCTCTCTGCCGGACAGCTTCAGTCTCCGCGTATTGATTTGGCCAATGGTCGCTCGCCATCATCATGGCAGCAGCAGTTGAAGGGACAGCTTGTCTTGATTTGCATTTTTGGGTGTTTGTGCTATTTATAGACAATTAAGACTTGGAAGCCTGTTTATGGCAAGCTGGTAAATTCAGCAAAACATGGAAAAACCTGTTAGCAGAGTTTGCACGTGTGCAGGCACAGAGCAGCCAAATAAACACACAAGTTTTCCTGTATTTTAAAACTCTCTGAAAAAAAAAAAAAAGACATTAAACCATTGCCCAGATGGCTTATAGAGCTAGAGCTTTTTTCTTGAAGTACGTGAGTATGACTGTCAGACATCTGAAACCCCAAGCCATCTTAAAACATCATTTGGATGCTAACCCCTCTCTGCCCTTTTTTTCCAAATGTAAGGGACAAGGATCCAGGAAGGAAAGTATTAGTTTACAAAGGCTTTTGTTACAATTAATCGTTCATGTTCTTTCTTTTGGTATCTTATTCTCTGTTTACATTTTTTTTTTAATTTTTACATTTTTTGAGACAGAGTCTTGCTCTGTCACCCAGGCTGGAGTGCAGTGGCACGCTCTCAGCTCACTCCAACCTCTGCCTCCCAGGTTCAAGTGATTCTTGTGCCTCAGCTTCCTGAGTAACTGAGATTACAGGCGTGTGCCACCACGTCCAGCTAATTTTTATGTTTTTAGTACAGACAAGGTTTCGCCGCATTGGTCAGGCTGATCTTGAACTCCTGAACTCAGGTGATCTGCCTGCCTCAGGCTCCCAAAGAGCTGAGAATACAGGTGTGAGCCACCGCGCCCGGCCGCTGTTTCCATTTTGTAAACACTAGCGTCACCCCAGTGTAGGGTGGCTAGGGGTATTCTTCTTTCCTGTTTCCTGGTGTATTTTCCTCTACAGCGTTGATCACTCTTTAACATACTTTTTGGTTATCTGTCTCTACCTACAAAAATATATGTTCGCTGTTATATCACCAGTGTCTGGCACGTAGATAGTCAGTCAATATTTGTTGAATGAATGAATGAATGAATGGGCTGAAAGAACCTTATTCTTCTTTCTTCTGTCACTTCACACCATATGCTTTTGGAAAATGCTATGTGAACAGGGATCGTAAGCAGCAGAGGTTACACACATGGCTGTGGGATAGCCCATCATCCTCAGATACTTGTCTGGAAGGAGGTGGAGTACTTGAGTAGAAATGATACAAGATAACCTCTTCAGGAAATCAGCCAAGTGTCACAGCTTTTCACATAGGCGTGTGATGTTAGTGTATGTGTGTATGAAGAGCTGTCGTGGCCTAGAATCACGGGCCTTTAGATCCCTTGTACAGATAGAAAAGTAAAGGTGGAGGCCCAGGAATGCTGTAGGCCACCGAGGTAGAGTCCCTGTCTATCCTTCTCAGTGTCCGGTCACTTCTCAGTGCACTCCCCTCTTTACTGCTAAAGCCACTTTCCCTGACTCTGAATGTGTAACCACGAGGGGGAAAATGTCCTCCAGGCTCACAATTTGTGGAGAAAAAGCCCAGCACCTAAAATAATGTTCACGAAGTTTGTACCTAGAAAACGTGGCCATTTCTATCATATCTTTGAATTTCCCTCTTTCTCATACATTTTATAAACAAGACAGTAGAAGGAGATTCGTGAACAGCCACTTTAGAACAAGGGGGAAAAAATCAAATCTAGAACATTCCAGTTTCTGTTTTCTTCTCAGTTTAGGGCTGAGGCACTTTAGCTTCCTGTCTAAGGGACTACTCAAATCTGATTAGAAGCCATTGTGGGCTGGTAATTATCCGTAATTTTAGGAAGACAGATGCAGCACCAACTCTATTCTCTGATAGTAGGCTTAAGAATTTTAAATTTGCATGGCAGGAGAATCAGATGGTGAGGTGGGATAAGCGTTCAGATGCTTGGTCATTGATAGCTTTTTACTTCCACGTATCACATGGGGATTTGGGACCCAGGAAGCCCGCTGAGAACTGATGACTATCTGTCCCCTGAACAGCTGGGGTCTTTTTCATCCTGAGCTCAGAAAGATTGCTCCTACTGCAGCCAGGGAAGACAGGTTGTTGACTGGTTAGAAATCATGGCAGGTTATTTTCTCCACCCGCAGTTCACAGTTGAAAAGCAGAGCTATCAAAAAGTTGTCTTCTCTGTTGTATTTCAAATCTGGGTGTTTAAAAAATTATGTAAGCAAATTAAGCATTTCTGTAATGGTAGTTGTGTGTGTGCTTGATGCGAATGAGAGGTGCATTCCCTTGTAAAATCTCTGGGACTTTATAGGAGTATGTGAGCCTTAGAACAGAAGTTGGTTTTCTAGATGATCACGTAGATATGATGCTGAGCACTAGACAAAGATGTTGATTGAAGCGATTTAAAAAAAATTTTTCTGAGTTCAGATTTTACACCAATATTTAGAAAATCAGCAAAAGAACTTGGAGGAATGTTCTCAGGCATCCAGTTCAGCCCCCTGCGCACATTGTCATAAAATCCGAGTGTGTGTACAGGGAGACGCATTCCTTTCTGTTCTCATCACTGGTCCTTTCCTGGCTCTGCACCTGCCTGTCATGCGCGTCCGTGCGAAGAGACCACCAAACAGGCGTTGTGTGAGCAATAAAGCTTTTTAATCACCTGGGTGCAGGCGGGCTGAGTCCAAAAAAGAGAGTCAGCGAAGGGAGATAAAGGTGGGGCCGTTTTATAGGGTTTGGGTAGGTAAAGGAAAATTACAGTCAAAAGGGGGTTCTGTGGCGGGCAGGAGTGAGGGTCACAAGGTGCTCAGTGTGGGAGCTTTTTGAGCCAGGATGAGCCAGGAAAAGGAATTTCACAAGATAATATAATCACTTAAGGCAAGGACCCGTCATTTTCACTTCTTTTGTGGTAGAATGTCATCAGTTAAGGTGGGACAGGGCATTTGCACTTCTTTTGTGATTCTTCAGTTACTTCAGGCCATCTGGGCATATACGTGCAAATCACAGGGGATGCGATGGCTTGGCTTGGGCTCAGAAGCATGATATTGCCCTCTTCCCGACCTTCCCTACCTTTTCCCTCCTGTGCGGTTCTCTCACAAAGTGAATGGCCTCAGCCACAGCTTCTCTGCAGCTGCATCAGACTGTGGCGACAGGAGTGGTGGCTCCTGCAGGGCCTGCTGTTCCCTCGGAGCCCAGTCTTGCTTGCGGCTGGAACCTGGTCACCATTTGCACCGAAAGTATGTAATTCTACAGAACGAGAGCCAACATGCTGGGAATGGAGGTGTCTTTATCACGGTGCTCTGCATATTTTAATCTTGGGTAGAAAGTATGGAAAAGTATGTGATGCCTGTGGTTTGATGTCAGAAGGACGTTGTGAACTTGATGTGGACTGAGGATGTTCAGGTGCAACAGGCACCCTGGCTTCATTAAATGAGACTTCCCCACCTCCCTGCCAGGCATGCACAGGTGTATGGCCACATCTTATGTGTCATCCTTATCTAGAGTGCGCCTTGTCGTCATGCTTAAAGTTACATGATGATATTCTGCCTCATAGAATAGGTCCCAAACTGCATTCAACACAGAAATATACTCTTGCTATTATACATAGAAAGGGCTTTCATATACCAAGCGGGAGAGCAGTCCTAAAATCTGGGCTGGAATCACAGAAGGAAGGTTTGGGAAGCAATAGATTCCCTAGTCCAAAGCTGGTTTTTGATGAACCTAGAAACAGGACCAAGAGAAGTGAATTTCCCTAAGGCCCTGACAGTGTCTCACGGTAGCATTTGAACCTAGCAGTTTCTTGACCTATTTATTTAAATGATTAGTCATGCTTCCTCTGATTCCTATATAAACGTATTCCTCATTCATTCTTTTGTTTCAGTGAATTATTGCAGTGCTACCACGTAACAGTATTGGAGTCAAAATGTGGCAGTGTTTATCCCTTTCCAAGGTTTTTAGTTGCACAGTTTGTCAAAGTTGTGCTAACAGTTTCTTGTTGGTTGCAAGGTGTCCTTTCAGAAGCCAATTGTGTGGTGTATTGACGTTGATTGTTGGAGGTAGTTTGGTTAGAACGTACTTCGAGTGGCTGGCGTGGGCCTGGGGAACAGTGACAACTGCCTGCTTCATGGGCAGAGATGAAGTAATTGCTTCCTGGGAAGTACCATCCTCCTGGCCACACTCTCCAGCCCATTTCGTTTGTGTTGGTTTCCTCGCATCTGCACGTTTCTGGCTTCATGTGAGTCTCATTTATTGTAGCATATGACTTCAGGCTGTGGGGAAGAATGGCCATTTTAGCACAGAGATGCACACAAAGGAACAACTGGCTAAATGTGAGAGAAGACATTCTTAGAGGGGGTTTCATTTTTTTTATTCTTTAACAGGCAGTCTGGGAAGCATTCTGGACATGTGGCCTGCGCTGTCACAGTTCCTCCCTGCAGGATCCCAGATGTTTGGAGATTTTAGTGATAACTGTTATCATTGAGAATGTCATTCTCACAGGCTCTAATAAGTCAGGATTTATTCAGTGTTAATTTGTTAAAGACAACTGTATTTCTAGCCAAATCCATGTGAGACGTTTCTCCTGGCAGTGTTGCTGGGGGTATTCCCGTGGCTTAGTCTTCGGGCAGCACACGCCTTTGAATACTGCTGAAGCTGTGAGTACCCAAAGCGCACCGGAGTACTTTTGCCATACGGGGTGTTAGTCACTGATACACGTCTCAGTCAGACCTGATGGATTCTTGACCCCTTCCTTTATTAATTTTTTAATTTTTATTTTTTATTTTTGTTTTTTAAGAGCATAACCCCTCAGGTGGCCACCATGAATCTCTGGTGTTTTCAGTTGGCTGCAGCCTATTTGCCGTCTCTGGTTCAAATATATTCGAAGCCTGATGATGCTTCCCTCGGTTGTTCTTCTGCTGTGTGACCTCCGTGCCCGCAGGGTTCAAGACTGTCAGAGCTGGGAGCCACCTTCACAACTACCAGGGTTTCCGGAACCTCCTTTATCTAGCCCTGGGGACGGAAGAGGTGTCATCAGAGTCGGAGGCTTATTAGGGTTACACGCCATTGATAACAAATGAGGAGGTTTTCTTTTATATAAGGGGAGCTTCTTATAATGTGCTTTAGTAGGGTAAAGAAGCTTTTGAGATTTGCTTTCTCTGTAAAGATAATTTGTGATCCTGCTGTTGCTTTCAACAAAAATATAATTTGCATACCAGTGCATGTTGTATTACTGAGCACTGGCTGACAAATGGTTCTTAACTCATCATTCACTCCGCCACTATTTCTTGAATGGCATATGTGTGCCAGCTGTAGTAGGAACTTGCTAGGCTCTAGGACTAACCCTTATGAAATAGGGGTCCTGGGGGAAGCAAATGCATATAACTATAAACGTTTGAGGGGATATCAGAGGGGTGCCTATAGGTACAAAACTTTGTTCATTCATTGTCCCATCTAGGAGGTTTTGTGTCTTAGCAGCGTGTTCCATAGCAACCCATCCCTCTATCAAAATATTCATCATATTATTTTGAAATTCTCTGCTTAGGTATGTGTTTTTCTGACTACGTTTAGAACTGGTTAAGGACAGGCTATGGGGTATGTATTATATATATCTACACACACATATATTTATATATATACACATTACCATTGTAAATATACTATATATTTATATATATACTCATATATATATTTCTCCCTCTCTATATATACATACACACCACACACATATATATACACACATATATATGAAATACACACACACACACACACACACACACACACACACACACACACTTCTACTGCCAAGCACAGAAAGTCAATACTAGGCAAGAGTTCTTTTAGTGTTCATGAAAAAATAGATGTGTTAGTTGAGAGCGTCCTTAAGTTGCCAGGGGAAAGACAGGATGGATTCACAAAGGGAGATAGTGTGTTTTTTTTCCTTTGTTTAACTCTTGAATTCGAAATAATCCAGACTTATGGAAAAGTTGCAAAAATAGTACAGAGAATTCCCATATACTCTTCCCTCAGATTCCCCAAACATTTCACCCCATTTGTACTTTCTTTCTCTGTGGATATAATTTTTTTTTCTGAAATATTTGAGAGTGGAAGGTAGCATGCAGGCAGGATGAAAGGCGGAAGGAGAGAGGTGGGTTGGGAGGCTTTTTTTTTTTTTTGACCTTCTGAGATGGCGTTTCACTCTTGTCACCCAGGCTGGAGTGCAATGGCACGATCTTGGCTCACTGTAACCTCTGTCTTCTGAGTTCAAGTGATTCTCCTGCTTCAGCCTCTGGGATAGCTGGGATTACAGGCGCCCACCACCATGCTTGCCTAATTTTTTGTATTTTTAGTAGGGGCATTTCACCATTTTGGTCAGGCTGGTCTTGAGCTCCTGACCTCTGATGATCCACCTGCCTTGGCCTACCAAAGTGCTGGGATTACAGGCGTGAGCCACTGTGGCTGGCGATTGGGAGGCTTTTGCAGTAACCCAGAGCGCTATGATGAGGGCTGGACCTGGTTGGAAATGATGAGAAAGGTGAGAAGTGGTTAGGTCTGGCATATATTTTGAAAGGAGAGTTTAAATGGGTTGGATGACAAGAGAGAGAAAAAGAAGTTTTAAGGATGATGTCAAGGATTTTGGCCTGAGTAACTGGAAGACTAGAGATGCTGTTATTGGGATCGGGAAGACTATGGGAGGAGTGGGTTATAGCAGGGGGAATCAAAAGTGTGTTTTCGGCATGCTAAATTTGAGGTCCAAAAAGGGATATCAAGAAGTGTTGGCTGGGCGCGGTGCCTCACGCCTGTAATTCCAGCACTTTGGGAGGCTGAGGCGGGCAGATCACCTGAGGTCAAGAGTTCGAGACCAGCCTGATAATTATTAAAATCGATCATTGATGTTTACTAATTAATCATATTATTGCTCCTAATACTGCAGGGGGTGTATACCTACCTGTGATGTTGTTCCTAATATCCAGGGACAGAAAGCATGATTTTAGTTTCACACTCACCATGTGAAACTGATCCTAATATCCAGGGGGGTAGAATATGACATGACTCCCAACATAGCAATGAATGGACAGCCACCTGGTGATATTACTCCTAATATACACAGAAGAAGCGTATGATATTACTCCCAATATCTCAGGGAGGGTACAGCTCTTCTGTGATATGGTTCCTAGTATCTGGAGGGGGAGAGGATGATAATAATTCCAGTATCACAGGCTGTGTTCACCCGCCCTGTGATATTGTTATTAATATTCTGGAAGGGAGAGGATGATATGATTCCCCATAGAGCAGGAGGCGTACACCCAGCCTGGGATATTGTTCCTAATATCCATGGAGAGGAGAGGCTGATGTTACTCCCAATATGGCAGGGGGTGTACATCCACCCTGTGATATTCTTCTTAATATTCCAAGGCTGAGAGGTTGATACTACTCCCAGTATCGCAGACACCGTACACCCCCATGTGATATTCTTCCTGATATCTGGAAGGGGAGAAGATGGTATTAATCCCCATATCGCAGGAGGTGAACACCCACTTTGTGATATCTTTCCTAATATGCAGAGGGAGAGAGGATAATATTATTCCCAATATTGCAGAAGATGTACACGCCCCCCCATGATATTGTCCTTAATATTCCAAGGCACAGAAGACGATGTTACTCCCAATATCGCAGAAAGTGTACACCCCCCAGTGATGTTGTTCCCATGATCCAGGAGGGAAGAGGATGATATGACTTTCAACCCCTGCACCCTGCAATGCTCTCACCCTGCAACACCGACACCAGCTCAATCTGACATGGGACCAGAGGTGCTGGCTGGGGGTGTTCATTGCTTCTCTTTTCTCCCTTGCCAGACTCAGTAGAGGAAGCTGAGACCGAGCAGCTGCAGGAACAAGGTAGGTTTTGCCCGTGGCTCAGGCTTCCTCTGGTTATGAGCTGGGTCTTGGAGTAACACCGGGGGAGGGGACAGAGCTGAGTACCGTGGGCATTGGATGTGGCTGTCACCCCTCTGTGGTGTGGGCCGGGGACTTGAGGGACATCGCCTGAGGTGGGCCTGAACCTCCCGTCTACTCTGGCACTGGAGGCCGTGGGGTCCCACACTTCTTCCAATGAACATGCTGACCCCTGCCTGGTCACCGACCGAGGTGGGACATCCTTTCCACTGCTGGAGACCACATGTAGCTGTGGGTTCCTTCTTCATGACCTGGAGAAGCTGCAGTTCACCCTGTGCTCCGCCTCAGAGATGGGAGGCCACACTGCCCTCAGCGGGTAGCAGAATGCAGAGCTTTAGGTTGCAGGGGCCTCAACTGAGGTCCCTGAAGGGTCTGCTCCTTCCTGAGGGGAGCCAGTGGGGAAGGGAAGGCTGTTGTAGGTTTGCCTCAGGGAGGGGGTGGTTCCACCCTCTGCCAAAGTCACTGGAGCAAAGGCACGTGGCTCTCCAGCTGCCCCGGAGGCCAGGGTAGTGGCTGGGAGGGGCTGTGTGCCTCTGCCGGATTGGGGAGATTTCTTAGCTAATCTAGTGTAGTCAAGTCAGACATTTGCCTCTAAATCATATTTATTTATTTTTTTAATTCCAAGGCTTTACAGATGAATAAGGAGGCAGTTTGTACTGAAAATATTTTTTACATGTGAGCTTGAAACAGAGAGTCTGTTTAAATCTAGTTTTTTCCTTCCCAGTAATGCCTCCTTTCATCCCAGGTTTTCCAACAGGAAATGTGCTTGTTTGCTCACCTCTGGGAGGGGGCTTTGGCTAGGAATCCACCAAAGCCAGCAGGCACCAGTGGGCTGCTGGAGCACGCTGGCCTTTGTTAACCCTTTAGGAACTGTGGGCTTCAGGTTTTCAGACCATTGAAGGTGAAGGTGGCCACAGGGGCCTGGAAGCTTTCCCATCCTTCCTGCAGCGATGATCCGTTTCCCTGCACGGAGCTGGGTACATGGGTACAACAGCCCTGTCCTGTGCCGTCAGTGGCTTTACCAATTTTGCATAGCAGCTTTTGAGCTGATCAATAGCTCTGATTGGCTGTTGAGGATTTCATGGATTCCTGTACCCCACCGGGGGGCCCAATATGCTGACAAAAGTTACATTTGTAGTTGTAATGCTGCATATACATGGGTCCAGTTAGAAGGCTTTGATTCTTTCTAAAGGGAAAGGCATCTCTGAGGGATCACTGAGCTGACATAGTCTCCTAAAACCATGCTGTGAGGTGGGCGACAAAGCAGGACAGGAGGGTGATTTTGTAGGAGAGTCGGGCCACGGGCCTGCGTGTTCTCTCTGTCCCCATAGTGCCGGAGTTCCTATGTGCTCCAGGCCCGGGTTTGCATTGCACATAATTCTCAAGGGCTCATGGCAAGCTGTGCCAGGGACACAGAGAGGGGGGATGTGGGGACCTTGTCCCCAGTGGACCAAGGACTAAATGCTGAACTCTAATCTGTCTAGGTGTTTTTGTGACTTGCAGAAATACCTCCACCTTGCCTGGGCCTGGAGCCACAGGCGACCCTGCCGAAGGTGAAGAATGTTCTAGAACAATGCAAGACCTGCCCAGGCTGCCCCCAGGAGCCAGCATCCTGGGGTCTCTGTGCGGCATCCAGCAACATGAGCTTGCAGGACCCCGAGGAGCCTTCCTTCTTCTTGGAAGCTGAGGATGACTGGGAGGACCCAGAGGCCCTGACCTCACTGCTGTGTTCCTGAACGCCCCCAGGTACAAGGCCAGCTTCTGTGGCCTGTACGGTGTGACATGGCCATGGCTGAGCGGCATGTTCTGCAGCTTTAGCGACGAGGAGGAGCTGACTGGGCGCCTGGCACAGGCCCGAGGGGTGGCCAAGAAAGCTGGCCTCTTCATGGCCCTGGCCAGACTCTGCTTCCTCCTGGGGCGGCTGTGCAGCAGGAGGCTCAAGCTGTCCCGGGCCCGGGTGTACTTGGAGGAAGCACTGGGGTCCCTGGAGGGCAGCTTTGGGGACCTGTTCCTGGTGGTGGCTGTGTACACCAACCTGGCCAGCATTTACCGGAAGCAGAAGGGGAGAAGTGTACACAGGTGGTTCCCAAAGCCATGGCCCTGCTCCTGGGGACACCAGGTCACATCTGCAGCACCGAGGTGGAGGAATAGCTCCTGCAGCTGGCCCTGCAGCAGACGGTGGGTGGCCAGAGCCTGCAGGCCACGGCCCGGGCCTGCTTTTTGCTGGCCAGGCACCATGTGCACCTCAAGCAGCTCGAGGAGGCCCTGCCCTTCCTAGAGCTGCTGCTGCTTTTGCACAGGGACTCGGGAGCCCCAGAGGCTGCGTGGCTCTCAGACTGCTCCCTACTGCTGGCTGACATCTACTCCTGGCTCCTACTCCTGGCCGCAAGTGCCTGCCCCACCTCGTGCTGAGCCTGTGTCATGGTGGCCTCATTGAGGACACAGGACTCGCTGGCCGGCTCGCTAAGAAGCGTGAACCTGGTGCTCCAGAACGCCCTCCAGCCCCACAGCCGCCCCACCCAGACTTCCCACTACCTCAGGCGAGCGCTGGCCTCCCTAACCCCGGGCACAGGCCACGTGCTGCGCGGCCTTCTCCACGCCAGCCTGGCCCAACTGTACAGCCACCGTGGCTATCACGGCCCAGCCATCACCTTCATGACACAGGCGGTGGAAGCCAGTGCTGTTGCCGGAGTCTGTGCCATCGTGGACCCCCTGGTGGCCCTGGCCTGGCTGCACGTGCTTCATGGACAGAGCCCGGTGGCCCTGAACATCCTGCAGTCTATCCAGGATGCAGTGGTGGCCAGCGAGGACCAGGAGGGTGTGATTGCCAACATGGTGGCCGTGGCTCTGAAGAGGACAGGCCGGACGAGGCAGGCAGCCGAGGGCTACTACTGCGCCCTACGGGCGGCTTGGTACCTGGGCCAGCGGAGGAACCAGGCAGTGGTGCTGGCCAACTTCGGGACCCTGTGCCTGCTCTGGGGTGCCAGAAGGCTGGCCCAGCACTACCTCCTGGAGGCCGTGCGGCTGTTCCGAGGCTGCCCTGCAGGGAGTGTGGCCAGGACTTCACCCACGTGCTCCTGTAGCTGGGCCACCTCTGCACCCGCCAGGGCCCAGCCCAGCAGGACAAGGGCTACTATGAGTGGGCCCTTCTGGTCGCCGTGGAGATGGGCCATGTGGAGAGTGAGTGCCCCAGTTCCCCCTGTGCGCCTTCCGGGGCCACTCAGGTCAGGGCACACCTGGGGTTTGTGATTTGGAAACAAGTGGTGGTTTTTCCACCATCAAAAGTGCTGAGTCATGGCCAGCAGCAGATGTTGGCAAGAGCCCTGGAGATAGGCGGTTCCCATGCAGGGCCAGGTCCTCTGTGCCCTACTGAGGCAGCCAGCTCTTCCTGGTTTGCCCAGGGACCATCCTGCCTTGAGCATGGAAAGTCCTGCTTGCTGGGAATCCCTAGACATAACCCTGGGATCAAGGCAGGCTCTGCTGTGCTGGGACTTGGGGCCCCTCCATGAGCCAGGCCCTGACACCGGTTCTTGTGCCCGTGTGATCTGCTTGGTATGTTGGCAGCCTGCGCACCTGTCATCCCACTTCACAGGGGACAGGGGGTGGGTGATTGCCCAAAGCCGCAGAGCAGTTCATGCAGAGTGTGTCAGGCCCCACCCACAAATGGGGCTTGTGGAGTCCTCGGGTGGCAGGGACTGAGTGTGGGAATGGGAGCTTCAGGCCAGAGAAGCCACAAAAGTGTGAGTGGCGTGATGGCGGGGCACCAGTTGGCCCCGGGTTAGGGAAGCCTCTTTAGTGTGGGACCAGAGGGTTGAGAGGATTTAGTCAAGTAATAGGTGGTGGGGGAGGGGCTGGTGGTGTAGCCTGTGTGAAGCACCAGGGATGTGCGAGTGGGGGTGAGTGAGCGGGAGTGTGAGCAGGGATGAGTGCGTTGGGGTGAGTGAGCGGAGGTGAGATGGGGGTGAGTGAGCGGGAGTGTGAGCGGGGATGAGTGGGTTGTGAGCAGGGGTGCGTGAGTGGGGGTGAGTGAGTGGGAGTGTGAGCGGGGATGAGTGGGGTGTGAGTGGGGGTGAGTGAGCGGGAGTGTGAGCGGGGATGAGTGGGGTGTGAGTGGGGGTGAGTGAATGGGGTGTGAGTGAACAGGAGTGTGAGCGGGGATGAGTGGGGTGTGAGCGGGGATGAGTGAGTGGGGTGAGTGAGCGGGAGTGTGAGCAGGGATGAGTGGGGTATGAGCGGGGGTGAGTGAGCAGGGCTTATGCAGGGAGGTGCAGAGTTGGGAGCGGGTGGGTTGGGTGCTGGATGGTGAGAAGCTCTTCTGGAGAGCTAAGCAGGGCCTGGGGCCTCAGGCTGTGGCTTGGCCTTTTCCCCAAGAGCACTGGGGAGCCATGGGGTGCTATCGAACAGTCACTGCAGACTGAGCAGTGAACGGACAGTAGGTGGGCAGGGCTGTCTGAAATCTAGGCCGCAGAGGATAGATGAGGAAGTTGAGTCCAGGAAAATGGCTGAGTCGAGGGATACTGTTGAGTCCCCTCTGCCTTGCAGCGCTTTGTCATGGCATCGTGAGACCACTCAGAGGTGCCTCCTGTGGCCTGGGCCAGAGCCCCAGGGGCTGTGACCAAACCTGCCCATTTCCCAGCACAGGCCTGGCACCCACTCCTGGCCCTAGGAGGGATGAGATTTTGGAAAGGACCATGTGAAGGGGCCCTGGTCCCATATATCTGCCCAAGGAGGGGTGGGGGGTTCTGACCCAGGCTTCTTCCCCAGGGGCATTCTCTGACTGGAAGGAGACCCTCCAGGAACCCAGCGCCCCAGCCCCCACTGCAGCCTCCGGTGGCTCCTGGCACAACAGCCTGTGGCACCTCCTCCTACGAGGCCCTCCCCGGCGTGCTGGGGGATTCAGACTTGGAAATGCAGGCCAGGGAACGGGGATCATGCTTCCCTGTCTCCCCACCCTGAGCTGAACAGTCGAGGAGACCGAGGGTGCCGCTGATGCCCCACATGCTTCCTTGGGGTCATTTTTGAGTCACTTTCGGTAGTTTGTGTCCTTCTAGGAGTGTGGCTGTTGTGTCTGGATGGTCTGATTTCTTGGTGTACAATTGTTCGTAGTGTTTTCATGGAATCCTTTTATTTCTGTCAGGTCGGCAATAATGTTTCCTCTTTCATTTCTGATTTTAGAAACTTGGGTTTTTATTTATTTATTTTTATTAGGGATGGGGTCTCATCATGTTCCCCCAGGCTGGTCTTGAATGCTGGCCTCAGCGATCCTTCCACTTCCGCCTCACAAAGCGCTGGGATGACAGGCGTGAGCCATGGTGCTCAGTCTCTGATTTTAGTCATTTGTGTCCCGTCTTTCTTTTCTTGGTCAGTCTGGAGAAATATTCGTCAATTTTGTTATTATCTTCAAAAAACCCACCTTCGGTTCTGTTGAGTATCTCTTTTGTTTTTCCATTCTCTGTATTTTTACTTCCCATTTCCACTCTCACATTTATTATTTTCTTCCTTTTATTCACTTTGGGTTTAGTTCTTTTTCTAGTTTCTCAAGGTGGAAGGTTAAGTTATTGACTTGAGATTTTTCTTCTTTCTTTGAATGTAGACATTTACAGTTATAAATTTCCCTTTCAGTGCTGCCTTAGCTGCATCTTGGAATTTTTGATACGCTGCGCTATTTTTTTTTTGTTTTAAAGACAGAGTTGTGCTCTATTGCCCAGGCTGGGGTGCAGTGGTGCAATCTTGGCTCGCTGCACCTTCTACCCAGGTTCAAGCCATTCTCATGCCTCAGCCTCCCGAGTAGCTGGAATTACAGATGTGCACCACCCCACCTGGCTAATTTTTTTTTTTTTTTTTTTTAATAGAGCGAGACAGGATTTCACCATGTTTCCCAGGCTGATCTCAAACTCCTGGACTCAAGAGATCCTCCCGCCTCGACCTCCCACAGTGCTGGGATGAGAGGTGTGAGCCACTGCGCTGGCCCGGGCTGTGCATTTGTTTGCATTCTTCTCAAATTAGTTTTCGGTTTCCCTGATGGTCTCTTTGACTCACTGGTTGTTTAGCAGTGTGTAATTTCCACGTATTTTTGAATCTCCCACATTTCCTTCACTGTTGATTTCCAGTTTCGTGCCAGTACAGCTGAAGAACACCTCTGCTTTGGTCTCAGTCCTTCTCCATTCACTGAGGCTCATTTTGTGGCCTGGCACATGGTCTGTCATGGGGAATGTCCCATGGGTGCTCGAGAGGACGGTGTATTCAGCTGTTGTTGGGTGGCGTGTGTGACAGATGTCCATTCGGCGTACCTGGTTTCCGGTGTTAATCTCCGGAATGTTTCTGACACTAGAAAATCAGAAGCTTTTGACCGTTCCCAGTGCCCTGGCTTTGGGAGAGGCCAGTGAACCTGTGGGTTTGGAGCCTGGTGCCATGAGAGAAGCATGTGTGGGAACGCCAGGGGCCGGCTTTGAACCCCATTCCCCCAACATGATGCCGTGTGTGGCAGACATGACGCTTGGCTTTGCTCTCTCAGGGTTCCATCTGCGACAGGGGCTACTTGTGCCCCTGGCCTCATCAGCTCAGGCTGAAGGCGGCCCTGGTCCTGGCCAGAGGGGCTTTGTGAAGCAGAAATAGATGGCCTGGTGCAGGGGCCGAGCCTGGCCAGGACCTCGGCCCTGGGAGTTGTAAAGAAGGCCGGCCTGTACCATGAGCATCTGCATCAAGCTGTGCCCATGTCACGGTGTGCTCGGTGTCTGCCCTGGCACGGGTACATGGCCTGTCTGCACTCAGGCTCCCCGCCTATGGGGCCCAGGCTCACAGAGGTATGAAAGAGGCAAGCACGGCACCGGGGTCTCCGACCCCAGCCAGCCTCGCTTCGATGCTGGGAGACTAACGTCTTCCATTTTGTCCTCTGCCCAGGCCAGCTGCAGGCCGTCTAGCGGCTGTGCTACTTCTACAGCGCCGTCATGCCCAGCGAGGCCCAGTGTGTCATCTACCACGAGCTCCAGCTCTCCCTGGCCCGCAAGGTGGCCGACAAGGTGCTGGAGGGACACATCCTGAAGACCATCAGTCAGCTCTACCTGTCCCTGGGCATGGAGCAGTAAGGGCTGGCTTTGCAGTGGTGGAGGTGGGGGCAGGCAGGGCAGGGAGAGGGGCACAGGGAAGCTGGCCCAGGGCGCCAGCAGCCCCTCTCCTTTTGATCATTTGGTTCTTTGGCATCAGATGCTTTGAGCTGGTGGGCCTGGGGTCGTTCCAGGGCTGCTGCTGGCCCGTGAGTCCCAGCTTGAGCCTCCCTTGTTGGGTCAAAGGTCATCTCAACCCCAGCAGAGGCAGTACGTGCACTCTGGGCTGTTCTTCCTACTGTGGTGGCTTTTGTCGTCTGACCTCTGCCTGCCCCGAATCTTCCCTCCTGGCCTTCATCTGTCCCCTTAAATGTGACCACAGCAGCCACCTGTGGCTTCTCTCCCACAGAAGACAGAGCCAGTTGTGTCACCTGCTTCCCTGGGGCACGGTTTCCAAGGTCTCACGTCCCATAAGTGGCCTACTCGGCTTCCCCCAAGCATCCTGACCTGTTGGGGTAACCATGGCCCTGGCCACCCCACCCATAGGGCCCAGTGACATTGTTGCAGTCACACCCCCTCGAGTGTTGGACTTACTGAGAGAGCAGGGAAGGAGCCAGATTCCATGGCGACCCAGGAGACTGGCTCCAGTCTTGGCCTCAGGTTCACAGAAGGAAATGGGCCAGTGTGCTAGAGCCATGCTTCTCAAAGTGTAGTCCCTGGACCAGTAGAGCAGCATCCATGTCACCTAGGAGTTTGTGGCAAGTGGGAGTTCTAGGGCCTGCCCCAGGCCTGTGGAACCAGAAGCTCTGGGGGCAGGGCCAGCAATCTGTACAGACCGGCCTCCGGGTGACTGTGATGCCTGCACACCTTGGGAACCATCGGCCCAGATAGCCTCTGAACACTAACGGCTCCTGGTGCATCTGGAGAAGACACAGGCCATGTCTGGGAGGCAGGGGAGATGGACTAGCACACTCCTCCTGCCACAGGGCAGCATGATGCTCGATTCCCTCAGAAGGATGTCCTTCATCTTTTCCATGCCGTGTGTGTTCACCCTGGCCCTCCCAGCAGCCTGGGAAGGGCAGAACACTGCACACACGAGAGGGCCGTTCCCGGTCCCCACATTCCAGGTTCATCTGTCACCAGACCCACGGGTGGAGGCAGACTGGTTCCAGGAGGATGAGAGCCCTTGTTCTGACACCTGTGTCTGATTCCAGGGCCTACAAATCTGCTCTGGACTACACCAAACGAAGTCTGGGGATTTTCATTGACCTCCAGAGGAAAGAGAAGGAGGCGTATGCCTGGCTGCAAGCAGGGAAGATCTATTACATCTTGCGGCAGAGCGAGCTGGTGACCTGTACATCCAGGTGAGTGGCAAGGGATGCAGGAGGACCCCTGTGCTGTTCACTCTCTGTCCATCCACCCATCCATTCATCCTTCCATCATTTATTTACCTGTTCATCCTTCCATCCATCCATCCATTCTTCTGTCCATCCATCCATCATCCATCCATCCACCATTCATCCATCCTTTTATCATCCATTTATTCACCCGTCTATCCATCCATTCACCTGTCCATCCACCCATCCATTCATCCTTCCATCATCTATCTGTTTACCTGCTCATCCTTCTATCCATCAATCCATCATCCATCCATCCATCCATTCTTCCATCATCTTCCCATACACCTGTGGGTCCTTCCATCCATCCATCCATCATCCATCCATCCATCCATCCTTCCATCCTTCCATCATCCATCATCCATCCATTCATCTGTTCGTCTTTCCACGAATCCATCCATCCATCCATCATCCATCCCTCCGTCCATCCATCTATCATCCATCCATCCTTTTATCATCCATTCATTCACCTGTCCATCCATCCATCCATTCACCTGTTCGTCCATCCATTCACCTGTTCGTCCATCTATCCATCCTTCCATCTATCTTTCCATCATCCATCCAACTGTTCATCCTTCTATCCATCTATCCATCCATCATTCTTCTGTTCACCTCTTCGTCCATCCATTCACCTCTTCGTCCGTCCATCCATCCATCCTTCCATCCATCCATCCTTCCATCCATCCATTCTTCTGTCCATCCATCCTTCCATCCATCCTTCCATCCATCTTTCCATTATCCATCCAACCATCTTCCATCCATCCATGATCCATCCATTCACCTGTTCATCCATCCATCCATTCATTCATCATCCATCCTTTTATCATCCATCCATCCATTCACCTGTTCATCCATCCCTCCATCCATTCTTCCATCCTTCCATCATCCATTCACCTGTTCATTCTTCCATCCATCCATCATCCATCCATCCTTCCATCATTCATCCACTCGTCTGCTCATCCTTCCATCCATCCATCCATCCTTCTATCATCCATCCATTCATCTGTTAATCGTTCCATTCATCTGTTCATCCTTCCATTCATCCATCCATCATCCATCCATCCATCCATTCGTCCATCCATCATTCATTCATTCAGCCACCATCCATCCACCTGTTCATCCATTCATCCATCCATCCTTCCATCATCCGTCCATTCACCTGTTCATCCTTCCATCCATCCATCCTTCATCCATCCATCCATTTATCCATTCATCCATATATCCATCAATCCATCTATCATCCATCTATCCTTCCATCATCCATCTACTCACCTCCTGTTCATCCTTCCATCCATCCATTTATCCATTCATTCATCCATCCATCCTTCCATCCTTCCATCATCCATCCATCTTTCCATCATCCATCCTTCCATCATCCATCCATTCATCCATTCATCCTTCCATCCATCCATCATCCATCCAGCCATCATCCATCCATCTGTCCATTCATCCATCCATCCTTTTATCATCCATCCTTCATCCATTTATCATCCATCCATTCACCCGTCTATCCATCCATTCACCTGTTCATCCATCCATCCGTCCATTCATCCTTCCATCAACCATCCATTCACCTGTTCATCCTTCCATCCTTCCATCCATCCACCTGTTCATCCTTCCATCCATCCACCATTCATCCATCCACCATTCATCCATCCATCATTCATCCATCCATCCATTTATCCATTCATCCATTTATCCATTCGTCCATATATCCATCCATCATCCATCCATCCTTCCATCAACCATCTACTCACCTCCTGTTCATCCTTCCATCCATCCATCATTCATCCATCTATCCATTTATCCATTCATCCATCCATCCTTCCATCATCCATCCATTCATCTGTTCATCCTTCCATCCATCCATCATCCATCCATCCATCCATCATCCATCCATCCATCATCCATCCATCTGTCCATTCATCCATCAGTCCATTCATCCATCCATCATTCATCCATTCTTTTATCCATCCATTCACCCGTCTATCCATCCATTCACCTGTTGTTCCATCCATGTGTCCATTCATCCTTCCATCATCCATCCATTCACCTGTTCATCCTTCCATCCATCCATCATCCATCCACATATCTGTTTATCCATCCATCCATCCATCCATCCATCCATCATCTATCCATGCTTCCATCATCCATCCATGCTTCCATCATCCATCCATCCACCTGTTCATCCTTCCATCCTTCCATCATCCATCCTTTCTCCCATCCATCCATTCACCGTTCGTCCATCCATCCACCGTTCGTCCATCCATCCATCATTCATCCATCCACCCACCAATCTACCTATTAATCCATCCCTCCATTCATCTATCTGTCCATTTGTTTATCCACACATTCGTCTATCCACCATCTATCCATCCACATGTACATACATCATCTACCCTCCACCCATCCATACATTATCTACCCACCCATACATACATACAGACATACACATAAAATTCCACCCACCCACCCACCCATCCATCCATCCACCCACCCATCCACCCATCCATCCATCCATCCATCCAAGCATTCACCTATCCGCACACCCATCCATCCATCCATGTGTCTACATCTCCTCATCCATTCATCCATCCATCCACTCATTCCTAAACCACTGCTGAGCACCTGTTGTGTGCCTTTTCCCTCCCTCCAACTGGTTCCCTCACATCCTCCCCCAGTGGCCAGCATCTTCTCCCTGAGGGCAGAGGCGTGGCCCCTCACAGTGCACAGCACCTGCTGGTATACAGCACATGCTCAAATAATGTGACCACTCAGTTAACACACAGAAGAGCTTGCTCCAAGTGACACGTGGCACATCTCCTTACAAAATGAATCTATCATAGTGGCTGTTTTCAGAGGCTTTTCCAAACACAGTGTGATCTGGAACAAATTGTGAAGCCCACGAGCCTGGTGAAGCTTTCATTATTGAGCACCTGCTGTATATCTCCTTGAGCTGAGGAGAGGGATCAAGAGCTCATGGCCAAGAGAGGACCAGGCCCACCCACAAACACTGCTGATGTGGCAGGGATGTGGCAACGCAGAAAGGTGCCAGGGGCTGGGCTCCCAGCAATCTGGGGGCCACGGAGACTGTTTTGAGTGCAGGGGCAGTGGGCTAGGGCTAGCCTTGTTGGTAGGATTCACAGGTATTGGGCTCCTGGGCTGCAGCTGCTCAGTCACCTCCTGGCACTCAGGCGCATCAGTTCATTGTCCTCATGCCAGTGGTGGGGGCAGCCCTCATGCACAGGGTTTGAAAAATGCTCAGGTGTACCTGTAGTGTGTGAGAGGAAGGAGGCTGGCAAAGGTGCGCGTGGCCACCTCGCTAGGTGTGGGTCTTGAGGGAACTTCTGTCTCCTTTCAGGTGACACAGAATGTGGACCTGTACACAGGGAACCCCAACCTGGGGCTGGAGCTGTTTGAGGCAGCTGGAGACATCTTCAATGGGGCCTGGGAGCGGGAGGAAGGCATGTCCTTCTACCGGGTGAGCTGGCCTGTGGGCTGATGTGGGTGGGCCTCAGTGGGCCACCTGGAGGCTGAGGTACAGGTGTGGCACGGTAGAGGTCTCTCACCTGGAGGCAGGGCCACCCATGCACATGATGAGTTTCCAAGTGGTCTCACCGGAATGATATTGACCGTGCCCCTGCCCGGGACAAACGCTCGGGCTCTGGACGTGACAATGGCTGTACCTTTGTACCTGATGACCTCAAGCAACCATGAGTGGGAAGTCCTGTCCCCATCTTCCAGATGAGGAAACTGAGGCTCAGAGAGGCACAGGGACATGTCAAAGGACACACAGCATCAGTGGGAGGCCCAGGTCTGCATGTACCCCGAAGTGGGATGGCTTCTCCCTTCCTCTGAGCTCACAGTGTGGCTCAGCCCTGGGCACAGATAAATGTGGTGTTTTTAGAGCAGAGAGGAGTGCTGGCTCCCCCCAGTCAGACCCCCGGTGCCCAGGTGGGAGAGGCTGGTCTGAGGCTGTCGAGTGTAGCTGGATGGGCCTCAGGTGACTCTTCAGCCCCCAACTTGGGTGTCTGAACTGTGTGTTATCCCAGAGCACAGAGCTGTGTCGAGGTGCAGGGGTAGCTGGGGCGTGGGAAGCTCCAAGTACATGTTTGAGCTCTGAGGAGGGCTGTGGGCAAGGTGGGTGCTGCGGGAAACCTGACCCCACCTGCCTGTGTGGTAGGACCAGGCCCTGCCCCTGGCAGTGACTACGGGCAACCGCGAGGCGGAGCTGCAGCTACAGCTGTGCAACAAGCTGGTGGCACTCCTGGCCACGCTGGAGAAGCCCCAGGAGGTCTTGGAGTTTGCCTACATGGCCCTAGCACTCAGCATCACTCTGGGTAAGTCCCCTGAGCCCCCACCCTGCCAGGACCCACATTTTGCCAGAGCCCAGCCTCCAGGTCTGCAGGCCAGGAGCTGAAACAGCTGCTGGATTTTCCTGGTCTCCTGTCCAGGCAGGCAGATCGACCCAACTGGCTTCCCCGTCTGGCTGTGGGGCACAGCCCGAGGTCTCTCACGCAGTACAGAGCTCCCTGCCTGACTGAGCTCTGCTTCCTCTGCCTGTTCCTGCTTCTGACCACAAGGGCCGCCCAGTGTGCCCTCTGCCTTCCAGACATGCCAGGCATCTCGTTGGTTCCTGTATGTGTCAGGCTGAGTGGCACATTCCCTTTCTCTTGTGCCCTTCCCACCCTTATCAACCACATGGCTCTCTGGCTGATAAAATCCCAGTTCCCCTTCCAGCAGTCTGCCCCTTAAGGCCAGGTATCCCCTGGTGCTGTGCCAGGGTCGTCTGTCCCCCTCCAGAGACAGGGAACCCTAGGCAGGCCACATGCCCCAGCGCCTTGTGCCCCGTGGCCCAGTACACAGTAGGTGTGCAGCTGACTCCCCAAGGTAGGGGTTCTGATCGTGACACACCCAGGAGGAGTCAGATGTCACGTCGTTGGGTTGCCTGGAGCCGGGGTCCCGGGAGCACCTGGACTGCATGGCTTTTGGGCTCCCCTGGTTAAAACCAGTGAGCAGCCGGGCGCGGTGGCTCACACCTGTAATCCCAGCTCTCAGGGAGGCAGAGGCGGGAGGATAGCTTGAGCCCAGGAGTTCGAGACCTGCCTGGGTAATATAGCAAGACCCCGTTCTCCACAAAAAGGAAAAAAAAAAAAAAGACATAAAACCAGTGAGCAAAGGCAGGTGGCTATGTGTAGGCACAGAGCTGGGCCATCCAAGTCCGACTTTGCCAAAGCCTCACAGTAGACAGGGGCAGGCCTTATTAGTTCTGCTTTGCAGATGGGAAAGTGAGTCTGGGAACCTGGAAGGGAATGGCCAGAGCTGCCCAGGTGACCACAGGTGCCTGGAGGCAAGCCAGGTGTGCTGCCCGGGGTCTGCATACCTGCTCCTGAGGGGCCTGTGCCCTCCCTGCCCCAGGGAGCCGCGTCCTCACACCTGCCCCTTTGGCCTGCATCCCAGGGGACCGGCTGAAGGAACGCGTGGACTACCACCGGCTGGCAGCCCTGCACCACCGGTTGGGCCATGGCAAGCTGGCGGAGCACTTCTACCTCAAGGCCCTGTAGCTCTGCAACTTGCCCCTGGAGTTTGACGAGGAGACCCTCTACTACGTGAAGGTGTACCTGGTGCTCGGTGACATCATCTTCTACGACCTGAAGGTGGGTAGGAGGGGCAGGGCTTGGGGTGTTCCCGACCCCTTGGAGTGAGATCTCCACCCAGACCCCAGAGGCCTGGGTTCCAGCCTTCCTTAGGAATGGCCCAGTGGCCTCCTGAAGCTCTGTACCCAGCTGGAGGAGCCGGCAAGCTTAGCAGATACAACCCAGCTCCCAAGATGGCCAGGCCCCACCCTCAGGAACTCAGTCTCAGCCAGGGAGGCTGACACATGAGTGTGCAATGGTGGCCTCCGAGTAAAGAAGGGGGATTGTAGTCAGGGGGGCCCTCCTGGAGGAGGTGACACCAAAGCTGAGTCTTGACAGTCAAGTGTCAAGTTGCATTTAACAAAGAAAACAGGGTTGGGAGAAGGACATTTCGGAGGACGGCATCATCCTCACATTGAATCCACGTTGCAAGATCAAATCCTGGCACCTCCTCTAGGAAGCCTGCCCAGGGTGCCAGCCTGCACTGAGCAACTCCTTCCTGGAGTCCCGAGACACCTTGAATCTTCACACCACCCAGGAAGGGTTGGGTGGGACCCCAGTGTCTTACCATTGGGTTCACAGACAGGGAAACCCCAGCTTAGGGCAGGTGCAGTGGGGCGGGGCCCCAGCCAGCCAGGCTGAGGCCTTGCTGGGTCGGGTCTGTCTCGAGGGAAGGTGCTGTGCTCCCTCTGCCCCCAGCCCTGCAGGGGTGGAGAGCTGGGACTGGCAGACTCAGACCTGGGGTGTCTCCACCCCTCTGCCCAGCAGGCACCGCTCCCCCTCAGCATCGCACCGGCGCCGCGTCAGTGCTCCTTATGGGCTGAGGGGCCAGGGCGCTCCAGTCCAGGGGCCGAGATCTTGGCGGCCTTAGAACAACATGGGGAGCTGTGGCAGCCCTAAGACCCCGCCCCGTTTCCCCCACCGCAGGCCTGGGGCTGCCCGGGAGCCCTCTGCCCAGTGCTGGCGACACCTGGTGGTCAGAAGTGGTCCCTGTGGTCTCCCAAGTCCCAGCCAGACAGGGAGGTGCCAGGTGTCAGGCCCAGAGGGACGCTGCTCACCGCTCAGGGGCTCGCCTGGGACCCAGGGGGACTGGCCTCCCAGAAGAGGCCTTTATCTCTCTTGGTCAAGCCTGCCGCCCATTCCGCCTGTCCAGGAGAAAGGAAAGGGCCAAGTAGTACCTGAGAGGCCAAAGTCCACGGTTGGGGTCGAGGGGCAGAGGCCTCCTTCACCTACTTCCCATGCACAGTCCTCCTTCCCATGTACAACCTTCCTTCACCTCCTTCCCGTGCACAACCTTCCTTCACCTCCTTCCCATGCACAACCTTCCTTCACCTCCTTCCCGTGCACAACCTTCCTTCACCTCCTTCCCGTGCACAACCTTCCTTCACCTCCTTCCCGTGCACAACCTTCCTTCACCTCCTTCCCGTGCACAGTCCTCCTTCACCTCCTTCCCGTGCACAGCCCTCTGGGCCTCATCGTGACTATGCTGTCAGCGCGGGCCAGCTTCCCACAGGGAGGCCGCCTTGGAATTCCCCAAGGGCGGCTGTCTTTCCAAGGCTACACCCTCCTCCTTGTATAGGAGGCTCTGGACCCAGGGCCCAGAGGAGTGGGAGAAAAAGCCGGGCTGGATGGAGCCTGGAAGGCTGGCAGAGAAGCAGGGGTAAATGGGCATCTTTGCCGATTGCCTCTAAAATGGGGTCCCCTTTAGTCTACACATGAGAGTGAGCCCTGGAATAGGGTGGATTAGGTGTGTCCTGGCTCAGCCTGCCACTCACTAGCTGCTTCACACACTACAGGCACATGGAAATACACACGCAAATGCACACAGACACAGGCACATGCACACACACAGGCGCGCGCACACACAGGCATGCACACAGGCACACAAACATGCACAAGCACATGCACAGGCACACGCAGAGACATATGCTTTGGCTGGCTTCTTCCTGTTTAGTTGGGAAGCCCCCACCCCTTCAGGAAGCCTTTGCCTTCCACCCCCGGCTGAGTCTGGGGCCTCCTGGGCTTCCCTCTGCCACAGCCCGGGCCACCCTGTGTGGTCATTGTTCACTCAAAGGTCCCTCAGACTGGGAGCAAGGACGTTAGGCTCAGCCACGCACCCAGCACAGAGTCCAGTGTTCGGCTGGGCTGGGGGGCATTGGATGAGCAGTGGCGGTGACTCGGGGCCTTCTCACGCCCCTGCTCCGTGTGTGGGTGGGGCAGTGAGGGAATGGACTGCTGCATCTTGGACTTTCTCATTGGCCCTGGGAGCTATCTTGAGATGGTAAAGAGGAACAGGCCAGGCATGGGTCTTAGAGAGGTCCCTTGGGTGACCCCCATGTGGAGGAGGTGCCTGGGGAGAAGCCGGGTGGGGGATGGGAGGGTCAAGGAGGAGGTCTGGGAGACGGCATCCCAACCCAGGGATGGTGAGTTTGAGCCAAAGATGCATTGAAAACAGGAGTGGATGTCTGGGGAGTCACACTCCGTCAGTATTTCAGGGAACATTGCCAGAGAGGACACCTGTGAGATGGTTTTGTACCTGGCCTGGCCCGTGGAGGGCCTGGAAATGGTCAGCATGGACAGGGGCCAGAGGGGAGCCTGGGTCACTCAACGCTGTGCCCCTGCTGTGGCTTGGAGCCACGGGTCCTGCATGGAACTGTCAGAGCAGGCAGGATCTGCCCTGACCTCAGCCCATGGGGAAAGCAGCCACTGCCTGCAGAGAGGGTGGCACTGGGGCAGGAGGCTTGGGGTGAGTGGGGCGTAGGGACAGTCAGGAAGGCTTCCAGGGGTGTCAGG
This sequence comes from Macaca mulatta, assembly GCF_049350105.2. Lineage (NCBI taxonomy): Eukaryota > Metazoa > Chordata > Mammalia > Primates > Cercopithecidae > Macaca > Macaca mulatta. The sequence goes on along the minus strand of NC_133408.1, from coordinate 41,862,978 downwards.
GTCATCCCCACCTGCAGCTGAGACCACAGCAGTGTCACAGGCTTCGGGGCTCATGGGGTGAGCCAGCATTGGCTGGACATGTGGAATGACCTGGAGACAGGAACGGCCTCTGGGAAGACGGGCTCCGAGTCCCCCTTTTGCTGAGCATGGCCTGTCCCTTTCAGGACCCCTTTTGATGCAGCCAGGTACTACCAGCTGGCACTGGCAGCTGCCGTGGACCTGGGCAACAAGAAGGCACGGCTGAAGATCTACACGCGGCCGGCCACCATCTCCCACAACTTCCTCCTGGACCGCGAGAAGTCGATCCTCTTCTACCAGAAGGCCAGGACCTTCGCCACAGAACTCAACGTCCGCAGGGTCAACCTACCTCCTCTGCCACTCTGCGGGTGGGCCCCCTGGTTGACCCTCAGCCACCCTCGCTGAGGACAGCATCCGAGGGAATGGGTTTTGTGCAAGGAGGATGGTCTCCTGCCTCTCCTGGTGTCTCCGTGGCTCATTTTCTGGGAAATGGAGGCATGAAAACAGGGTTCAAATAGCAATAAATGGTTTTTTTTGCAATAACATACCAAAGTCCCCAGGGCATCCTTCCCTGTGTGCTTCCTGGGCTGTGTCTAGGGGCCAGCTCCTTCCCTGGTGGCAGCCCTCTTGGGGATGAGAAGGACTGTCAGTCCAACAGACCTGGGCCAGGTCACCATGAGCCTAGGTTTCCTCGGCGGCCAGAGGGGAGATGGTTGTGGAACTCTGGGCACCTCCCTGCTCTCCCTGCTCAGAGCTTTTGCTGTAGGTCTCGTGCCGCCGTTGCCTTTAACCTTCAGGCCACTGTGCCCGGATGTGGGGGATGCTAGTGTCCCTGTTCGCCATTGGAGAAATAGAGGCACAGAGAGGTTAGGTGTCTGGCCGACCGTCACACAGCAGGTAGGGGCGGAGACGCAGAGCCCAGTACACTGACCACCACACCACCCTGTCAGCCTGCAGCCAGGAAGGTGTCCCCCATTAGGACCCAAGGTCAGCTCCTGGACCTCTCTTGTGGTGTCAGGAGAGCCACAGGCCAGTGAGGGTGGCGACGGGGATCCCTCAGTCAGTGTCCTCTGCTCCCAGACTTGGTTGGGCCGAGCCTGGCTAGTCCCACCTCTGGCCACTGGTCAGCCCTGCGGGAAGTGAGATGCAGGGATCTCCGCCTGTGTAGACGCTGTTACTTGGTATTGAAAGCCTTATCTGGGCTGACCGCAGCCATCCCCACATGCCCCTCCCCTTCCGGCCCCCGGCCCTCATCCCAGTCCCAGGAATCCCAGGTTTTCCTTCTTGGAATCTCTGGGCCCCAGGGAACACAGCTCACACAGTCTCTTTGCCAGTTTACGGCAAGGAAACCGAGGTTCAGAGACTGTGGGTGTCCCACGTGATTCTCACGTACACTGCACTCTCCCAGGCCCCTCTTTTAAACACTTTAAATGAGGTGACATTCACATCACATGCAATTAACTATTTCAACGCGATTAATGTGGTGGCATTTGTGCATTCACAGTCCTGTGCAACCACTCACGCCATCTAGTTTCAAAATGTGTTCATCTCCCCAGAAGAAACCTCCCATCCTCACTAAGCAGTTACCCCTCCTTGGTATCCCCCAAGCCCCTCGTTTAATGGAAGGGGAAACTGAGGCCCGCAGAGAGACTTGCCAGTGGATGGAGCTCTGATAATAAGGAATCAGGCACCCATCTGCTGGTTCAATCCTGGGTTGGTTTTCCACCTAGCAGAGGTGACAGAGCCAGGAGGTTCTGGGACCCCATGCTTGCAGCCAGAGCCCTACCCTGAGCCTCCCCACCAGGGGGCAGCAGAGAGCTTTCCAGAACCAGCCGCGGGGCTGGCAGGAAGCAGCGCGTCAGAACTGCTGACAAACCTCACGAGGACTCCAGATCGCTGTCTCTGTGGGTTGGGCTTGGGAATTGGAGAGGAGGCCGCATGATTGGAAACGAAGACAGCACGGCCTGGCTGGAGCAGCCGGAAGCGCCGTCACGTTGCCTGAGGACAGACTTCGTGCCCGCTGGGTTGGACCTGCAGCCATTCTTCTCGGGGTGGGGCCCCTAGGTCAGGGTTGCTCTTGGTCCCCGACCTGCCTCAGAGTCCGGGGGGCTTTGGAACTGTGCCTCCCCATCTCCACCCACCCTGGCTGGTGCCATGAGGGGCCTGTATCCTGGGATCCTGTTCCTCTTGGGCAGCAGAGACTGGGGGACCAGAGGAGATGACGGGTCTTCAAGCCCCACATTCAAACCCCAGCCCACCACTGACAGTCTGGGGGTTTGGGATGAGGGAGTTGATGTCTCTGAGCCCCAGTTTTGCCACCACTAAAATGAGGCCGACATACTGGGGCAGAGTGCCAGTCCCCGGGCTAACAGAGGCCTGTTTCCTATTGACAATCCCTCTTACCCCTAGGAACAGCTCCAACAACCACACACTAGAGAACACTCAACCCAGGCCAACTTGTCAGAGGCACGAGAACCAGAGCGACTCCATCTTGAATGGGGGCTGGGTAAAGGGAGGCTGAGACCTGCTGGGCCGCATTCCCAGGAGGCTAGGCATTCTTAGTCACAGGATGAGATAGGAGGTCCCCACAAGATACAGGTCATAAAGACCTTGCTGATAAAGCAAGTTGCAGTAAAGTCGCCCAAAGCCCACCAAACCCAAGATGGCCACGAGAGTGACCTCTGATTGTCCTCACGGCTCATTATGTGCTAATTATAATGCATTAGCTGTTACAAGACACTCCGACCAGCGCCACGACAGTTTACAGATGCCATGGCAACATCTGGAGGTTGCCCTACATGGTCTTAGAAGGGAGGGCAGAAACTCTCAGTTCTGGGAATTGCCCACCCCTTTCCTGGAACACTCATGAATAGTCCAACCCTTGTTTAGCGTATGATCAAGAAATAACCATGAAAATGGGCAACCAGCAGCCTTTGGCGCCACTTTGCCTATGGAGCAGCCATTCTTTTTTTTCTTTTCTTTTCTTTTTTTTTTTGAGATGGAGTCTCGCTCTGTTGGCCGAACTGGAATGCAGTGGCGTGATCTTGGCTCACTACAACCTCTACCTCTTGGGTTCAAGCGATTCTCTTGCCTCAGCCTTCCTAGTAGCTGGGATTACAGGCACCTGCCACCACGCCCAGTTAATGTTTTGTATTTTAGTGGCGACAGGGTTTTGCCATGTTGGACCAGGCTGGTCTCGAACTTCTCACCTCAGGTGATCCAGCTGCCTCGGCATCCCAAAGTTATAGGATTACAGGAGTGAGCCATTGCGCCCGGCCAGAGTAGCCATTCTTTTATTCCTTTCCTTTCCTAATAAACTTGATTTCACTTTATGGACTCGCCCCGAATTCTTTCTTCTGTGAGATCCAAGAAACCTCTCTTGGGGTCTGGATCGGAACCGCTTTCCAGTAACAAACTTGCTTAACCTCTCAGACCCTTTTTCTCTTCATCTGTAACCAAAGACAAAGACTCCCCTGAGGTTCCAAAAGTGTGGAGAGAACGCATGGGAAACGAGGGGCACAGAGTTGGTGTGCAGAACCAATATCACAAACTGAGTGTCAAGCCACTGTCATACTGGAAGGAATATCATGCTCTCCCCCACAACTTATGAGGAACAATATCACAGGGAGGTGTGTACCTTCTCCGGTAGTGGGACTAGTATCATCATCTCTTCCTTTAGATGACAGGAACGATGTCACAGGGTGGGTGTACACCCCGTGTGTTTTTGGAAGCAATGTCATTCTCTCCTAGGTTTTACGATTCACATCACAGGCGGGGTGTACACCCCTTGTTATATTGGATGGCGTCTCATCCTCTTTCAACCTGTATCTTTAGAACAATATCCCATGGGGGTTGTATATCTCTTCAATATTGGTAGTAATACCATCTTCTCCTTTCCTGGATATGAGAAACAATATCACAGGAGGTGTGTACACCCCTTGCGATGTTGGTAGTAATATCACCTCTCCCCTGTGGTTATTAAGGACAAAATCCCAGGGTGGCTGTACGGTTCCTACTTTATTGGGAGTAATATCATCCATTCACCCCCTGGATATCAGGAACCATATCACAGAAGAGTTGTCCACCCCCTTCGATATTATCAGCCATGTCATCTTCTTCCCGCCTGGATATTAGGAACGATACCCGAGGTTTGGGGGCGGTGTACACCCACTGCGATATCGAAAGTAAAATCAGCCTCTTTCCCGCTGGATATTAGGAACGATATCACAGGTGTGTGTGCACCTTCTGGGATATTGGGAGTACTATCAGCCCCCACCCTGCTGCATATCAGGAACAACACAAAGGGGGCAGGGTGGTTACATCCCCTGTGATATTGAGAGCAATACTCTTCTCTTTCCCCTGTACATTAGAAACTACATCACAGGGGTCTGTACCCCTTCAGCGATATTGGGATTCCTGTTATCCTCTCCCCCATTGAATGTCGAAAACGATATCACAGAAGGGTGTACACCCCCTGCAATATGGCCAGTAACATCATCGTCTCTACCTTTGGATACTAGGAACAACATCACAGAGGGTGTGTACACTCCCCTGCAATATTGGGCATAATGTTATCCTCTCTTCCCCTGAATATTAGAAACGATATCCCTGGTGGAGGGAGGTGGAGTACATTAAGAACAACATCACTGGGTGGGTGTACTCCCCCTGTGATACTGTGTGTAGTATCATCCTCTCTTGCCTAGGATATTAAGAACAATATCACAGGAGGGGTGTACAGCCACAGTCCCTGCGTTATTGGGAGTAATAGCGTCTTCTTCCACTCTAGATATAAGCAACAATATCCCTGGGTTTGTGTATATCCCTTGCGATATAGGGCATATTCTCATTGTCACCCAATGTGGATATTGGGTGCAGTGTCTCAGCGGGGTTTACACCTTCTTCGATATTGGGAGTAATATCATCCTCTCCCCTCAGGATCGTAGGCTAAATGTCGAAGGGGTTTTACAACTCGTACGATATGGGCAGTAATAGCATCCTATCCCCACCTGGATGTTAGGAACTATATCACAGGGGACTGTACACTTCTTGGCATATTGGGAATCTTATCATCCTCTCCCATTTTGGATATTATGAAAAATATTAGAAACGAGGTGTACACCCGCTGAGATATTGAGAGTAATATTATGCTCTCCTCTTCGGGATATTAGGAACAATATTGCAGGAGGTGTGTACAACCCCTGTGATATTGGGAGTAATATCATTCTCTCTCTTTGAATATAAGAAACCATATCACAGGAGGATGTACCCCCCCGGTGATACTGGGAGTCATATGATGTTATTCGGAACAATAGCACAGTGGGTGTGTAAAATCCCTGCAATATTGCCACTAGTATTATCTTCTCCATCCCAGGATATAAGGAACAATATCACAAGGGGATGTACACCCCTGTGATATTGGGGATAATATCTTCCTCTCCCTGGCTGGCTATTAGTAATATCTTCCTCTCTCCGGCTGGATGTGAGGGAAAATATCACAGTGGAGGTCGACGCCCTTTGTGATATTGGGAGTAATATTATCCTCTCGCAGGTTGGATAGAGGGAACAAGATGACCGTAAGGATGAATACACGCTGCGGAAGTTTCATTAATGTCAGGCACTACCCCCTGCTTATTAGGAATAACATCATAGAGGAGTGAACACTTTCTTCGATATTGGGAGTAATATCATCTTCTCAATGCCGGATATCAGGAACAAGCCTATTAATTGTTAATATTAATAAATACAATAAAAATTGATACTAATCATCAACATTACTAATGACAATAAAGATACTAAATATTATTGATTCAAAATGTTAACGATTAGTATTAATAATTAATAACCATAACACTATTAATAATAAAATAATGGTATCAATAACTAATGTTACCTAAATCAATACAAAGTGATATGGTAAAAACACAATAATTAATATTAAGAATTAATATTAATAAATGACATAATTATTAAAAATTAATTTTGGGCATCCATCATCATCTATTTAAATTAATTATCAATATTAATGAGAAAATATTAATTGATAATATTATTGATAATTATTATAATTGATTCTTAATATTTAATAAATAATTCTATCATTGTTCCCTGAGCAATATTCTGAAGATACACACCCGTCTGTGAAAGAGTTAATCACTTCCAGAGAGAGAAACGATACTACTCGCAATATCGAAAACAGGATGTGAGTCCACAATGGCTCCCAATAGCCAAGGGGGGGAGAGGGGGTGGCTATTGGTCCCCACCTCGCGGGGGGTGGCTCACCCCCCTGCGAGGTGGCTCCCAATAGCCAAGGGGGGGAGAGGGGGTGGCTATTGGTCCCCACCTCGCGGGGGGTGGCTCACCCCCCTGCGAGGTGGCTCCCAATAGCCAAGGGGGGGAGAGGGGGTGGCTATTGGTCCCCACCTCGCGGGGGGTGGCTCACCCCCCTGCGAGGTGGCTCCCAATAGCCAAGGGGGGGAGAGGGGGTGGCTATTGGTCCCCACCTCGCGGGGGGTGGCTCACCCCCCTGCGAGGTGGCTCCCAATAGCCAAGGGGGGGAGAGGGGGTGGCTATTGGTCCCCACCTCGCGGGGGGTGGCTCACCCCCCTGCGAGGTGGCTCCCAATAGCCAAGGGGGGGAGAGGGGGTGGCTATTGGTCCCCACCTCGCGGGGGGTGGCTCACCCCCCTGCGAGGTGGCTCCCAATAGCCAAGGGGGGGAGAGGGGGTGGCTATTGGTCCCCACCTCGCGGGGGGTGGCTCACCCCCCTGCGAGGTGGCTCCCAATAGCCAAGGGGGGGAGAGGGGGTGGCTATTGGTCCCCACCTCGCGGGGGGTGGCTCACCCCCCTGCGAGGTGGCTCCCAATAGCCAAGGGGGGGAGAGGGGGTGGCTATTGGTCCCCACCTCGCGGGGGGTGGCTCACCCCCCTGCGAGGTGGCTCCCAATAGCCAAGGGGGGGAGAGGGGGTGGCTATTGGTCCCCACCTCGCGGGGGGTGGCTCACCCCCCTGCGAGGTGGCTCCCAATAGCCAAGGGGGGGAGAGGGGGTGGCTATTGGTCCCCACCTCGCGGGGGGTGGCTCACCCCCCTGCGAGGTGGCTCCCAATAGCCAAGGGGGGGAGAGGGGGTGGCTATTGGTCCCCACCTCGCGGGGGGTGGCTCACCCCCCTGCGAGGTGGCTCCCAATAGCCAAGGGGGGGAGAGGGGGTGGCTATTGGTCCCCACCTCGCGGGGGGTGGCTCACCCCCCTGCGAGGTGGCTCCCAATAGCCAAGGGGGGGAGAGGGGGTGGCTATTGGTCCCCACCTCGCGGGGGGTGGCTCACCCCCCTGCGAGGTGGCTCCCAATAGCCAAGGGGGGGAGAGGGGGTGGCTATTGGTCCCCACCTCGCGGGGGGTGGCTCACCCCCCTGCGAGGTGGCTCCCAATAGCCAAGGGGGGGAGAGGGGGTGGCTATTGGTCCCCACCTCGCGGGGGGTGGCTCACCCCCCTGCGAGGTGGCTCCCAATAGCCAAGGGGGGGAGAGGGGGTGGCTATTGGTCCCCACCTCGCGGGGGGTGGCTCACCCCCCTGCGAGGTGGCTCCCAATAGCCAAGGGGGGGAGAGGGGGTGGCTATTGGTCCCCACCTCGCGGGGGGTGGCTCACCCCCCTGCGAGGTGGCTCCCAATAGCCAAGGGGGGGAGAGGGGGTGGCTATTGGTCCCCACCTCGCGGGGGGTGGCTCACCCCCCTGCGAGGTGGCTCCCAATAGCCAAGGGGGGGAGAGGGGGTGGCTATTGGTCCCCACCTCGCGGGGGGTGGCTCACCCCCCTGCGAGGTGGCTCCCAATAGCCAAGGGGGGGAGAGGGGGTGGCTATTGGTCCCCACCTCGCGGGGGGTGGCTCACCCCCCTGCGAGGTGGCTCCCAATAGCCAAGGGGGGGAGAGGGGGTGGCTATTGGTCCCCACCTCGCGGGGGGTGGCTCACCCCCCTGCGAGGTGGCTCCCAATAGCCAAGGGGGGGAGAGGGGGTGGCTATTGGTCCCCACCTCGCGGGGGGTGGCTCACCCCCCTGCGAGGTGGCTCCCAATAGCCAAGGGGGGGAGAGGGGGTGGCTATTGGTCCCCACCTCGCGGGGGGTGGCTCACCCCCCTGCGAGGTGGCTCCCAATAGCCAAGGGGGGGAGAGGGGGTGGCTATTGGTCCCCACCTCGCGGGGGGTGGCTCACCCCCCTGCGAGGTGGCTCCCAATAGCCAAGGGGGGGAGAGGGGGTGGCTATTGGTCCCCACCTCGCGGGGGGTGGCTCACCCCCCTGCGAGGTGGCTCCCAATAGCCAAGGGGGGGAGAGGGGGTGGCTATTGGTCCCCACCTCGCGGGGGGTGGCTCACCCCCCTGCGAGGTGGCTCCCAATAGCCAAGGGGGGGAGAGGGGGTGGCTATTGGTCCCCACCTCGCGGGGGGTGGCTCACCCCCCTGCGAGGTGGCTCCCAATAGCCAAGGGGGGAGAGGGGGTGGCTATTGGTCCCCACCTCGCGGGGGGTGGCTCACCCCCCTGCGAGGTGGCTCCCAATAGCCAAGGGGGGGAGAGGGGGTGGCTATTGGTCCCCACCTCGCGGGGGGTGGCTCACCCCCCTGCGAGGTGGCTCCCAATAGCCAAGGGGGGGAGAGGGGGTGGCTATTGGTCCCCACCTCGCGGGGGGTGGCTCACCCCCCTGCGAGGTGGCTCCCAATAGCCAAGGGGGGGAGAGGGGGTGGCTATTGGTCCCCACCTCGCGGGGGGTGGCTCACCCCCCTGCGAGGTGGCTCCCAATAGCCAAGGGGGGGAGAGGGGGTGGCTATTGGTCCCCACCTCGCGGGGGGTGGCTCACCCCCCTGCGAGGTGGCTCCCAATAGCCAAGGGGGGAGAGGGGGTGGCTATTGGTCCCCACCTCGCGGGGGGTGGCTCACCCCCCTGCGAGGTGGCTCCCAATAGCCAAGGGGGGGAGAGGGGGTGGCTATTGGTCCCCACCTCGCGGGGGGTGGCTCACCCCCCTGCGAGGTGGCTCCCAATAGCCAAGGGGGGGAGAGGGGGTGGCTATTGGTCCCCACCTCGCGGGGGGTGGCTCACCCCCCTGCGAGGTGGCTCCCAATAGCCAAGGGGGGGAGAGGGGGTGGCTATTGGTCCCCACCTCGCGGGGGGTGGCTCACCCCCCTGCGAGGTGGCTCCCAATAGCCAAGGGGGGGAGAGGGGGTGGCTATTGGTCCCCACCTCGCGGGGGGTGGCTCACCCCCCTGCGAGGTGGCTCCCAATAGCCAAGGGGGGGAGAGGGGGTGGCTATTGGTCCCCACCTCGCGGGGGGTGGCTCACCCCCCTGCGAGGTGGCTCCCAATAGCCAAGGGGGGAGAGGGGGTGGCTATTGGTCCCCACCTCGCGGGGGGTGGCTCACCCCCCTGCGAGGTGGCTCCCAATAGCCAAGGGGGGAGAGGGGGTGGCTATTGGTCCCCACCTCGCGGGGGGTGGCTCACCCCCCTGCGAGGTGGCTCCCAATAGCCAAGGGGGGGAGAGGGGGTGGCTATTGGTCCCCACCTCGCGGGGGGTGGCTCACCCCCCTGCGAGGTGGCTCCCAATAGCCAAGGGGGGGAGAGGGGGTGGCTATTGGTCCCCACCTCGCGGGGGGTGGCTCACCCCCCTGCGAGGTGGCTCCCAATAGCCAAGGGGGGGAGAGGGGGTGGCTATTGGTCCCCACCTCGCGGGGGGTGGCTCACCCCCCTGCGAGGTGGCTCCCAATAGCCAAGGGGGGGAGAGGGGGTGGCTATTGGTCCCCACCTCGCGGGGGGTGGCTCACCCCCCTGCGAGGTGGCTCCCAATAGCCAAGGGGGGGAGAGGGGGTGGCTATTGGTCCCCACCTCGCGGGGGGTGGCTCACCCCCCTGCGAGGTGGCTCCCAATAGCCAAGGGGGGGAGAGGGGGTGGCTATTGGTCCCCACCTCGCGGGGGGTGGCTCACCCCCCTGCGAGGTGGCTCCCAATAGCCAAGGGGGGGAGAGGGGGTGGCTATTGGTCCCCACCTCGCGGGGGGTGGCTCACCCCCCTGCGAGGTGGCTCCCAATAGCCAAGGGGGGGAGAGGGGGTGGCTATTGGTCCCCACCTCGCGGGGGGTGGCTCACCCCCCTGCGAGGTGGCTCCCAATAGCCAAGGGGGGGAGAGGGGGTGGCTATTGGTCCCCACCTCGCGGGGGGTGGCTCACCCCCCTGCGAGGTGGCTCCCAATAGCCAAGGGGGGGAGAGGGGGTGGCTATTGGTCCCCACCTCGCGGGGGGTGGCTCACCCCCCTGCGAGGTGGCTCCCAATAGCCAAGGGGGGGAGAGGGGGTGGCTATTGGTCCCCACCTCGCGGGGGGTGGCTCACCCCCCTGCGAGGTGGCTCCCAATAGCCAAGGGGGGGAGAGGGGGTGGCTATTGGTCCCCACCTCGCGGGGGGTGGCTCACCCCCCTGCGAGGTGGCTCCCAATAGCCAAGGGGGGGAGAGGGGGTGGCTATTGGTCCCCACCTCGCGGGGGGTGGCTCACCCCCCTGCGAGGTGGCTCCCAATAGCCAAGGGGGGGAGAGGGGGTGGCTATTGGTCCCCACCTCGCGGGGGGTGGCTCACCCCCCTGCGAGGTGGCTCCCAATAGCCAAGGGGGGGAGAGGGGGTGGCTATTGGTCCCCACCTCGCGGGGGGTGGCTCACCCCCCTGCGAGGTGGCTCCCAATAGCCAAGGGGGGGAGAGGGGGTGGCTATTGGTCCCCACCTCGCGGGGGGTGGCTCACCCCCCTGCGAGGTGGCTCCCAATAGCCAAGGGGGGGAGAGGGGGTGGCTATTGGTCCCCACCTCGCGGGGGGTGGCTCACCCCCCTGCGAGGTGGCTCCCAATAGCCAAGGGGGGGAGAGGGGGTGGCTATTGGTCCCCACCTCGCGGGGGGTGGCTCACCCCCCTGCGAGGTGGCTCCCAATAGCCAAGGGGGGGAGAGGGGGTGGCTATTGGTCCCCACCTCGCGGGGGGTGGCTCACCCCCCTGCGAGGTGGCTCCCAATAGCCAAGGGGGGGAGAGGGGGTGGCTATTGGTCCCCACCTCGCGGGGGGTGGCTCACCCCCCTGCGAGGTGGCTCCCAATAGCCAAGGGGGGGAGAGGGGGTGGCTATTGGTCCCCACCTCGCGGGGGGTGGCTCACCCCCCTGCGAGGTGGCTCCCAATAGCCAAGGGGGGGAGAGGGGGTGGCTATTGGTCCCCACCTCGCGGGGGGTGGCTCACCCCCCTGCGAGGTGGCTCCCAATAGCCAAGGGGGGGAGAGGGGGTGGCTATTGGTCCCCACCTCGCGGGGGGTGGCTCACCCCCCTGCGAGGTGGCTCCCAATAGCCAAGGGGGGGAGAGGGGGTGGCTATTGGTCCCCACCTCGCGGGGGGTGGCTCACCCCCCTGCGAGGTGGCTCCCAATAGCCAAGGGGGGGAGAGGGGGTGGCTATTGGTCCCCACCTCGCGGGGGGTGGCTCACCCCCCTGCGAGGTGGCTCCCAATAGCCAAGGGGGGGAGAGGGGGTGGCTATTGGTCCCCACCTCGCGGGGGGTGGCTCACCCCCCTGCGAGGTGGCTCCCAATAGCCAAGGGGGGGAGAGGGGGTGGCTATTGGTCCCCACCTCGCGGGGGGTGGCTCACCCCCCTGCGAGGTGGCTCCCAATAGCCAAGGGGGGGAGAGGGGGTGGCTATTGGTCCCCACCTCGCGGGGGGTGGCTCACCCCCCTGCGAGGTGGCTCCCAATAGCCAAGGGGGGGAGAGGGGGTGGCTATTGGTCCCCACCTCGCGGGGGGTGGCTCACCCCCCTGCGAGGTGGCTCCCAATAGCCAAGGGGGGGAGAGGGGGTGGCTATTGGTCCCCACCTCGCGGGGGGTGGCTCACCCCCCTGCGAGGTGGCTCCCAATAGCCAAGGGGGGGAGAGGGGGTGGCTATTGGTCCCCACCTCGCGGGGGGTGGCTCACCCCCCTGCGAGGTGGCTCCCAATAGCCAAGGGGGGGAGAGGGGGTGGCTATTGGTCCCCACCTCGCGGGGGGTGGCTCACCCCCCTGCGAGGTGGCTCCCAATAGCCAAGGGGGGGAGAGGGGGTGGCTATTGGTCCCCACCTCGCGGGGGGTGGCTCACCCCCCTGCGAGGTGGCTCCCAATAGCCAAGGGGGGGAGAGGGGGTGGCTATTGGTCCCCACCTCGCGGGGGGTGGCTCACCCCCCTGCGAGGTGGCTCCCAATAGCCAAGGGGGGGAGAGGGGGTGGCTATTGGTCCCCACCTCGCGGGGGGTGGCTCACCCCCCTGCGAGGTGGCTCCCAATAGCCAAGGGGGGGAGAGGGGGTGGCTATTGGTCCCCACCTCGCGGGGGGTGGCTCACCCCCCTGCGAGGTGGCTCCCAATAGCCAAGGGGGGGAGAGGGGGTGGCTATTGGTCCCCACCTCGCGGGGGGTGGCTCACCCCCCTGCGAGGTGGCTCCCAATAGCCAAGGGGGGGAGAGGGGGTGGCTATTGGTCCCCACCTCGCGGGGGGTGGCTCACCCCCCTGCGAGGTGGCTCCCAATAGCCAAGGGGGGGAGAGGGGGTGGCTATTGGTCCCCACCTCGCGGGGGGTGGCTCACCCCCCTGCGAGGTGGCTCCCAATAGCCAAGGGGGGGAGAGGGGGTGGCTATTGGTCCCCACCTCGCGGGGGGTGGCTCACCCCCCTGCGAGGTGGCTCCCAATAGCCAAGGGGGGGAGAGGGGGTGGCTATTGGTCCCCACCTCGCGGGGGGTGGCTCACCCCCCTGCGAGGTGGCTCCCAATAGCCAAGGGGGGGAGAGGGGGTGGCTATTGGTCCCCACCTCGCGGGGGGTGGCTCACCCCCCTGCGAGGTGGCTCCCAATAGCCAAGGGGGGGAGAGGGGGTGGCTATTGGTCCCCACCTCGCGGGGGGTGGCTCACCCCCCTGCGAGGTGGCTCCCAATAGCCAAGGGGGGGAGAGGGGGTGGCTATTGGTCCCCACCTCGCGGGGGGTGGCTCACCCCCCTGCGAGGTGGCTCCCAATAGCCAAGGGGGGAGAGGGGGTGGCTATTGGTCCCCACCTCGCGGGGGGTGGCTCACCCCCCTGCGAGGTGGCTCCCAATAGCCAAGGGGGGGAGAGGGGGTGGCTATTGGTCCCCACCTCGCGGGGGGTGGCTCACCCCCCTGCGAGGTGGCTCCCAATAGCCAAGGGGGGGAGAGGGGGTGGCTATTGGTCCCCACCTCGCGGGGGGTGGCTCACCCCCCTGCGAGGTGGCTCCCAATAGCCAAGGGGGGAGAGGGGGTGGCTATTGGTCCCCACCTCGCGGGGGGTGGCTCACCCCCCTGCGAGGTGGCTCCCAATAGCCAAGGGGGGGAGAGGGGGTGGCTATTGGTCCCCACCTCGCGGGGGGTGGCTCACCCCCCTGCGAGGTGGCTCCCAATAGCCAAGGGGGGGAGAGGGGGTGGCTATTGGTCCCCACCTCGCGGGGGGTGGCTCACCCCCCTGCGAGGTGGCTCCCAATAGCCAAGGAAGGGGGGAGAGGGGAGGGGGTGGCTATTATTGGTCCCCCCCTGCCATATTGGAAGTAATGTCAGCCTCTCCTCTCCGTGAATATTAGGAGCACTATCCCAGTCTAGGTGTACGCCTCCTGCTCTATGAGACTTCATATCATTCTCTTCCTTCCAGGATATTAATAACAGTATCACAGGCCGGGTGAACACAGCTTGCCATACTGTGATTATTATCATACTCTCCCCCTCCGTATACTAGGAACCATATCACAGAAGTCCTGTACTCCCCCTGGGATATTGGGAGTAATATCATAAGCTTCTTCTGTGAATATTAGGAGCAATTTCACCAGGTGGCTGTCCATTCTTTGTTATGTTGGGTTTCATGTCCTACTCTTTCACCGTAGATATTAGGATTAATGTCACCACGTGAGTGTACACCTACTGCGATATTAAAACTAGTATTATGATCTCCGTCCCTGGATATTAGGAATGACATCACACGTAGGTGTACACTCCTTGTGGTATTAGGAGTAATAATATGATTAATTATTAAACATAAATTATTGATTTTAATAATTATCAATGACACTATTAATTAGTAAATACCGTTATTAATTTTGGATAACTCTTTTACATATGTGATTATGCATGCTTAAAATTAATTATTAATTTTAATGTCATTTAACAATATTATTAGTTCTTAATATGAATCATTATTTTATTACCAACATCTCTTAGTAATGATTTAAGCAACATTAATTGTTGAAATCATTATTTTATTATTAATAATATTACTATTAATTATTAATATTAATCATTAACATTTTAAACCAGTATTAATTTTTACTATCTTAATTATGATTATTAATATCGATGATTATTATTAATTTTTATATTTATTAATATTAATAATTAATAGACTTGTTCCTGATATCCAGCGGGGAGAAGATGATATTACTCCCAACATCGAGGAAAGTGTACACCCCTCTATGATGTTATTCCTAATAGCCAGGGGGTATAGGATAACATTATTGAAACTACCGCAGTGGGTGTCTGTCCCGTCGGTGGTCTTGTTTCTTATATCCTGGGTGGGAGAGGATGATATGACTCCCAATATCGCAGTGGGTGTAGACCTCCCCCGTTATATTGTCCCTAGCATCCAAAGGTGGAGAGGATGATACTTCTTTCTATTTCACAGTGGGTGTACACCACCCCTGTGATATGATTCCTAATATCCAGTGGGCGAGAGGAATAGTCTCAATATTGCAGGAGGTGTACACTGCCGAGTGATATTGTTCCTAATATTCAGGGATGGAGAAGATATCACCCCCTATAGAGCAGTGGGTGTTCACTCCTTCTGTGACATTGTTCCTAATAGCCAGCTGGGGAGAGGAAGACATTACTCCCAATATTGTAGGGGGTATACACCGCCTTGTGATATTGTTTCCTATATCCTGGGAGGGAGACGATGATGCCAGCGGCAATATCGCAGGGGGTGTACACACCCACTGTGATATTGTTCTGAATATCCAGAGGGAAAGAAAATGATATGACTCCCAATATCACAGGGGGTGTACATCCTCCTGTGATATTGTTTCTTATATTCAGGGGGAGAGGATGATATGACTCCCAATATCGCAGGGGTTGTACACACCTTCTGCGATATTGTTCCTAATGTCCCAAAGGGGAGAGCATAATATTTCTCTCAATATCGTAGGGGGTGTACACCTACTTTGTAATATTGTTCTTAATATCCACGATGGGAGAGGATGATATGACTCCCAATATCACAAGAAGTGTACAACCACCTGTGATATAGTTCCTAACATCTGGGTGAGGAGAGGATGATATTACGGCCCATACCGCTCGAGTTGTAAAACCGCTTTGATATTTTGCCTATAATCCTGAGGGGAGAGGATAATATTGCTCCCAATATCGAAGAAGGCGTACATCCCCCCCCGTGACACTATGCCTAATATCCACTTTGGGAGACGATGACACTACGCCCAATATCGCAGGGGATGTACACCCACACTGGGATATTGTTCCTTATATAGAGAATGGGAGAAGATGCTATTGCTCCCAATAGCGCAGGGACTGTGGCTGTACACCCCTCCTGTGATACTGTTCTTAATATGCTAGGGAAGAGAGGATGATACTACACCCAATATTGCAGGGGAAGTACACCCACCCAGTGATATTGTTCTTAATGTACTCCACCTCCCTCCACCAGGGATATCGTTCCTAATATCCAGGGGAAGAGAGGATAACATTAAGCCCAATATCGTGGGGCAGCGTCACACCCTCTGTGATGTTGTTCCTAGTATCCAAAGGTAGAGACAATGATATTACTGGCCATATGGCAGGGGGTGTACACCTTTCTGTGATATCGTTTTGGACATTCAGTGGGGGAGAGGATAACTTGAATCCCAATATCGCTGAAGGTGTACAGACCTCTGTGATGTAGTCCCTAATATACAGGGGAAAGAGAAGAATATTGCTCTCAATATCACAGGGGGTGTAACCACCCTGCCCCCTGTATATTGTTCCTGATATGCAGCGGGGTGGAGGCTGACAGTACTCCCAATATCCCAGAAGGTGCACACACACCTGTGATATAGTTCCTAATATCCAGCGGGAAAGAGGCTGATTTTACTTTCGATATCGCAGTGGGTGTACACCGCCCCCAAACCTCGGGTATCGTTCCTAATATCCAGGCGGGAAGAAGATGACATGGCTGATAATATCGAAGGGGGTGGACACCTCTTCCGTGATATGGTTCCCCTTATCCAGGGGGTGAATGGATGATATTACTCCCAATAAAGTAGGAACCGTACAGCCACCCTGGGATTTTGTCCTTAATAACCACAGGGGAGAGGTGATATTACTACCAACATTGCAAGGGGTGTACACCCCTCCTGTGATATTCTTTCTTACATCCAGGAAAGGAGAAGATGGTATTACAACCAATATTGAAGGGATGGACAGCCCCTAAGAGATATTGTTCTAAAGATACAGGTTGAAGGAGGATGAGATTCCATCCAATATAACAAGGGGTGTACACCCCGCCTGTGATATGAATCGTAAAACCTAGAAGAAGAGAGAATGACATTGCTTCCAAAAACACACGGGGTTAACACCCACCCTGTGATATTGTTCCTGTCATCCAAAGGAAGAGATGATGATACTACTCCAACTAACAGAGAAGGTACACACCCCCTGTGATATTGTTCCTCATAAGTTGTGGGGGAGAGCATGATATTACTTCCAGTATGACAGTGGCTTGACACCTAGTCTGTGATATTGCTCCTAATTTCCAGTAGGTAAAGTACGATGTTCCTGCCAAGAGAGTAGTGGATGTACAGCTGCCCTGTGATATGTCTCTGAATATTCAGGGAAACAAAGGAGGACATTACCCCAAATCTCCCAAAAAGTGTACACCCGTTGTGTGGTATGGTTGCTAATATTCGGAGATGCAGAGGATGGTATTTGTTCTCCTGTCGCAGGCTGTGTACACACAACCTGTGAAATTGTTCCTAATATCCTGAACAAAAGAGATGCTAATAATGGACACACATTGCAGGGGGGAGTAATTGGCTATTACGATCCACATCGCAGGGGGTGAGGCACTCCCCACGATATGGGGAGTAATAACAACCTCCTCTCCCTACTGGCTATTACGATCCATGTCGCAGGGCACTTCAGGACACCTGCCCTGCCCCAACCTTAACCGAGACAGTGGGTGTCATGGGACCACCTCAGGGTGGGTGGCAGCTCAGCTCGAAGGTATCCCTGCTGCCAAAGACCAACTGCTCCTGCTAGTTTGAATCTGGCCACAGGGTCTCTGTTGGTGAGACAGGTGACCTTGAGGCAGACACCCTGAAATCTAGCACGACAGAGCTCAACGCCCCCATGAGAGGCATCATAGCACGCAGACTTTGCAGACATACTAGCGAAGGCCACAGCAGGCCCTGAGTGAGGAGCAAGCTGACCAAGATCCTGGGGTTCTGCCACACAGCCCTTAAACCAGGGACTGGAAACTGTTTCCCTAAAGAGCCAGGAGTCAGTATTTTCAGCTTTGCCCACTGATCTTTGCCTCAAGGATGCAACTCTGCCATGACTGCACGACAGCAGCCTTCTGCAGGTGGCCTGTGAAGAGATGGGCATGACTGCACCCCCATCAAACTTTACTTACGGACATGGACACTTCTCAGTGACATGAAGTGTTATTTTTTATTTGTTCAACCATTTGGAAATGTAAAATCCATTCTTGATTCACAGGCCACAAGAGGAAGCAGGTACGGGCTGCCCCTGGCCGACCTCTGGAATGAGCTTAGAGAAGGAAATGACAGGCTTGGCCAGCATAGCCTCCTCACAGCAGATCCACTGCAAGAGGGTCCTTCATAGCAATCACTTCTCATCCTTCATCTTGGCTTCAAGTGCAGTTCAGGTGGAGAAAGAGAGACAGAACCCGCCTCAGCAAGAAGAAGGAAGGAGATGCAGGGTCAAGCAGCTGTGTGGATCCATCACACTCAACATTCACACCAAGAGGAGCACAGGCAGGACCAGCCCCAGGGGGCTGAAGTGGAGGCTCTCTGGGGTGGAGGACCTCTGGGTGGGCAAGATTCTCTACCTAAAACTCAAATAGAAGATCTACACAGCAGTAGTTACAGAAAACACACACTAAGAAAAAGGCCAAAATAAAAATAGGACACCAAGTTTGGCCAAACGGGTCTCACAAGCCAGTAGGTAAGAAAGCCCAGGAGGGCCCACCAGAGGAGCTGGGGTTGGGTTCCTGCCTGCAAGGGGCCTGGGACACCCCATTCCCACAGACGAGGACCCAAGCTTTGGGGAGGAAGCTGTCATAGTCACCCAGTGAGCTGCTCAGAGCTGGAGCCACAGAGCAGGTGAGGAGCCCTGGCCACGTCCCCGTACGGGCTGAGAAGCTGGGGTCGGCACACCCCCCAGGGACAAATGCAAACAGTGGACCATGGGCCCTCCTCCTGCCCAGAGGATGCTCAGCTCCCAAGGGACCACCAAGGCCTGGAACCCAGGGACACACCACCTGACCCTCATGCCCAGGCCTCCTGGACCAGGCAATGTCCAGTACAGGCAGGCAGTCTGGGCTTGGGGCCAGGACAGGGGTGGATGGTCCTGCTAGGCAGGCCTCCTTCTCCCTACCAGCTGGGCTGGTGGCACTGTAGTTTTGTTCTGGCAACATATTGCTGCCCACTTTGGCCACACCAGTCCCTGGCTCCCTGGATAGAGCCAGTGCTGTCCAACCCACCTACACAGGCCCCACTAACCCAGTGCCCACCAGTCTCCCGTCAGCCAGGAGGACTCATGCTCACCCCCTGAAGTATCCGTGGGAACCTGCATCCCACAGGGACCCACAGCTCAGGGCCAACCTCCATGGGGCCTCTTGGTTGTGGTGGTAGGGGCAGGGGGCAGTTGACCTCCAGCCCTCCCATCCTGGCCACTGTGTTTTGTGGGGATCATTCGGTCCTGGGAGCTTCCTGGGGATCCCAGAAGGAAGAGAACAAGGTGGTCATGGCAGCCTCAGCCCCAGGCTCTGGGCCCAAGCGCAACAGAAGGAAGAGAACAGGGTGGTCATGGCAGCCTCAGAACCAGACTCTGGGCCCAAGTGCTACAGTCTTTCGGTTCTGGTTTGATCTGCTTGGTAACAACATGTCTTGTCATTCACACAAGCATTGGCTTCAATATAATGCATCAAGGGACTGTGGAGGACACAGATCAGCCTCCAGGCCAGTTACAGCTGGTGACTTAGCCAATGCAGGCTGGGGAGTGGAAAAGCTGACCCCTGACCTACCCACCTACCCTGCCCACCAGATGCCAGTAGGGGCCAGGGATCCCTGACTTCAGGCAGAGGCAGACAGCACAGTTGCTGCCTCCCTTGATCCCATCCCAGGGCCCACAGGGCCTGGAGAAACCTGGCAGGGGCTGAGTTGGGAGAATCAGGCAGGGAGATGCCAAGTGAAGAATGTGAGGGACTGGGTATGAGGGACACTAGGGTACAGGGTCTGCTTCCCCTGGGGAGGTGGCAGTGAGACATATAGTAGCCAAGCCTCCACAGGCACCACCCTGCTGCCAGGCACACGTGGTGCCCATACCCACCCCAATGGCTGCAGGAAGGTTCTTCATCAACAAAAGGGGAGGACGCACCCACAGCCACATAGGCATTGGTGCCCACACACACCAGAGAAGATAATTGCTGCTGTGCCCAAGGTGTGCGGAAAGGGGCAATGTCCCCTTCCTCCCCATGGTGGGTCCAAAATTACCCGCTCCTGCCAGCACCCCCTCCCCCAACTCCACAAGCTGCTGACCTCCACCACGGTGCCATGCCACGTGCCAAGAACAGCTCAGCGGTACATCCCAAGGGGTGCTATCCTGGAGCGGCTGTGCTGGGCAAGGGACACGTTTCCTAGTCACAGAGGTTTTCTTTCTTTACCGCTCACCGGCCCTGTGCCTCGGTTTCCCCCACTGTGGCACAGTGTAAAAATCCCATCTTGAAGGCTAGGAACCCAGAAGGGTTACCACACCTGGTGAAATGGGGGGTGAAACTCCCTGCCTTGGACCTCTTGCTCCAGCACTGATGTCCACTGGGACATGGCCAGGCCAGCATCCTGGGGAGGGCTGCATTCCCTGCCTGGGGAACCTTGCTCCCAGTTAGGGGTCACTGGAGTTGAGGCCCCTAATGGATTGGGGGAGGCACAGGGGTAGAATGGAGGTAGCCCCATCATACGGGCCTGTGTAGACCCCAGAAAACAAGCATTGAGTTCAGACTCTTGTGTGAAGTTGGCCACCTGAAAGTATTTGGGCTTTGGGGTGTGATGAGGGCCTGGTTTCAGGGAACAAAGTGTGCTGGTTTGGACACGCAGGAGGTTCTCTGCAGCTCTCTAAGGTACAGGGTATGTTGCTAAGTATATGCTTTTAAAAACCCAGGAGGAGGGGGCACCAAGAAGGGGCCCTGAAGTCAAGGGCAAGGTCTAGCCTTTCCACCTGCCCAGCTGAAGACAGGCTGGAGGACAGTTCTCCAGAGTTTCATAACAAAGAAGAGAAAAGAGAAATCAAAAAGACCTGGAGGATAGACAAGCTAATGAGGGCTGACTGGGATTACCCTGCCTAATCCTCAAAGCAAGCCTTCCCTATCTGTCCTCTGGGCCAGGTAAGGAAACAGGTCACAGTAGGACATTCAGACCCTGGGCAGGCAGCTGGCAGCCTGGAGCCCAAGGGGTCCAAACAGACTGTCCCAAGCCCAGCCCTCAGCCAGGAGTGGCTGCGCCCACAGCTCATTCACTGGTAAATCAGGCCAACTGGGCTGCCTGCCCTTCCCCAATCCCCCTCACTCACCATTCAACAGCCTCCCTGCTCCTGCCTGCCAGACTGCAAATGGCAGTGCACGCCCCCTTCATTCTGGATTCTCAGCTGCCCACCAGGCCATCTCTCTCTGCCAAGCCACCTGGAGCCTGGCAGTGTGCATGCGGGATGGGCAGCACCTGGAATACTTGGGCCGGCTTGGCTGGGGGCTGCGGTTCCTGTGCAGGGTGGAGTTAGCACCCCATCCCATTCCCTGGCCCCGTGGCCCCTCTGAGAAGACCCTCCACATACTGCCAGGCCTTGACCACCAGTAGCCCCATATCCAGGAGGCATCGATGTGTTCACCTCTGATTGGCAGTGGGCATGCAATCCTGGGAGAGACCCCTTAGAATCCCAGGTATGAGAGAGCTAGGTGAGGGCAAGGGTGGCATCAGAGTGAAGGGGGCCTCCCCCTCCACACCTGTGGGTATTTCTTGAAAGGTGGAGATGAGAGACGGAGAAAGGAAATCAGACACAGTGACAAAGTCTAGAGGAAGAAATGTGGGCCCAGGGTACCTGCGCTCAGCATTCGGAGGACCCACACCGTCCTCCGGCACTGGTCTCTGCAGTTCCCTCAGTATTTATTGATCACTATCTCTACTATCTCGGCAAGGGGGATGTGGCAGGACTACAGGGTAGTGGTGGGGAGAGGGTCAGCAGAAAACATGTGAGCAAAGGACTGTGTGCCATCAATAAGTGTAAGGAAAGGTGCTGTGCCTCGATGTGCACGTCGGCCAGATTATTGTTTGACTTTACACCAACATCTCCGTGCAGTAAAGAGCAGTATTGCCGCCAGCATGTCTCGCCTCCAGCCATAAGGCGGTTTTCTCCTATCTCAGTAAATAGAATGTATGGTCAGGTTTTACCCCGAGACATTCCATTCCCAGAGATGAGCAGGAGACAGATGCCTTCCTCTTATATCAACTGCAAAAAGGCCTTCCTCTTCCACTAATCCTCCTGAGCACAGACCCTTTATGGGCGTCGGGCTGGGGGACGGTCAGGTCTTTCCCTTCCCACGAGGCCATATCTCAGGCTGCCTCAGTGGGGAGAAACCTTGGACAACACCCAGGCTTTCTTGGGCAGAGGTCCCTGAGGCTTTCCGCAGTGCACTGTGTCCCTGGGTACTCGAGACTGGAGAATGGCGATGACTTTTACCAAGCATACTGCCTGCAAACACATTTTCACTAAGGCACAACCTTGAGCCAATACAGCACCTGCTTCTGCGAGCACAGGGCTGGGGCTGGGGTTACAGATTAACGCATCTTAAGGCAGAAGAATTTTTCTTAGTACAGATGAAAATGGACTTTCTTGTGTCTTCGTCTTTCTACATAGACAGAATAACAGTCTGATCTCTCTTTCTTTCCCCCACACAGAGAGTGTCACCACTGTATGTCAGCCACTGGGGGACAGGCTTCAGCTTACACCCACCTTCCAAATTCCACCCTCTCACCTTGGCAGAAGCTGGCCAGGAATTGGGGCTGATGGACGGGTGGGGTCTGCAGATGACATCAGGTCCCCATGATGGCCTCCCACATGGGTGGTGGCCCTGCAGTTCCAGGTGCCACACACACGACAGCCCCTGCTCGGACCCTGATCTTTGAGGAGGGGGAGCAGCAGAACCCGGGCACTGACCCCACAGTGCCACTCACACCCACAGACGATTCTACACACAAGCATCAGGTCTCAGTCCTGGCCACCTCCCCCTGCAGGGCCTCAGCTCTTTCCCGGGACTCACGTGGTACTTCCCCACATGCAGCTCTGGTAGGATGCATTGCTCTGTACCCCGGGGCTCTGAGGTGACAATGACCACGGTCATGCAGAGTGCAAGGGCACAGGCTGAGTGCCCATTGTGGGAACTCTGACTGCAGCACTCCCAGACTATCATCGGACATGCTGGCCCCCAGGCTTAGCTAGGGCACCAGCGGTAGGAGTGCACTGCTCTGGACTCTGCAGGAGGAGGACAACTGTCAGCGCATCTTTATGTTCTCCTGCTGGTGTCACTCTGTGCTTCTCATCTCCTGGTTGCACGATTCAGGGCAGAACCTCTGAACACCTTGTGGGAAACAGCAGAGTCCAGCAGAGAAGAGGAGAAAAGCCCAGCTGCAAAGATGAAAAAATGGCAGGTGTGACATGGACCCCCATTCAGATTCTGTATTTAAATGAGGTCTTCCGGAACACCTGCTCTTATTGGATAATACTTCAAATATATATATATATATTTTTTATTTTTCTTTTTCTTTTTTTTCAGACAGGTCTCGCTCTGTAGTCCACGCTGGAGTGCAGTGGCATGATCTCGGCTCACTGCAACCTCTGCCTCCCAGGGCCTGGTTCAAGCAGTTCTCCTGCCTCAGCCTCCCGAATAGCTGAGATTACAGACAAGCACCACCAGGCCCAGCTAATTTTTTTTTTTCTTGAGACGGAGTCTTGCTCTGTCACCCATGCTGGAGTGCAGTGGCGCGATCTCGACTCACTGCAATTTCCATCTCCCGGGTTCAAGCTATTTTCCTGGCTCAGCCTCCTGAGTAGCTGGGACTACAGGTGCTCACCACTAGGTCTGGCTAATTTTTGTATTTTTAGTAGAGAAGGGATTTCACCATGTTGGCCAGGCTGGTCTTCAACTCCTGACCTCGTGATCCGCCCGCCTCATTCTTCCTACTATGCCTCACTGTTTTTGTTTTTTGTTGTTGTTTTTTTTTTTTTTTTTGACCGAGAGTCTCACTCCATCACCCAGGCTGGAGGGAGTGCAGTGGCATGATCTCGGCTCACTGCAAGCTCCACCTCTCGGGTTCATGCCATTCTCCTGCCTCAGCCTCCAGAGTAACTGGGACTACAGGCACCTGCCACCAAGCCCGGCTAATGTTTTGTGTTTTTAGTAGAGACGGGGTTTCACCGTGTTAGCCAGGATGGTCTCGATCTCCTGACTTCGTGCGACAGAGCGAGGTCGCCTGGGTGACAGAGTGAGACTCTGTCTCAAAAAAAAAAAAAGGAAAAAAGAACAATAAAAACCAAATTCACTCAAAAGAAATGAAAACAAGATGACAAGTCAATGACACTGAAAACAGAAAATCAACAGAAGAACTCAATAGGATAATAGCTGTTTCTTCATAAAGATCAACAAAATTGGTAACTATCAAGCAAGGCTAACAAAGAAAAAAATAAATCACACAAATTACTGTAAGGTGAGTACAAAAGTAATGACAGTTTTTGCATTCTTGGAATTTGCTGTTTGATACTGGAATACCCTCTTAAATAAATGTGGTTATGTTATTCATCATTTTAATGGGCATTTCTTGCCTTTTTTTTTTTTTTTTTTTTTTTGCTAATGACTTATTACTTATTTATTTTAGACTATGGAAATGACGCCAGACAAAAAGCAAATTCAAGCGACTTTCTTATTCGAGTTCAAAATGGGTCCTAAAGCAGGGGAGCCAACTCACAACATCAACGCATTTGGCCCAGGAACTGCTTATCAATGTACAGCGCAGTGATTCAAGAAGTTTTACAAAGGAGACGAGAGCCTTGGAGATGAGGAGCGTAGTGGGCGGCCACTGGAAGTTGATAACCACCAATTGAGAGCAACCACTGAATTTGATCCTCTGACAGCCACACGAGAAGTTGTGGAAGAACTGAATGTCGACCATTCTATGGTCATCCGGCAGGTGAAGCCAATTGGAAAGTTGGAAAAGCTTGATAAGTGGGTGCCTCATGAGCTGACCAATATTTTAAAAATCATCCTTTTGGCCGGGCGCAGTGGCTCAAGCCTGTAATCCCAGCACTTTGGGAGGCCAAGACGGGTGGATCACGAGGTCAGGAGATCGAGACCATCCTGGCTAACACGGTGAAACCCCGTCTCTACTAAAAAAAAATACAAAAAACTAGCCGCGCGAGGTGGCGGGCGCCTGTAGTCCCACCTACTAGGGAGGCTGAGGCAGGAGAATGGCGTGAACCCAGGAGGCGGAGCTTGCAGTGAGCTGAGATCTGGCCACTGCACTCCAGCCTGGGCAACAGAGCGAGACTCCGTCTCAAAAAAAAAAAAAAAAAAAAAAATCATCCTTTTGAAGTGTCATCTTCTCTTATTCTATGAAACAACAATGAACCATTTCTTGATCAGATTGTGACATGCCACGAAAAGTGGATTTCATACAACAGCCAGCTCAGTGGTCAGACTGAGAAGAAGCTCCAAACCACTTCTCAAAGTCAAACTTGCACCAAAAAGAGGTCATGGTCACCATTTGGTGGTCAGCTGCTGGTCTTCTGATCCACTACAGCTTTTGAGTCCTGGTGAAATCATTACATCTGAAAAGTATGCCGAGCTAATCGATGAGATGCACGGAAAACTGCAGCCCCTGCAGTTCGAGACCAGCCTGGGCAACATGGTGAAACTCCATCTCCACTAAAATACAAAAAATTAGCTGGGCATGGCAGCATGCGCCTGTAGTCTCAGTTACTTGGGAGGCTGAGACAGGAGAATTGCTCAAACCTGGGAGGCAGAGGTTGCAGTGAGCTGAGATTGTGCCACTGCGCTCCAGCCTGGGCGATGGAGCAAGAGTCCATGTCAAAATAAATAAATAAAATAAAACAGGGTGTTTGACCAACTTTCCCAGCTGGGTCCCTAGCATCAACCAACAGATGTGTACACGAACGCACCTTCAAGTGATTCCAGCCTCAACTTCCACCTCCTCTAGCTGAGCCCCAGACTCTAACTCCTGTCCCGTGAAAACCACAAACGACATAGATAATATTGTTTTAAGCCACCATTTTACGATAATTTATGACATGCAGTAGTAGAGAGCTAATACAGGAGTTTTCATTTTCTTTGTCTTTTCTAAATACCCCATTTTGTTTTTTTCTTTAGTGTTACTCCATCCCCATTTATATCAGCAATAATTATCCCATTTTCTGTCTTTCTTTTTCTTTCTTTCTTTTTTTTTTTTTTTTTTTTTTTTTTTTTTTTTTTTTTTTTTTTCTGAGACAGAGTCTAGCTCTGTCACCCAGGCTGCAGTACGGTGGTCTGATCTCAGCTCACTGTAACCTCACCTCCCGGGTTCAAGTGATTCTCCTGCCTCAGCCTCTGGAGTAGCTGGGATTACAGGCGCCCACCACCAGAGCCGGCTAATTTTTATATTTTTAGCAGAGACGGGGTTTCACCATGTTGGCCAGGCTGGTTTGGAACTCCAGACCCCAAGTGATCCCCCTCCTCAGCACCCCCAAAGTGTTGGGATTACAGGCGTGAGCCACCACGCCTGGCCTTAATTATCCCATTTTCTACAGTGAACAGAGATCAGTTTTATAAAAAGAATTGGCAAGTGTTATGTTAAAAAAAAAAAAAAAAAAAGACAATTAGGCCAGAGTGAGACACCTTGATTTTCTTTTTTTTTTTTTTAATTTACGTTCTTTGTACTCCACTAGAAACAATAATATTCAGCAAAGGGATTATTCTTCTTAATATAAATGTTTATCAAATACTGTGTTAAGACAAAATAGCAATTTCACAAACACAGAAAGGGTCCAATACCAGCAGGACATTTTTTAAAAGTCATGCCGCAAACGCCACTCTCAGACATTGTAGACATTCTAGGTCTATAAAAGTGAATATGAAAGACAATCATATAGTTGCTGTTTTCCCCCACCCCAGAGAAAGGCCTTAAGAAGCAGCGAGGCCTGCACCTGCAGAGGTGGGGAAGCTCCTAGTGTAACCTGGCAGTGTAAACAGGACTGGTGGGCAGTGCGTTCCGTGAAAGGCTGGAGCCTGAAATTTGAAAATGCTTATGGAGG
The DNA here is from genome assembly GCF_049350105.2 of Macaca mulatta. NCBI lineage: Eukaryota > Metazoa > Chordata > Mammalia > Primates > Cercopithecidae > Macaca > Macaca mulatta. Next base: position 41,836,323 of record NC_133408.1, on the reverse strand, counting down.
CAGAGTAGCCCTTCCAACATTGATTGCCCTCCTTCCTTTCTCTAGTGTATTTAATCTTGCTTTCTTTTTCTTTTTCTTTTTCTTTTTCTCTTGAGACAGAATCCCACTCTATCACCCAGACTGGAGTGCATTGGTGTGATCTCGGCTCACTGCAACCTCTGCCTCCCGGGTTCAAGAGATTCTCTGCCTCAGCCTCCCGAGCAGCTGGGATTACAGGTGTGTGCCACCACAGCCAGCTAATTTTTGTATTTTTTGTAGAGATGGGGTTTCGCCATGTTGGCTAGGCTGGTCTTGAACTCCTGGCCTCAAGTGATCCACCCACCTTGGCCTCCCAAAGTGCTGGGATTACAGGCATGAGCCACCACACCCGACCTATTTAATCTCTTTCTCCTGCCTTCTAAGCCCTCCTGACCTGATGCTGCCTTAAGTTCAGGGCTACGCTGCCTACTGGGTCTCTAGGACCACCTAGCCTTAAGGTCCCCCACAAACATGGGCCATCACGAAGACAAGAGGCCATGAAATGTGATCCTGTATTCCTCCCAGTGGGGTCAGGGTTCTGGGTAACCAGATTCTTGGAAGCTCCTAATTTCTTCTTACCTGTCCCCACATGGCCTGGGGGCACTCTGACTCCCAAGGTATAACACCATGCTGAGCCCTACCAATTGCAAGAAATAGACACTAAGCACCTATTACCAACAACTATAGCTTTCCGGGAATGTACCACTAAGAATAGCTTTCGGAACTTAGGATTCAGAACCACTCATGGATCATAAGATCAATCTGGTGGGTTGCAACCAGCAATTTGAAACCATGACATAAGATGGGATGGGATAGGACAGGGCAGGGAAGGATAGGATAAGATTGGATGGTGCTAGGATTTGTGTCTCTCCAAATTCTATGTTGAAAACCTAATTCCAAGGTGATGATATTAAGAAATGAAGTATTTGGGCAGGGCATAGTGGCTCCCAACTATAATTGCAGCTCTTTGGGAGGTGATCAAGGTGGGCAGATCACTTGAGGTCAGGAGTTCAAGACCAGCCTGGCCAACATGGTGAAACCCCGTCTCTACTAAAAATACAAAAATTAGCTGCGCGCCATGGTACGCATCTGTAATCTCAGCTACTTGGGAGGCTGAGGCAGGAGAATTGCTTGAACCTGGGAGGTGGAGGTTGCAGTGAGCCAAGATCACACCATTGCACTCCAGCCTGGGCAACAGAGTGAGACTCTATCTCAGAAAAAAAAAAAGAAAGAGAGAGAGAGAGAGCAAGGAAGGAAGGAAGAGAGGCTAGAACAGAAGGAAGCTAGGACGGAAGGAAGGGAGGGCTTGGAAGGTCATTAGGTCAGGGATGCTGAACCTTCATGAATGGGATTAGCACCCTTACACAAGAGGCCTGAGAGAGCTGCTTTGCCCGTGTGTCGGCCATGGGAGGAGACAATGAGAAAACACCACCTAGGAACCAGGAAGCAGCCCTCACCAGACACCGAACTTGCCAGTTCCTTGTTCTTGGACGAATCACCTCCAGAACCATGAGAAATAAATTCCTGTTGTTTATAATCCACCCATTCCATGGTATTTTGTTATAGCAGCCAAAATAGACAAAGGCTAGGACAGGATAGGATAGGATAGCAAATATCAGAGCACATCACCAGTCAGTCCTATTTCAGTAAACTGGAATCAATGTGTAAGATGTACTTTTTTTTTTTTTTTGAAATGAAGTCTTGCTTTGTCGCCCAGGCTGGAGTGCAGTGGTACGATCTCAGCTCACTGCAGCCTCCGCTTCCTGGGTTAAGCAATTCTCCTGTCTCAGTCTCCTGAGTAGGTGGGATTACAGGCATCAGCCGCTGTGCCCAGCTAATTTTTGTATTTTGAGTAGAGACGGTGGGAGGGAGTTTCACCGTGTTGGCCAGGCTGGCTTCGAACACCTGACCTCAGGTGATTCACCCACCTCCATCTCCCAAAGTGCTGGGATTACAGGCATGAGCCACCTCGCCCAGCCTGAAAAATGTGTTTCTTAGTATGAATCTTCATCAAAATGGCTTGAAAAACACTGCCCTATGGGAGTAAAGAGAAGACAGCTGACCTCTGCCACCTGGACCCTGGGTGATGAAATGGGCGGGTCACATGATACACAGGTAAACCCAACACCTAACCCATAAGGGCTGCTGGCCCCAGCCAGGATGTAGCACCCTCCCCTTTTAACACTGCAACAGGGGCAAAAATCTGTTTGAAAGTCCATCAGGAAGCCAGATTTGCAAAGAGAAAGTTGACAGGACAAGCTGAAGGTATGTGAGCAGACAGACCTCAGATCTGTGATAACCAGTCATGGCTGCGCCGAGTCCAGAAGATCCCAAATCCTCATCCCAAAATGCCAGATGGATAAAAACAGTCACCTATGTATGCACTCATAATGCTTTAAATAAAATATTGCCTAGTTAAGGTATTTAAATACCTCTTTATCGTGTAGCTGCTGGTGGAGAAAGCTCTGCACAGAGATGGACGCTATAGGAGATGGGTCCACAGCCCACAGCCTCCTTTCTGCACAGTCAAGTCCCCAGAACAAAGGGCTTTCCCAGAACTGAGGTTACAGAGGCTGCCAGGCCGCACAGGAGGCTTTGACCACAAAGTGTCCTTGCCCACCAGAGAGACTTCCAGCCTTTGCCCGTTCCCTGCGGTGGCCTGATGGGAGGCAGAGGCAGAGAACATCAGTGTTTGTGTCTTCAGACCTACCAAAGCTCAGGACGAACTGACAAAATCGGGATCCAGCAGCCAGGACACGGGGTTGCTAGGAGGACTTAGGGAAATGGCCTTTACCTACCTGGCCTCTCAGGGAGCAAAACCGCTGGGTGTTGTGGAAAGAAGAAGCACGTGACCTCCAAGGACCGTGAGCTGAATTCCACTAGCTAGATGACCCTGGACAAGTCACTTAATCTGTCTGAGCAACCTCAGTATCCTCATGTAGCATGAAAACAGTAATTTCAGCCCAGCACGGTGGCTCATGCCTGTAATCCTCGCACTTTGGGAGGCCGAGGTGGGTGGATCACTTGAGGTCAGGAGTTCGAGACCAGCCTGGCCAACGTGGTGAAACCCTGTCTCTACTAAAAATACAAAAATTAGCTGGGCGGGGTGGCAGGTGCCTGTAATCCCAGCTACTTGGGAGGCTGAGACAGGAGAATCACTTGAGCCCGGGAGGTGGATGTTGCAGTGAGCTGAGATTATACCACCGCACTCCAGCCTGGGTCACAGAGTGAGACCGTGTCTCAAAAAAAAAAAAAAAAAAAAAGAAAAAGAAAACAGTAATTTCATCTTGTGAGGTTATGGAAGAGCAAAATACAAGAAGAGGGATGGAATGTGTGCATGTTCATAAGTGTGCATATTATCTCTTATACTGGTAAGAAGGGAGATGGTGTGCAGAGATGTATCCATGGGATGCAGGTCATGGTGTGCCTGTAAATTAGCTCTCCAAAAACACGAAGCTCTGATCTGTAGCATTTGCCCATCACCGTGGTGTAAACACTCACACCTTGGTTAATTTCACCCTACCAGTCTTCTAATAACTTGCAAAAGCCTGAATATGTAACAATCGGTCTCCAGGGTGCCCTAAGGATGTAAGAACACTGACACCTTCAATGACTCCTCATCTCCCGCCCCAGCAGTGGAGCGACATGAGATGGGATGGTACACCCTCCTCATGTAAAGTGCTCATGGTTCGCCCTTCAGCAGCATCCCCCCTACAACCCATATCCCCTCTTCTGCCGCCCACCAGATCAGCAGCAGAACAAGTGTGGGCCTCCTCCTGCCTCCTCCTCTCCACACCTTGCTCTTCGTGCTAGGGTTGACTGTTCTGTATCTTCCATATAAAACAGCTCTCTGGGCCGGGTGCGTTGGCTCATGCCTGTAATCCCAGCACTTTGGGAGGCCAAGGTGTGTGGATCACCTGAGGTCAGGAATTCGAGACCAGACTGACCAACATGGTGAAACCCCGTCTCTACTAAAAATACAAAAATTAGCCAGGCATGGTGGTGCGCACCTGTAATCCCAGATACTTGGGAGACTGGGCCAGGAAAATCGCTTGAACCTGGGAAGTGAAGGTTGCAGTGAGCCAAGATCGCACCACCGCACTTTAGCCTGAGCAACAAGAGCAAAACTCCATCTCAAAACAAAACACCCCAGCTATCTTGCAGTAGGTCCCTGGATGCCCAGACTCCCCAGGGATGGGGACAGGTGTTAACTGTGGAGAATGGTCAGTCCAGTGACAGCAGGCAGAATGGCAGCCCTGGCTGGGGCACAGACAGCAGAAGGCAAGTTATACCTAATTTCTTAGTGTGGCCTAGGGAAAATACCTGAGATATGGAGGGGTTGACTTTACGTCAAAAGATTCTCATTGCAGACTATGTATACAGATACAAATACATCCTGAATTACAAGAGTGGCTAAATAAATTCTGGCACATCCATTCAATGTAGACTTTTAAAATAATCTTTACAAAGTGCTTGAAATAACATGAAAAAATACCTTAAAAGTGGAGGTTGGGCACAGTGGCTCATGCCTGTAATCCCAGCACTTTGGGAGCCTAAGCTGGGTGGACGCTTGAGGTCAGGAGTTCAAGACCAGTCTGACCAACATGATGAAACCCCATCTCTACAAAAATACAAAACTTATCCGGGTGTGGTGGCGGGTGCCTGTAATCCCATCTACTCAGGAGGCTGAGGCACGAGAATCGCTTGAAACCAGAAGGTGGAGGTTGCAGTGAGCCAAGATCGTTCCACTGCACTCCAGCCTGGGTGACAAGAGTGAAACACCATCTCAAAAAAAAAAAAAAAAAAGTGGGATATAGGCTGGGTGTGGTGGCTCACACCTGTAATCCCAGCACCTTGGGAGGCCGAGGTGGGTGGATCACTTGAGGTCAGGAGTTCGAGACCAACCTTGCCAACAAGGTGAAATCACATCTCTACTAAAAATACAAAAATTAACCGGGCGTAGTGGTGTACGCCTGTAATCCCAGCTACTTGGGAGGCTGAGGCAAGAGAATCTCTTGAACACGGGAGGCAGAGTTTCCAGTGAGCCGAGATCGCGCCACTGCACTCCAGCCTGGGTGACAGAGAACCGGTCTCAAAAAATACATAAATAAATAAAATTTAAAAACCAAACAGAAAAAACTGAAACCCTGATTTGTGTAAAGCACTTGTGGATCGTGATCTCCATTTGAGAAATTAGGAAACTGAGGCACAGAGCGGATAAGGGACAGGCCCAAGGGTCTTGCACACTGGTTTGTGGAGAGCTGGATTTGGGTCAGGTCTGACTGGCACCAGATTCTGGACTCCTACGATACCATTTCTGAGCATCTCCGTCACAGAGCTGGCACTGCACAGGGCCCCTTTGGGGCTGGGTTTGTTGTCACCAACGTCACATCCCTGGCTTCCCTGGCCAGGCTTCATGAGAGGTACAGCTGGGAAGTGGCAGAGCAGGAGGAGCCTGCACCTGGCTTGTAGCATTTGCGGCGACCAATTACATACATTGCTTTCCATCCTCGGCAATGCCAGTTTGGCAGCACAAAATTGACCCTGGCATGAGTATTTACACCATGGAAATTGACAATGCTACACACCAGAGGGTTTAAAACAATTATTCTCTTTTTTCTTTCTTTTGACATGGAGTCTAGTTCTGTCACCCAGGCTGGAGTGCAGTGGCACAATCCCGGCTCATTGCAACCTCTGCCCCGCAGGTTCAAGTATTCTCCTGCCTCAGCCCCCTGAGTAGTTGGGATTACAGGCGTGTGCCACCACAGCCGGCTAAATTTTTATATTTTTGGTAGAGATGGGTTTTCACCATGTTGGCCAGGCTGGTCTCAAACTCCTGGCTTCAAGTGATCCACCCTCCTCGGCCTCCCAAAGTGCTGGGACTACAGGCATGAACCACCACACCCCACCAAAAAAAAATAGTCTTTAATATTTTTAAAGGTCAGCTTTCCTCCCTGGGCAAAAGATTTGGAGGCAGTGGGTTTCCTTGCAAGCAGCCAGGTCTGGCCAAACCTCTCTGGGCTTTGCCTTCCTGCTTTGTAATATCAGCAAATTATCCTTACCTCACGGGGGGAGTCTGTGTGAATCGGTGAAGACAGCATCTGTAAAACCACCAAGGGAGACTGGCACACGGAAGAGACCCAGACAGCTGAGCCTCTGCCTGCCCCAGCTTCCAGCTCCTTCTTGTCACACCCGCTGAATACCAAGCCTGTGACATCAGCATGCTCATTGGAAGCGGGTGCTGGAATTGTCACTGGCTCTTTCTGAATCCCGCAGATGCTGTCCCCAGAGCCTGCATTTCGGCATCTGGTTACACTGTACATGGTGGCAAATTTGACAGGTGCCCATCTCCCAACCCTTTGACCTCTACCTGCCCCCTCTCAGCACCTGCAGTGCATGAAGCCAGTGTCAGCACCTTTAGCACCCCAAGCTGCCCCACCTCCCACTTCCTGAGCCCAGTAGCAGGGGCTCAGGCATCGGTGGAGGAAAATGCTCTGCAGCTTTTGCAAACTGATATGGAAAAGAGAGTTTGGGATATGGTGGCTCACGCCTGTAATCCCAGCACTTTGTGTGGCCGAGGCAGGCAGATCACTTGAGGTTGGGAGTTCGAGACCAGCCCAGCCAATACAGTGAAATCCTGTCTCTACCAAAATACACAAATTAGTCGGGCGTGGTAACATGCACCTGGAGTCCCAGCTACTCGAGAGGCTGCGGCAGGAGAATCGCTTGAACCCAGGACGTAGAGGTTGCAGTGAGCCGAGATTGCGCCACTGCCCTCTAGATTGGGTGACAGAGCAAGACTCCGACTCAAAACAAAAACAAACGAGAGTTTGGGAAGCTGAAAATTGGGGACTGTAAAAGTGTTCTGCAAGCCTTCAGTGCTGTCATCCCCCTGTGCAAGCCTCCACCCACGACCAAGGTGGCTTTAGATCTCCCGTTCTGGGCCCATCTATGTCGCCCTCCACACACTCAAACGCCATCCTAGGATTCTCCCCTGCGGAGCCTGATGCTGATGGAAAGGAGAAGGCTCAGCGCCGCTCACACCACACCTTGAGCTTCCAATCCAGTGGGAAAGACAGCTTTGATCTATGACACTGACTCAAATCCTTCCCTGGCCGGGAGGCTGTCGGTCCTGGGAGCAGCCCCAGCCAAACTCTGTCTGGGCCTTACAGGCAAGACCTCCCAGCTGGGCACGCAGCCGGGGTGTGGGAGGTGTGTTGGGGGCCACTGATGCAGCTGCCCTCCCAAATGTGAGTCCGCTGAGCAGGACCCGGCCTCACTCCCACCTGCTTTCACTCATCCTGCCCTGGCAGTGCCCACTGAGCTCAGGTGAAGATGCCAACGAGCCCAGAATGTCACACAGGCCAGCCTGCTGCCGACTGCTTTCCTGACTCCCTGAGGCATGACCACAGCTCTGCTGGGTCACCGGGAACATCGCCGCCCCGGGGATGGAAAGGAAGAGAGTGTTGCTGTCTGAATCTTCAGTGCATGCTTTCCCCCCGCTTTTTGTTTGTTTGTTTGTTTGTTTTGTTTTTTGAGATGGAGTTTCATTCTTGTCACCCAGGCTGAAGTGCAGTGGTGCAATCTTGGCTCACTGCAACCTCCACCTTCCGGGTTCAAGTGATTCTCCTGCCTCAGCCTCCCAAGTAGCTGGGATTATAGGTATACACCACCATGCCTGACTACTTCTTGTATTTTTAGTAGGGACGGGGTTTCACCACGTTGGCCAGGTTGGTCTCAAACTCCTGACCTCAGATGATCCACCCACCCCAGCCTCCCAAAGTGCTGGAATTACAGGCACGAGCCACCGCGCCCGTTGTCCCCTCTCTACATCACACACCCAGTGCACAGCCTAGAATGCTCCCAGGACAGGGCCTTGCCCACTGGAGAGAATGGCCTAGGAAGCTTCTTTTCCTTTCCTGTACTACTTATCATGCATTCAGAGGACATCCAAGGTCTGGGCTTGGGTGAAGTGGAATCCTGGGAAAATCACTTCCAGAATGATGCTGGGGAAGAGAAAGTGTTTATGGGAAGCAGGTCCTGAATTGAAGTGAGGGGTGGAAATGTGGCCAAAGCCCTTCAGAATGCCCTCCATGTTCTCACCAGACTATCTACAGTTGGAAATTCCACCATTAGTGATTCATTCCTTTGGCTGACACCCCTGAAATCGTGTGATCTTCAGGATCAACAGAACTAATGAGGAGAGCAGATGGTGTTGTGCATTTGTTATCCTACTGCATCTTCAAGCAGCCCATAAAGTACTGCCTTACTATACCCATTTAGCAGCTGAGAACACTGAGGCTCAGAGAGGTTAGGAAATTGACAAAAGCTCCCACAATGCTGGGGTCATGCTGGATTTGATCCCAAGTCCAGCAAGACACAGTCCCTCCCTCCAGGAGCTCCCAGGTCTGGGACTGGCGCAAGTAGCTGCATGATGAAGGACGGGGCTCCAGGCCGTGATGCGGGGGGGCAGGGAGCATGACAGGGAGCAGAAGGAAAGCCCCTAAGTCAGAGGAAGGCCAGAAGTTCCCCAATGCTGATGCCTGAGCTGAACTTTCAAGGATGAGTAGGAGTAAGTTGGGTGGACAAGGAGATCAACAGTTCCCACCAGCAGGACCAGCACCTCCAAAGATCCAGGGGCATGAAGGGGCAAGCTGTCCTGGGGAAATGCAAGCCCAGATGCCCAGGAGGAGGGGGCACAGGAGGTGCAGGTGTCAGATTGAGGAGTCAGCAGCTGCTATGGGGCCACTAAAGAAGTCCCAAGTCATCCAAATAAGAAAATAAGCCAAAGTATCTTAGAAGAAAAGAAGGAGAAGGAGAAGGAGGAGAAGAGGAGGGGGAGGAGGAGGAAGAACAAGAAGAAAAACAACAACAACAAGAACAAGAAGAAGAGAGAAGAAGAGGAGGAGGAGAAGGAGGAAGAGGAAGGGGAGGAGGAGGAAGAGGAAGGGGAGGAGGAGAAGGAGGAAGAGGAAGGGGAGGAGGAGAAGGAGGAAGAGGAAGGGGAGGAGGAGAAGGAGGAAGAGGAAGGGGAGGAGGAGGAGGAAGGGGAGGAGGAGGAGGAAGGGGAGGAGGAGGAGGAAGGGGAGGAGGAGGAGGAAGGGGAGGAATGGGAGGAAAGGAGGGAGGGAAGGAGGAAGAGGAGGAGGAAAGAAGGAAGCAAAGAAGAAGGAGAAGTAGTCCCAAGTCTCTGGTCCCAGAAGGTGCTTTGGTGTCCATCAGCGTCTTGATCACAGGATTTTATCTTGGCCTGACATGGTGCCATGCCTTGGGAGGTCTCCTAAACAGCACCCCAGAACCCCCAGAACCCTCTCTCCCAGCCCCAGGCCCAGGCAGAGGTCAAGTTTTCAGTGTCTCTGTCCTCATTTGGGAGCAAGTCTCTCTCCAACCAGCCCTCCCCTGCAAAAGTTTCCCCACTGACCTCCAGCCCTGACCCCAGTTAGTGGGAAATATTTGGTGAGCTCCACAGGGCAGGCTTACCGAAGACAGCTTCCAGGCATTAGGAGTGCCTGTGTAGACATATAATGCTTGTGTAGACACACGTGTGCACACACATGCACATATACACGCACATACACGGGCAGGAGGACAAAAGCTATCCAGCATCCCCCAGCATGGAGGCAGTCTGGTCTGTGAAATGTGTCGAGATAATTTAATACTGGCTTGGACATATGGGGTTCCAGGTGCAGGAGCCCTGGAACCCACTGGAATGTGCTGTAGATAAGCATAAGGCATTCTGTCTGTGCCCACTCCACTCTGGTTGGGAGTCGCAGAATGAGGACCTCCTGATTTGAGACAGATTATTTATCCAGAGAATCTGAGATTCCAATTCAGATCCTGGAGGTGGGCCTGCTACTCACCTCCCCAGTAAATGTCCAGGCAGCATTGGACAAAGATGCTGGCCCCGCCCTGATGGGGACTGAAGAACAGGTCCCCAGAAGCCTTGTTGTTGGGGTACTGGGCACTTCAGAGGTTGAGGGGACCTGGAACAGTCTCCCTAGATCCATGTGCCTTCCTTTTGGGGTACACCTGAGTAGCCTCTAACAGCCACTGATTGGCACCAAGACAGAATCCAAAGGTTGGTATCACAAACCTTAAGTATGGAACAGGGAGCAAGTGCCCAGGGACTGTTTGCCCCATCTTATGAATGAATGGCTCTTGTAATGTCTGTGGATTTTTGGGGATGGGAAGAAATGGCCAAGTAACAGCATCCTCATCCCCAACTGTACTGAGAACCAACTACGGTGGAACAGAACATCAGGGGCTGCGTGGGTGTGTGCCTCAGTTTCCCTCTACTGCCCCAAAACTGCCTACTCCAGGAGCTTCCCAAAAGGGAAGGGGAGATGAGGAGATAGGCATGCAAATGCCCATTTGGAGATTTTCAGCTACTCTGGCCATGATCCCATTTCAGAGCACACCAGACAGGAAGGGCAAAGAGGTCGCATCATGAGTGCCAAATTGATTGGTACTGGCTGCCCAGAACACAGTGCTGGGAAGAATTCTGACATCACCCACGTGCTGCACTTGATTGGTGATGTCTGCCATGGTCACAGCCATTCACCATCCCTCATCTACAAGCTGGGCTGTTCCCTTTCCCTGAACGGGAGACAATTCGCCAGCCTGGACTTTGGTAGCAGAGAGGGAGGCCCTGGCCACCCAGGTATGAACAAGCCACAGGACTCCTTGCCAGATTCCTCAGGACCTTTGAAACACAGATTGGCCTGTCATTCCCCAATTTTCCAGGACCACACCTGCTTCCTTTTCTGAAGATGTTAATGTTGCTTGTATTAGGAAACACTCATCTAAAATAGAAACACATTACAGGGTTAATTTCTCCTCTGTGAGAATGGCTAAATGCTTTCTTTCTCGCTGGGGACTCGAGGGACGATCTGGTCGTCACCAGAAGTCACCTCAGAGCCATCAAGAACTCTACCCAATGAAGGGAAGACAGGCCTTCGCGCTGTGCTCTGGGTTAACGTTCGCAAAAACACTTCCTGTGGTGCTGCACTCCTAAAGCCCAAGTGACCTCTGGAGTCTGGGTCACCTCATTTGGACACCTTGGTGTGCAGGGTGCTGGGCAGATAGAGGTATCTCCAGATGGCATAGTAGTGGGTACCAGCACCAAATGCTACAAAGAGATGCCAGATGGCGTGGGCAAAGGGGATCCTCCCGTCACTCTTGAAGAAGACCATGCCCAGGCAGTAGAAGACCCCTCCGGTCACCAGCTCCCAGATGCCCTCGGTGTTGGGCTGTCGGCAAGGACAAGGGTGGGGCACAGGTCAGAGGGGCAGCCACTGTGGCTGGAAGTACCAGCCAGTCCCCACCACCCAAAACTAAAAGACACACAGGTGGCAAACCAGCCCAGACTCCCAGGTGGGAAGCCTCAACACTGATATGCCAGTGATTCTCCCCAGACTAGTTCTTAGATGTCCCATTTCTATTAAAATCTCACCCATTTTTTTTTTTTTGAGATGGGGTCTCAGTCTGTTGCCCCAGCTGGAGTGCAGTGGCACAAGCGTAGCTCACAGTAGCCTCCAACTCCAGAAACAATCCTCCTGCCTCAGCCTCCTCAGTAGCTGGGACTATAGATATCCCATGGTGCCACCATGCCTGGCTAATTTTATTTTATTTTTGGAGATGGGGGCATCTCACTATGTTGCCCAGGCTGGTCTCAAACTCCTGGCCTCCAGTGATTCTCCCACCTCGGCTTCCCAAAGTGCCGGCATTACAGGGGCGAGCCACCACACTCAGCCTCAAATAATATTTGTATAACTTACCTGTTTTTGTTTTTGTTTTTGTTTTTAAGATGCAGTTGCTCTTTTGCCCAGGCTAGAGTGCAGTAGCAAGATCTCAGCTCACTGCGACCTCTACCTCCCGGGTTCAACCCATTCTCCTGCCTCAGCCTCCTGAGTAGCTGGAACTACAGGCATGCGCCACCATGCCCAGCTAGTTTTTGTATTTTTAGTAGAGATAGGGTTTCACCATGTTGGCCAGGCTGGTCTCAAACTCTTGACCTCAGGTGATCTGCCCACCTTGGCCTCCCAAAGTGGTGGGATTATAGGTGTGAGCCACTACGCCTGGCCTATAGCTTATCTTTTGTAAAAATGTAATACATCTGGGTATATACACAAATAATTGAAAGCAGGGTCTTGACACATATTTGCACACCCATGTTCATAGCAGCATAATCACAACAACAAAAGGAGGAAGCAACCCAGGGGTCCACCAAGGAATGAATGGATAAACAAAACGAGCTCGAGGCCAGGCGCCTCACAGTGGCTCACACCTATAATCCCAGCACTTTGGGAGCTAAGGAGGGCAGATCATGAGGTCAGGAGTTCGAGACCAGCCTGGGCAACATGGTGAAACCCCGTCTCTACTAAAAATACAACAATTAGACAGGATTGGTGGCGCATGTCTGTAATCCCAGCTACTCAGGAGGCTCAGGCATGAGAATCATTTGAATCTGGGAGTTGGAAGTTGCGGTGAGCCAAGATCATGCCACTGCATTCCATGCTGGGTGACAGAGTAAGACTCTGTCTCAAAAAAAAAAAATAAAATAATGAGGACAGGACAGAGTTATAGTTTGCAGAGATGCAAAAAGTTCTGGAGATGGTTGGTGGTGATGGTCGCATGACAATGTGACTGTGCTTACAGCCACTGGACTGAATATTTTACCACAAGTTTTTAAAGTAATGGCATGGCAAAAAAAAAAAAAAAAAAAAAAAAAAGAGAGGTAGAGAAAATAATTTTTGTTTTGCTTCATGGCAAAAAATATTTAGAGAAAAAAACATGGTAGGAAAAATGTAGTAGTCCTGGCCCCCGGATGTGAGTACTATTAACATGAGTTGTTCTTAATAAAAGAAACTCTCTGCAGGGCACGGTAGCTACGCCTGTAATCCCAGCACTTTGGAAGGCCAAGGTGGGCTTAAGCCCAGGATATCGAGACCAGCCTGGGCAATATAGTGAGACTCCCATCTCTAAAAAAAAAAAAAAAAAGAAGCAGCAGCAGAAAAAGAAACACTCATAGGATAGGAGGGAATTGAGCAAGAAGAACCTGCCAAGCCCTCACCAGGCCAGGAATTCAAGACTATTCTAGGCAACATAAGGAGATCCTGCCTCTACAAAAAAAAAAAAAAATTGTTCCTTTGAAACAGAGTTTCACTCTTGTAGCCCAGGCTGGAATGCAGTGGTGCGATCTCAGCTCACTGCAACCTCTGCAACCTGAGTTCAAGAGATTCTCCTGCCTCAGCCTCCAGAGTAGCTGAGACTATAGGTGTGCATCACCTCTGGCAAATTTTTTTTTTTTTTTTTAGAGATGGGTCTTGCTGTGTTGCCCAGGCTGGTCTCAAACCCCTGGACTCAAACTATCCTCCCGCCTCAGCTTCCCAAAGGACTGGATTATAGGCATGAGCCACTGTGCCTGGCCTACTGCCTCTTTAGACAAGTCATGCCAGGCCTCAGTTTCCCCACCTGCCATAGGAGAGTGTGACAATCTCAACAGCCAAGTCCAGCCCAGACACTCTTGGTCCCTTGCAGGGACCCATCCACGCAGGGCTGGCAGCACTTACCATGGAGAGGATGACCAGGGCAGGGAAGAAGCCCATCACGATGTAGCAGAGAAGCTCCACAAGCTTGTACCTGGCAGGAAGACAAGCCATGCCAGCCTTAGGACATGCCTCCCCACAAGGAAACCGCACACAGCTCCGTGTTCCTGGGGAAGAGGGAACACTCTGGCCAGAACAGTGAGAAGAAAGGACGCTTTCTCTGCCCAGCACGACTTGGCTCAGATTTCACCCAGCTACATCCAACAGGTGCTGGCAGTTGTGTGACCTTGGGTACTTTCCCTCCCTGAGACTCAGTTTCCACATCTGTGAAATGCATGCTGGTGCCACAGCAAGGATTACAAACATTGGGCATAGCACACACGGGCACTTCCTATGCTCAGCCCATGGCAGACATCACTATTCGATCCCAGCATCTCTTCCCATAGGGCCCAAGCAGCCACTTCCAATCGAGCTGGGTTGCTGCAGCAACCGAAGCCTCTTTGCTGTCCCTGGACTAAATGACTTCCAGAGGTTCCTGGGCTCTGAGACTGCAGAAAGTCTGTTATTCTCTTTTGCTTCTATCATCCTGTTTCTATAATAATCCCACTGAATTATTTCCATCCCCATCACTCGGCAGAATGGGGATACAGAGAGTGTGGCTCTTTCAGGACCTCTCCCTTCATCTGCTAATAATTTAGGGAGGGCAGGTGGCATGTGACCACCCCCACCCCACCCCGGTTCAATGGGGCTGGGAACCTATGTTTTTTATTGTTTGTTTGTTTTTTAGACAGAGTCTCCCTCTGTCGCCCAGGCTGGAGTGCAGTGGCGCAATCTTGGCTCACTGCAACCTCCAGCTCCCGGGTTAAAACCATTCTCCTGCCTCAGCCTCCTGGTTAGCTGGGATTACAGGCGCCCATCACCATGCCCGGCTAATTTTCACATTTTTAATAGAGACAGGGTTTCATCATGTTGGCCAGGCTGGTCTCAAACTCCTGACCTCAAGTGATCCTCCTTCTTCGCAGATCACTCGGCCACCCAAAGTGCTGGGATTACAGACGTGAACCACCATGCCTGGCCACCTATGATGTCTTTTTGATAACTTCAAGTTGACCCTAGGGGCTGCAAGACCTGGTGGCCACCCATGAGCCTGAATGGCATGACAGCCAGCGCTGTGCTCTCACGACTATGGCATCATCCTGGGCTCTCAACTGCCCAGGAGTACTGCCCAGGAGGTTGGAGCATCTAAGGGAATCCCGCATCCCTGCAGCCCCCAGGCCCGGCTTACCGCTCATGGAAGAAGAAGACATAGATGGTGCCCACGGAAGCCATAATCCAGACCAGCCAGCGTATGTGGGAGGCCCAGGGGCCCAGCTCCCGAAGGTTCAGCCTGGGAGAGAGAGAGCCAAGGCCATGGCCCTGAGGAGGGCCCACCAAGACCCCAGCCCTTGAGGACTGGCCTGTCACAGGAAATGGACCCCAAGGAAGTCCTGTCACCCGTCACTCCACGGCTGGGACATGGGCGCTCACAGGAAGATGGGTGAACAGGCAGAAAGTGCGCTAGATAACTTGAAACAGCAAGCAATGATTAGAGGAAAATTAGCAAAATTGATAATATCTAGAAGAAAAGGTAAGCAGCACCTCAAACTGGCAGGATGATGAACAGGTAAAGCCTGTTTGGAGGGAATTGTGCATTCTCCGTCACTGCAGTTCCGGCAGCTAACCAAAGCAATGCTGTTTTGTTTTGTTTTGTTTCGCTTATTTTTTTGAGATGCAGTCTCTATCTGTGCCCCAGGCTAAAGTATAGTGGCACAATCCCGGCTCACTGCCACCTCCACCACCTGGGTTCAAGCGATTCTCCTGCCTCAGCTTTCCGAGTAGCTGGGATTACAGACACCCACCACCACGTCTGGCTAATTTTGTATTTTTAGTAAAGATGGGGTTTCTCCATGTTGGCCAGGCTGGTCACGAACTCCTGACCTCAGGTGATCCACCCACCTTGGCCTCCCAAATGCTGGGATTACAGGCCTAAGCCTCCGTGCCTGGCCTCCAATCCTTTGTGAATAATTATTTTAAGAGACAGGGTCTTGCTACTTGAGAAGCTGAGGCGGGAGGATTGCTTAAGCCTGGGAGGTCGAAGCTGCAGTGAGCCATGAACACACCACTGCACTCCAGCCTGGGCAATAGAGTGAGACCCTGTCTCAAAAAAAATTTTAAATAATAATAATTTTGGGGGGCGGAGCAAGATGGCCGAATAGGAACAGCTCCAGTCTCCAACTCCCAGCACAAGCGACACAGAAGACCGGTGATTTCTGCATTTTCAACTGAGGTACTGGGTTCATCTCACTGGGGAGTGCCGGACGATCGGTGCTGGTCAGCTGCTGCAGCCCGACCAGCGAGAGCTGAAGCAGGGCGAGGCTTTGCCTCACCTGGGAAGCGCAAGGGGGAAGGGAATCCCTTTTCCTAGCCAGGGGAACGGAGACACACAACACCTGGAAAATCGGGTAACTCCCACCCCAATACTGTGCTTTAAGCAAACAGGCACACCAGGAGATCATATCCCACACCTGGCTGGGAGGGTCCCACACCCACGGAGCCTCCCTCATTGCTAGCACAGCAGTCTGTGATCTACAGGCAAGGCAGCAGCGAGGCTGGGGAAGGGGCGCCCGCCATTGCTGAGGCTTAAGTAGGTAAACAAAGCTGCTGGGAAGCTCGAACTGGGTGGAGCTCACAGCAGCTCAAGGAAACCTGCCTGTCTCTGTAGACTCCACCTCTGGGGACAGGGCAATAACAAACACAGCCGAAACCTCTGCAGACGCAAACGACTCTGTCTGACAGCTTTGAAGAGAGCAGTGGATCTCCCAACACGGAGGTTGAGATCTGAGAAGGGACAGACTCCCTGCTCAAGTGGGTCCCTGACCCCTGAGTAGCCTAACTGGGAGACATCCCCCACTAGGGGCAGTCTGACACCCCACACCTCACAGGGTGGACTACACCCCTGAGAGGAAGCTTCCAAAGCAAGAATCAGACAGGTACACTCGCTGTTCAGAAATATTCTATCTTCTGCAGCCTCTGCTGCTGATACCCAGGCAAACAGGGTCTGGAGTGGACCTCAAGCAATCCCCAACAGACCTACAGCTGAGGGTCCTGACTGTTAGAAGGAAAACTATCAAACAGGAAGGACACGTACACCAAAACCCCATCAGTACATCACCATCATCAAAGACCAGAGGCAGATAAAACCACAAAGATGGGGAAAAAGCAGGGCAGAAAAGCTGGAAATTCAAAAAATAAGAGCGCATCTCCCCCGGCAAAGGAGCGCAGCTCATCGCCAGCAACGGATCAAAGCTGAACGGAGAATGACTTTGACGAGATGAGAGAAGAAAGCTTCAGTCCATCAAATTTCTCAGAGCTAAAGGAGGAATTACGTACCCAGCGCAAAGAAACTAAAAATCTTGAAAAAAAAGTGGAAGAATTGATGGCTAGAGTAATTAATGCAGAGAAGGTCATAAACGAAATGAAAGAGATGAAAACCATGACACGAGAAATAAGTGACACATGCACAAGCTTCAGTAACTGACTCGATCAACTGGAAGAAAGAGTATCTGCGATTGAGGATCAAATGAATGAAATGAAGCGAGAAGAGAAACCAAAGGAAAAAAGAAGAAAAAGAAATGAACAAAGCCTGCCAGAAGTATGGGATTATGTAAAAAGACCAAATCTACGTCTGATTGGGGTGCCTGAAAGTGAGGGGGAAAATGGAACCAAGTTGGAAAACACTCTTCAGGATATCATCCAGGAGAACTTCCCCAACCTAGTAGGGCAGGCCAACATTCAAATCCAGGAAATACAGAGAACGCCACAAAGATACTCCTCGAGAAGAGCAACTCCAAGACACATAATTGCCAGATTCACCAAAGTGGAAATGAAGGAAAAAATCTTAAGGGCAGCCAGAGAGAAAGGTCGGGTTACCCACAAAGGGAAGCCCATCAGACTAACAGCAGATCTCTCGGCAGAAACTCTACAAGCCAGAAGAGAGTGGGGGCCAATATTCAACATTCTTAAAGAAAAGAATTTTAAACCCAGAATTTCATATCCAGCCAAACTAAGTTTCATAAGTGAAGGAGAAATAAAATCCTTTACAGATAAGCAAATGCTTAGAGATTTTGTCACCACTAGGCCTGCCTTACAAGAGACACTGAAGGAAGCACTCAACATGGAAAGGAACAACCGGTACCAGTCATTGCAAAAACATGCCAAAATGTAAAGACCATCGAGGCTAGGAAGAAACTGCATCAACTAACGAGCAAAATAACCAGTTAATATCATAATGGCAGGATTAAGTTCACACATAACAATCTTAACCTTAAATGTAAATGGACTAAATGCTCCAATTAAAAGACACAGACTGGCAAACTGGATAAAGAGTCAAGACCCATCAGTCTGCTGTATTCAGGAGACCCATCTCACACGCAGAGACATACATAGGCTCAAAATAAAGGGATGGAGGAAGATTTACCAAGCAAATGGAGAACAAAAAAAAGCGGGGGTTGCAATACTAGTCTCTGATAAAACAGACTTTAAACCATCAAAGATCAAAAGAGACAAAGAAGGCCATTACATAATGGTAAAGGGATCAATTCAACAGGAAGAGCTAACTATCCTAAATATATATGCACCCAATACAGGAGCACCCAGATTCATAAAGCAAGTCCTTAGAGACTTACAAAGAGACTTAGACTCCCATACAATAATAATGGGAGACTTCAACACTCCACTGTCAACATTAGACAGATCAACGAGACAGAAAGTTAACAAGGATATCCAGGAATTGAACTCATCTCTGCAGCAAGCAGACCTAATAGACATCTATAGAACTCTCCACCCCAAATCAACAGAATATACATTCTTCTCAGCACCACATCGTACTTACTCCAAAATCGACCACGTAATTGGAAGTAAAGCACTCCTCAGCAAATGTACAAGAACAGAAATTATAACAAACTGTCTCTCAGACCACAGTGCAATCAAACTAGAACTCAGGACTAAGAAACTCAATCAAAACCGCTCAACTACATGGAAACTGAACAACCTGCTCCTGAATGACTACTGGGTACATAACGAAATGAAGGCAGAATTAAGATGTTCTTTGAAACCAATGAGAACAAAGATACAACATACCAGAATCTCTGGGACACATTTAAAGCAGTGTGTAGAGGGAAATTTATAGCACTAAATGCCCACAAGAGAAAGCAGGAAAGATCTAAAATTGACACTCTAACATCGCAATTAAAAGAACTAGAGAAGCAAGAGCAAACACATTCGAAAGCTAGCAGAAGGCTAGAAATAACTAAGATCAGAGCAGAACTGAAGGAGATAGAGACACAAAAAACTCTCCAAAAAATCAATGAATCCAGGAGTTGGTTTTTTGAAAAGATCAACAAAATTGACAGACCACTAGCAAGACTAATAAAGAAGAAAAGAGAGAAGAATCAAATCGACGCAATTAAAAATGATAAAGGGGATATCACCACCGACCCCACAGAAATACAAACTACCATCAGAGAATACTATAAACACCTCTACGCAAATAAACTGGAAAATCTAGAAGAAATGGATAATTTCCTGGACACTTACACTCTTCCAAGACTAAACCAGGAAGAAGTTGAATCCCTGAATAGACCAATAGCAGGCTCTGAAATTGAGGCAATAATTAATAGCCTACCAACCAAAAAAAGTCCAGGACCAGATGGATTCACAGCTGAATTCTACCAGAGGTACAAGGAGGAGTTGGTACCATTCCTTCTGAAACTATTCCAATCAATAGAAAAAGAGGGAATCCTCCCTAACTCATTTTATGAGGCCAACATCATTCTGATACCAAAGCCTGGCAGAGACACAACAAAAAAAGAGAATTTTAGACCAATATCCCTGATGAACATCG
Source organism: Macaca mulatta (assembly GCF_049350105.2). NCBI lineage: Eukaryota > Metazoa > Chordata > Mammalia > Primates > Cercopithecidae > Macaca > Macaca mulatta. The sequence continues at coordinate 41,816,817 of NC_133408.1, read as the reverse complement.
ATGCAAAAATCCTCAATAAAATACTGGCAAACCGGATTCAGCAACACATCAAAAAGCTTATCCACCATGATCAAGTGGGCTTCATCCCTGGGATGCAAGGCTGGTTCAACATTCACAAATCAATAAACATAATCCAGCATATAAACAGAACCAAAGACAAGAACCACATGATTATCTCAATAGATGCAGAAAAGGCTTTTGACAAAATTCAACAGCCCTTCATGCTAAAAACGCTCAATAAATTCGGTATTGATGGAACATACCTCAAAATAATAAGAGCTATTTATGACAAACCCACAGCCAATATCATACTGAATGGGCAAAAACTGGAAAAATTCCCTTTGAAAACTGGCACAAGACAGGGATGCCCTCTCTCACCACTCCTATTCAACATAGTGTTGGAAGTTCTGGCTAGGGCAATTAGGCAAGAGAAAGAAATCAAGGGTATTCAGTTAGGAAAAGAAGAAGTCAAACTGTCCCTGTTTGCAGATGACATGATTGTATATTTAGAAAACCCCTTTGTCTCAGCCCAAAATCTCCTTAAGCTGATAAACAACTTCAGCAAAGTCTCAGGATACAAAATTAATGTGCAAAAATCACAAGCATTCTTATACACCAGTAACAGACAAACAGAGAGCCAAATCAGGAATGAACTTCCATTCACAATTGCTTCAAAGAGAATAAAATATCTAGGAATCCAACTTACAAGGGATGTAAAGGACCTCTTCAAGGAGAACTACAAACCACTGCTCAGTGAAATAAAAGAGGACACAAACAAATGGAAGAACATACCATGCTCATGGATAGGAAGAATCAATATCGTGAAAATGGCCATACTGCCCAAGGTAATTTATAGATTCAATGCCATCCCCATCAAGCTACCAATGAGTTTCTTCACAGAATTGGAAAAAACTGCTTTAAAGTTCATATGGAACCAAAAAAGAGCCCGCATCTCCAAGACAATCCTAAGTCAAAAGAACAAAGCTGGAGGCATCACGCTACCTGACTTCAAACTATACTACAAGGCTACAGTAACAAAAACAGCATGGTACTGGTACCAAAACAGAGATATAGACCAATGGAACAGAACAGAGTCCTCAGAAATAATACCACACATCTACAGCCATCTGATCTTTGACAAACCTGAGATAAACAAGAAATGGGGAAAGGATTCCCTATTTAATAAATGGTGCTGGGAAAATTGGCTAGCCATAAGTAGAAAGCTGAAACTGGATCCATTCCTTACTCCTTATACGAAAATTAATTCAAGATGGATTAGAGACTTAAATGTTAGACCTAATACCATAAAAATCCTAGAGGAAAACCTAGGTAGTACCATTCAGGACATAGGCATGGGCAAAGACTTCATGTCTAAAACACCAAAAGCAACGGCAGCAGAAGCCAAAATTGACAAATGGGATCTCATTAAACTAAAGAGCTTCTGCACAGCAAAAGAAACTACCATCAGAGTGAACAGGCAACCTACAGAATGGGAGAAAATTTTTGCAATCTACTCATCTGACAAAGGGCTAATATCCAGAACCTACAAAGAACTCAAACAAATTTACAAGAAAAAAACAAACAACCCCATCAAAAAGTGGGCAAAGGATATGATGAACAGACATTTCTCAAAAGAAGACATTCATACAGCCAACAGACACATGAAAAAATACTCATCATCACTGGCCATCAGAGAAATGCAAATCAAAACCACAATGAGATACCATCTCACACCAGTTAGAATGGCCATCATTAAAAAGTCAGGAAACAACAGGTGCTGGAGAGGATGTGGAGAAATAGGAACACTTTTACACTGTTGGTGGGATTGTAAACTAGTTCAACCATTATGGAAAACAGTATGGCGATTCCTCAAGGGTCTAGAACTAGATGTACCATATGACCCAGCCATTCCATTACTGGGTATATACCCAAAGGATTATAAATTATGCTGCTATAAAGACACATGCACTCGTATGTTTATTGCAGCACTATTCACAATAGCAAAGACTTGGAATCAACCCAAATGTCCATCAGTGACAGATTGGATTAAGAAAATGTGGCACATATACACCATGGAATACTATGCAGCCATCAAAAAGGATGAGTTTGTGTCCTTTGTAGGGACATGGATGCAGCTGGAAACCATCATTCTTAGCAATCTATCACAAGAACAGAAAACCAAACACCGCATGTTCTCACTCATAGGTGGGAACTGAACAATGAGATCACTTGGACTCAGGAAGGGGAACATCTCACACAGGGGCCTGTCATGGGGAGGGGGGAGGGGGGAGGGATTGCATTGGGAGTTATACCTGATGTAAATGACAAGTTGATGGGTGCAGCACACCAACATGGCACAAGTATACATATGTAACAAACCTGCACGTTATGCACATGTACCCTACAACTTAAAGTATAATAATAATAAATAAATTAAAAAATAAATAAATAATAATAATAATAATAATGATTTAAAAATGAAAAATATGAGGAAGATCTGTTTTTACCAACATAGATAGATCTCTAAGCTATATTGTGAGGTATTCGGTAGGTAGGGGGTATGAACCAAGAATGAGATAACTAATATTGTGTGTATGTATAAAGAGAGAACAGTTGGCCAGGCACGGTGGCTCACGCCTGTAATCCCAGCACCTTGGGAGGCCAAGGCGGGCGGATCACGAGGTCAGGAGATTGAGATGATCCTGGCTAACACAGTGAAACCCTGTCTCTACTGAAAATACAAAAACAAAATTAGCCAGGCATGGTGGTGGGTGCCTGTAGTCCCAGCTACTCGGGAGGCTGAGGCAGGAGAATGGTGTGAACCCAGGAGGCGGAGCTTGCAGTAAGCCGAGATGGCTCCACTGCACTCCAGCCTGGGCGACAGAGCGAGACTCCGTCTCAAAAAAAAAACAAAACAAAAGAGATAACTGTCAATGCACAGAAAAAGATCTGAACCTCGTCCCGTGTGGTTTTGTCTGGAAAGGTGTAATTAATAGTGGTGATGATTGCAGAAGAGGGTCCTTTAGGTTTTTTCTGGAATGAATTTCTATTTTTTTTTTTTTTTTTTTTTTTTGGAGATGGAGTCTCACTCTGTCACCCAGGCTGGAGTGCAGGGGCGTGATCTCAGCTCACTGTAACCTCTGCCTCCCGCGTTCAAGTGATTCTCCTGCCTCAGCATCCAGAGTAACTGGGATTACAGATGCACCACCATGCCTGGCTAATTTTTGTATTTTTAGTAGAGACGGGGTTTCATCATGTTGGCCAGGCTGGTCTCGAACTCCTGACCTCAGGTGATCTGCCCGCCTCGCCCTCCCAAAGTGCTGGGATTACAGGCATGGGCCACCGCACCTGGCCTGGAATGAATTTCTAAAATGAGAATGTGTTACGTACAACTTCTGCCACAAAAAGTGACCTGCATGGAGTCTGTCATTATAAAGAAGTTAAGTAACACTGAAAAGTTTAAGAGTAAAAAATAACAACCCGTCTCATTACCTAAAAGAACCATCAGTGAACATCATTCGAGATATCCTTCCAAGTAGACCTAAAAATAGGCCACCAGGTAGAAGGATAGGATGGGATGAAGGGAAAAGAGAAAGGGTGAGAATTAAGTTATGCACATCATTTTTAATTAGAAGTATTACATTTAATTTTAACTTAACTTTAAAAGAAGAAAATGGACACTTAAAAATTTTGCTGAAATTCAAACAAATGTTTTTTCACCATAAAATTCACTGGATTCTGAAGTTAAGATAAATTATGTAGCACAAGAAAATTGACTTTTCAGCCGGGCGCAGTGTCTCATGCCTGTAATCTCAGCACTTTGGGAGGCCAAGGCAGGTGGATCACCTGTGGTCAGGAGTTCAAGACCAGCCTGGTCAAATGGTGAAACCCCATCTCCACTGAAAATACAAAAATTAGTTGGGTGTGGTGGCGGAAGCCTGTAATTCCAGCTACTTGGGAAGCTGAGGCAGGAGAATTGCTTGAATCCGCGAGGCAGAGTTTGCACTGAGCCAAGATCACACCATTGAGTTCCAGCCTGGGCTATGAGAGTGAAACTCCATCTAGGGGGGAAAAAAAAAAAAAAAGTTGGATTTTTAAAATTACATGTTTCGGGTTCTTGTTTGTTTGTTTCTTTAGAGACAGGGCTCACTCTCCCAGGCTGGAGTGTGGTGGCACAATCATAGCTCACGGCAGCCTCGATTTCCTGGGCTCAAGCGATCCTCCTGTCTCAGCCTCCTGAGTAGCTGGGAACACAGGCACACGCCATCACAAACTAGTTTCTTTCAAACACTATTCATGGATATGGGATTCTTGGACTTCTTTCACGTGTGACAATGGTGCCTATTGTTTTTGTGGCTGCATGACAACCCCATTTGATAGTTTATTCCAAAGTCTATCTTTGGGAAATGATTAGAAGTGTCTCCACTGTGTGTCAGCATTAAATGGTGCTGTGGCCACATTCAGAAGCCAGCTTGTTTTTTTCACTTTGCAAATACTTTATTTTTTCAGTCTCAGTGCCTGAAGAATTTGTCTCTTTCTTTCATTTCCATCAGCTTCTCTCTGATTGCTCTAATTTTGGCTTTTTGAAAATGTCTGTATTCTCCCTGATTATGTAAAATCTTCAGTATTTATTTGGTTTTTGGTTTGTTTCTTTTTCCCCCATAAAGAGAGGGAGCTGGGGGTTCTGTTTGTGACAATATGCTCAGATACCAGCACAGGGCCTGGCACAGGGCAGTGCCCAGTCAATCACAGCCGGGGTAAAGGTAAAGAAGAGAGACTCAGGCTGGGCGCAGGGGCTCACACCTGTGATCCCAGCACTTTGGGAAGCCGAGGCAGGCGGATCACCTGAGGTCAGAAGTTTGAGACCACCCTGGCTGACATGGTGAAACCCCGTCTCTACTAAAAATACAAAAATTAGTGGGGTGTGGTGGCACATGCCTGTAGTCCCAGCTACTCAGGGGGCTGAGGCAGGAGAATCGTTTGAAACCAGGAGGTGGAGGTTGCATTGAGTCGAGATCACGCCACTACGCCCGGCTGAAAATCCAATTTCCTTGTGCTTTACATAATTTATCTTAACTTCAGAATCCAAGTGAATTTTATGGTGAAAATTCTGGGCAAGAGAACAAGACTCCATCTCAAAAAACATAAACAAAACAAAAAATAAAAACAAAATAAATATATACTTATAAAAAGTGGCCACTGCAGTGGCTCATGCCTGTACTCCCAACAATTTGGGAGGCTGAGGCGGGAGGATGGCCTGAGGCCAGGAGTTCAGGACCAGTCTGGGCTACATAATGAGACCCATCTCTACAAAAATAAAAACATTAGCCAAGCATGGTGGCTTGCACCTGTAGTCACAGCTACTTGGGAGGCTGAGGCGGGAGGATCACTTGAGCCCAGGAGCTGGAGGCTGCAGTGAATTATGATCACAACACTGCACTCCAGCATAGGCAATAGAGCAAGACCCTGTCTCTAAAAAAAAAAAAAAAAAAATTAATTTAAAAGCTATATTAAATAAATTAAATATTAAGTAAATATAAATATAAGTATATATGTATGTATATGCATGTGTATGCATGTCTGTCTATTACACATATTTATATATATGTGCACATATATAGACACATGCATACATATGTACATATTAATATTTGCTTTTCTGGATGGTTGTGGTGGCTCACACCTATAATCCAAACACTCTGGGAGGCCGAGGTGGGCAGATCACTGGAGGTTACGAGTTCAAGACCAGCCTGGCCAACATGGTGAAACACCGTCTCTACCAAAAATACAATAATTAGCTGGGCGTGGCAGAGGTTACAGTGAACCAAGATCTCGCTACTGTGCTCTAGCCTGGGTGACAGAGTGAGATTCTGTCTCAGAATTCTCAGGGGAAAAAAATGATGTATATATTTGCTTTTTCTGCATAAAATAACTCAAGAAGGACACGCAAGAAAGTGGGTATAAGCAGCTGCTTCCAGGAAGGAGAAAAGTGTGGCAGAAAGCTGTTCACCTAACTCCTCTGTGCCAAGTCAACATATTACCCAGCCATATAGAAAAATAAATTCAAACAATGAAAAGAAAGGCTGCCAAGCGTTTGCTGAGCGGTGGGACAGTACTCACCAGGGTGCGTAGGAAGCCGCTATGAAGAAATAGATGACTATCCGGTCGAACATGTGTAGACAGTGTTCCACCATCCTAGGGCGGCAGAGAAGCCGGCGGTCACAGCCCCTGCACAGAGGGAAGTGCCCCCAGAACCGTGCCCTGGGCTGATCGTGGCTGCCTACAGGTTAGCGGGGCTGGGTTCCTCTATCCAGCCAGGACCCCTTGGACCTCAGAATCCCGATCTGTAAGTGACCAGGGCAGTGGTCTTCAAACCAGGCTCCTTGTCACCCTAGGGACTTCATGGAGACACCTTGCCTCGGGGATTCCACTGAGGGCCTTGTGCCCCTGCAAGTAAGGATTGGACATCCTCCTTCGCCTTTTTTTTTTTTTTTTTTTTTTTTTTTTTAAGACAAGGTCTCATTCTGTCTCCCAGGCTGGAGTGCAGTGGCACAATCTCGGCTCACTGCAACCTCTGCTTCCCGAATTCAAGCCATTTTCTTGCCTCAGCCTTCCAAATAGCTGGGATTACAGGCACTCGCCACCATTCCCAGCTAGTTTTTGTATTTTTAGTTGAGACGGGGTTTTGCCATGTTGGCCAGGCTGGTCTGAAACTCCTAACCTCCAGTGATCCACCTGCCTCAGCCTCCTGAAGTGCTGGGATTACAAGCGTGAGCCACCGCGCCCGGCCATCGTCCCCTACCTTAATCAGAGCCACTGTGCATTTCTGCTTTATATACTGGGTTTTTCCAAAGATTTATAATGGGGAAAGAAATCTGTGGAGAAAGTGCAAAAATGGCCAGATGGAGTGGCTCACACCTGTAATTCCAGAGTTTTCAGAGACTGAGGCAAGAGAATTGCTTGAGCTCAGAAGTTGGAAACCAGCCTGGGCAACATAGTGAGACCTTATCTCTACTAAAAATTAGAAAGATCAGCCAGGCATAACAGTGCGTGCCTGTACGCCTAGTTACTCCAGAGGCTGAGGCAGGAGGATCTCTTGAGCCTGGGAGGTTGAGACTACACTGAGCCATGTTTGTGCCACTGCACTCCAGTCTGGGGAACAGAGCTAGATCCTGTCTCAAAAAAAAAAAGGTGCAAAAACTACTAAATTCCGTGCCCCTCAAGACTGTCTGGGAGCTGACATTCTAATGCTGGAAGAACTTCGTGGTTCGGATCCGAGCTCTGGAGCCAGAAGGCCTGGGTTTGAATTCCAGCTCTACTCTTCAGGAGTACATAACCTTGAGCAAGTTACCTATTCACTCTAGATCTCAGCTTCCTTCTCTGTCAAATACAGAGGATGCCAGCAACCTGACACGGGGCTGTGGGGAGGATTAAATTAGCTAATACTCAGCACAGTATATAGTAAGTGCTCAATAAATATCAGCTGTTTTGGCTGAGTGCGGTGGCTCATGCCTGTAATCCCAGCACTTAGGGAGGCCAAGGTGGGGGATCACCTGAGGTCAGGAGTTTGAGACCAGCCTGGCTAACATGGTGAAACCCCGTTTCTACTAAAAATGCAAAGTATTAGCTGCGCGTGGTGGTGAGTGCCTGTAATCCCAGCAACTAGGGAAGCTGAGGCAGGAGGATTGTTTGAGCCTGGGAGGCAGAGGTTGCAGTGAGTCAAGATCACGCCATTGCACTCCAGCTTGGTCAACAAGAGTGAAACTCTGTCTCAAAATAAATAAATAAATAAATAAATATTAAAAATAAATAAACAGCCATTTTTATGATGACCTCACCTTGTATAGTGAGCGATGACCCTCAATACATGGGACTGTCATGGTGCCAGCCTCCACAGTGGTGCCCAGTGAGTCATACCCCTGGTATTCACACACTGGGACCCTCCCCTCCCAAAACAAATAAGGTAAACTCAGGGAACCACTAGGACATTGCAGAAATGATGGTGTATGGTTCCTAAGGCCAGATCATAAAAGACATTACAGCTTCTGGCTTGTTCTGTTAAGTTGCTAAGTTTGGGGGAAACAAGCTCCCATGTGGCTGTGAAGACACAGCCACACTACAACCCAGCACTAACTCACCAGCCAAGTGAGGGGGCTTAGACCCTCCAGCCCCAGTCAAGCCATTATATGACAGCAACCCCAGCCAACCTCTGACTACAGGAAACACCACGGACTGGAGCCACACAGCTAAAGCTCTCAAATTCCTAACCCCTTGAGGCTTTGAGACAGAATAAGTGTTTCTTGTTATTTTAAGCCACAATGCTCTGGCATACTTCATTACAAAGCAATCACTAACCCGTACAAACTGTGGTTCTGTCTAGCAAAGTGCAGCCTTGAACAAATTTGACTGATTGTACGCACGGCTCAACTGCGTGTCTTCCTAGAAATTAAAGGGAGTGGCATACAGCTTTATGGGGGGCCTGGATTCCTAGAGTCAGTTAGGGTTGAATGTGGCTGCTATGCAACGTTGAGCAAATAAGGTTTCTATACTTTTTCTTTTTCTTTTCTTTTCTTTTTTTTTTTTTTTTTTTTTTTGAGACAGATTCTCACTCCATTGCCCAAGCCAGAGTGCAGTGGCACTATCTCAGCTCACTGCAACCTCCGCCTACCAGGTTCAAGCGATTCTCGTGCCTCAGCCCCCTGAGTAGCTGGGATTACGGGTGTGTGCCAGACACCGTGCCTGGCTAATTTTTGTATTTTTAGTAGAGACAGGGTTTCACCATGTTGGCCAGGCTGGTTTCAAACTCTTGACCTCAAGTGATCCTTCCCCCTCAGCCACCCAAAATGCTGGGATTTCAGGCATGAGCCACCTTGCCCGGCCTCACTGTAATTTTTTTATTTTTATTTTTTTAATCAAAACTAGCCAGGCACGGTGGCTCACATTTGTAATCCCAGCACTTTGGGAGGCCAAGGAGGGCAGATCACGTGAACCCAGAAATTCAAGACCAGCCTGGGCAGCATGATGAAACCCCATCTCTACAAGAAATACATAAAGTTAACTAAATGCCGTGGTGCATGCCTGTAGTCCCAGCTACTCAGGAGGCTGAGATAGGAGGATCGCATGAGCCCTGGAAGTGGAGGTGAACCGAGATGACGTTACCACACTCCAGCCTGGGTGACAGAGTGAGACCCCATCTCAAAAAAAAAAAAAAAAAAAATTCAAAACTGTAAAACTCGGGGATTCCAATGCCTACATTGCAGAATTATTGAAAAGATTAGGGAATGGCACCTGTAGCATGCCTGGAACGAAGCCTAGAGGGGAGCTGGCCCACAATGACCACCCTGCAGCCAGCAGGAGCTTTTCTCTTGGCCCTCTCAGAAGCGAGCAAACCAAGCCAGGCATGAAGGCTCATCCCTGAAACTCCAGCACTTTGGGAGGCTGAGGCGGGTGCATCACTAGAACCCAAGCGCTGGACACCAGCCTGGGCAACATGGTGAAACCCCATCTCTACAAAAAGATACAAAAATTAAAAAGCAAATGTTAAGTGGTTTGTATTTATTAATGGGTTAATTTAAACAGAACAGCCTTTTCAAATGCTGCAAAGTGTATTTTCTACAATAAGATTTTCTATTTTTTTTCTTTTGCCTTTGTTTCCAGCTTACTAAGTACAAATTCTGCAAAACTATTTCATAAGCCAGTTCTGTGGAACCCCTTTCTGGCCATTTCCTGAAGCAACTTTCTTTCCTAATCATCCCCACAACACGAAGGCCAGGTTCTGCAAGTAAAAGGGTGATGAGACAATTCTGTACTCATTTAAGTGGCAAGCCCAGGAGGGTGGGTCTCAGAGAACACGTAGAGGGAAGTGGAGGCTCGCACGGTGTGGAAATACTGACCAGATGGAATTAACCACCTTCCCGGAAGCAAGACTGGAGAGTGCTGTGGAGCTTGCCACAGGTTCTGCTGGATAGGAAAGTGTGTCTCCTCTACCTGCTGTCTGCTTCTGTCCTGTCGTAGCCCAGCAGAGCTGTTTTAATGCAGACATTTGCAGCCTGCGCAGTACTCTCCTGGAGCCAGTAAATCGCCAGTTAGGAAAAAGATCAGCACTGACCAAACAGAGATGTTGGAAACCTGCATTAATCCCCAGTGGAGGCAGAGGCTCTGAATGCTGAAGCCACAGCTGCGACATGGCCACACTCTGCACATGGCCCCAGGTACTCAGATTTCTGTACCCTCAGGGTGGCTCGCGGGCTGCAGAGCCAGGGTTCAGGCCCTGCTGACCACAGTCAGCTGTCCCCTGCTGCCTCAGACCAGGGCCGAATTCCTGGTGTGCTTCCCTCCTGCACGCACTCAACGGCTCTGTAGCCTTTGCAAGCACCTGCCTGGCAGGGCTATGGCAATGTGTGGAGTCAGATGATGGTGCCAAGCTGGGAGCGGACTTACAGTGAGACAGTGTAGATAAAGCCTCGGGCCCAGCTCCCCAGCAGCCCCTGCTCCTGCACTGTGGCCACTGTGGCAATGTGGCTGCTTCTATTTCCTTGAGCTCCATTGCCATCTTATCCCAGGCAGGGCCCCTTCGCCCCCTGCACCTGCCACCATCCGTCCTCGCCCCTGACTCCCAAGCCTCCTTTCAGTCCTGCTCTTGGGAGAGAAAGAACCCCTGGCTTGGGGAGCCTGCCTGGTCCTGAGGTGGCCTCCTGCCAAGGCCCTGGAATCCCCCGTCCTGGGGCTCCTGCCCCACCTCTGAGCTCTCCCTCTCACTCCCATCCCCTTGACCTCTCCTGGCTGGGGCCTTGCTGTCTGTCACCCCTGAACGGAGCTGACGCTGACACCCAGGAACAGCAGGGACCTGAAACTGTTCCACTCATCTGCTTCAACCAGCACCTTGAGGACAGACCTACACCTGCACTTGGAGCGTTTAGTTGAACTGCAGTTTTGATAATCATGTCACTGTGTGCAAATACTAGAGCAGATGACTGTGGTGTGAAAGGGTGAATACTCGGGAAGTGTGTGATTTTTGTCTGAGAAGTTTAGTCAGCAAGCAGCTAATTCATGGCAACATAAAGAAAGTTGATATGAAAACTGCCTTTCCCCTACATCCCTAAGGAGATTGCCAAGAAGACCAGGACATGCTACTACGTATGTTCAAGAAATGATGAAAGGGAGCACTGAGGAGCTAAGATACACGGGTTTAATCTCAGATTCACTTCCGATGCACCGCCCGAGTGTCTGGAGAGGAGAATCTGGACTCCTTCGTGCATCCGCTTTGAGAGGCGTGGCCCCAGTACGAACTTGGGAAGCCTTTGCAGTGGCAAAAGTCATGAAATTAGGTGGCAACACCTTAGGACCATCAAAAGGAAGGGTTGTCTTGGGAATAAAGGCTTGCTGTTAACAGATTTGGCTTGTCAGGTCTAAAGAACAACAGAGTATTTCTCCCTGGCTCTTGGAATTCAAGGTCCTGAGCTCTTCAATCCTGGGCAATTTCACATTTGCTCATTTCGCACAAGCAGGAGGCAGGGAGAGTTGTTGGGATTCGTGCCAGGCAGAGCCGAGCACATCAGGGGCCCTGGGTAAAAGGGGGTGAGGATAGCGCAGGCACCAAAGGTCTCCGCATGGGGTTGCCAGCTGCCAGTGGACACCAGATGGGAAGGGAAACTGCATGCCCACCGTTTGCCTCTGCCTGTGGGGTGCTGCCCCCACAGTGCCTCTCAGGTGTCTGCAGCCTCACATCTTGTTTCTCACCCCCAATGTGGATCACAGCCGCTGCATGTCTCTGTAAGCACCACAAGGCCAGCGGCCTCCCCTCGGACTCATAGGATGCCTGAACCACCAGCCTCATCCTGAACTCCCCTCCATGGACGTGAGCCCCATTAGCTTTTCTCCCATCTAGAGGCAATGGAAGGCCAAACCTTCTTAGAGAAAGAACAAGAAACTGGGCTGAGCCGCCTCATGTGTTGACATGTAGAAAAGTGAGATTTACTTGCAGAGAAAAGAACTGGACTCCACTGTCCTGAGGGTGCCTCTGGTCTCTCGCAGTTGGATCCCCTCATGTTTCCCAAACCCATGTCCAGATCTCCCCCTCCCCACCCTATCTCTTCACTCCTCGAAAACCAGCTCCCCTAGCTTTGCCCAGACCACGCGGCAATGCCATGTCAGGTAAATCTTTCCTCTTTACAGTAGACTCTGAAATTGGCCCTATGTTCCCCACTCCCCTCTTCATCAATGAAAAGGAGCAGCTTGTGGTTTCCAGCACCCAGTGCCTCCTGTCTGTGGCCCCTCCAGGACATGGGCTATAAAGTTTCTCTTCCTCCAGAGGCCTTCGTGCACCGGCCTGCACCGACCATCCTGACCTCAGCCTACCTTTTCTCCATCCTGAGACACAGCACATGTTCCCCAGGAATCTGTGGCTCTGACCACCTCTGACGATTCACTCCCCTGTCAGTCCCCTGGGTCCCCTGAGACAGTTCAGCCTTCCGGGCCTCCCCAGCTGTTTCTGGTCATTCCTTTCCTCGAGTCCCTCCACCTTGGATGCCCAGGGCAACACCCTGGCCTCCCCTACACGCTGGCGTGGTTCTTCTCAACCATTGCCATTGGCTTGGTTTCTGTTGTGTTTGGTTTTTAGGGGTCAGGCTGCCGAGTGCTCTTCTTCTCCCGGGCTCTGTCCTCCTCTCTCTCCTTGGGTTGCAGCATCCAGGTCTAATCCAACAACTCCATAGCACACAATGTGGCCCAGGCCACGCACGGAGGAAGACAGCAGAGCGGCCTAGAGGCTCCCAAAGGGAGCCAGGGCCCAGGCCCAGCACACCCTCCCCACAGTCCCCTGCATCCACTGCCCCTCCTGCACCCGGCACTGGGCAGCATGGGCTGTGTCAGCGGTGTCCGTCCTCCCTTCTCAATCTGTTGTGAGCTCCATTAGGCCAGGACCGGTCCTTGGAAGCTGTGGGACCCTCAGCCTCCCTAGCAGAACGTCTCGCACAGAGCTGTGGCTCCATAAAATATTTATTTCCTATTATGTCCATTTATTTTATAAATTTCATGCAGGCCAGAGAGATTGGAATTATCAATTACTTAAAAAAAATAAAAAGATAAAAGCAAGACCTGGAAATATAGACCCAGTAGCACTGGAATGCACCAACTAAGGCAGAGAGACCCCCTGAGACTCCGCGACTGCTGGACCATTTCGGGCAACATCATATCTCAAGTGGAGAGGGAGAGAATCTGCCTGTCTCGGTGGGTGGGGTTTTTAAAGTGGATTTAGTCATGGTCTGGACTTGCCCAATGTTCTGTGCTATGCTGTGGGAAGGGATAAGGTCCTAAACTACGCTCACAGGACTTAAATCAAACAAACAACACACACAGGTGGGTGGGAAGGCAGGCAGATGACTCAATTCTGTGCTCACCACCCACGGCCCCTGATGGGCCATGCCTTCTGCTTAGACAACAGCCTCCTGGACCCCACAGATGGGGGCAATGGCATAAAGTCAGACTTGCAGCTGAGGCCTGACTCGCCGCAATGGCCCTGTCCTCCATCACCAGTGACAGACCTGTCACTTTCTCACTGATCCTTCATTTTCCTATGCAATGAGGCTAATATTGCCTCTTTCTAAGGTTGCTATGAGGATTAATTTTTGAGATAATAGACTTTGAGATAACAAACCTGCCAAGTGCTACATCGATGTGATTATCCTGAGATTGAGAGGAAATGTCAATGCGGCACTAGATGGTGGCATGGCCATGAGTGGGAGAGAGAGTGTGGATGTTCCGGATGTCCCGGATCTCTACCAAACAGAAGATGCAGTGAAAGGACAGCCAGTGTTCCTGGTGTCTCCTTTTCCCCTCAGGGCAATGAATTACAGGTTTTCTGTGCCTTAGCTTTCTTCGTTTCAAATGGAGTTAATAATACTGTCTCGGGGATATTCACAGACGTGAACAGTTAATGATTGCAAAGTGCTTTGAAAATAAATGAGCTTACTCATAATGGTGGTGTTTGATATTTATAATAATAAGCCTGGGCTGCTGGCTTCACAAACTATATTCATTGGTACAGGGCTTAGTTTGATGACTGGCTTTTTCAAACTTAACATAAAATACTCTTATTTTAAAGTAATCAAATGACCTCCCTGCATTCATCCAGGGTCTTATTTGGAAAAACTTAAGATTTGATCATAGATCTATTTTAAACAGTGCCAAGTTAACTGACATTGATGCCATCGTATCTGGGGTCCCTAGGAAATCCAGGAGGGGACAATGAATGGTAGGAAGACTCGGACTCGGGTCTGCCTGTAACACTCGGAGCCTGCAAGGCAACACAGTTAATTGAGTTTTATTAAAATGACTTGGTGTGGCTATAAAGCAAACCACACTCCTCTAGCCGACTGGAAGAACGTCCCGTAAAAGCCGTGGGGTGGGAGGGCCTCCCCTGTCTCCTCTGCGGGCAGGCAGACAGGGATGACACCCAGGTGTGAATTCAGCCTGCACCTCCTACAGATGAGCTGTTGAAGGCGATGGCCACAGCAAGTCCGCACCAAGTGCTCTTTCAACTCAGCAAACTACCCCAGGAACAGAAAACCAAACAACGCACGTCCCATGTTCTCACTCATAGGTGGGAATTGAACCATGGACACAGGAAGGGGAACATCACACACCGGGGCCTGTTGTGGGGTGGGGGGATGGGGGAGGGAGAGCATTAGGAGAGATACCTATTGTAAATGACGAGTTAACGGGTGCAGCACACCAACATGGCACATGTGTACATATGTAACAAAGCTGCACGTTGTGCACATGTACCCTAGAACTTAAATAAAAAAATAAATTAATTAATTAAAAAAAAATGAGTGTTTCTTTAAACAAAGAACCTTCCCGGCATTGCCTCCCTAGGTATGATTAATGCGGCCCGGCACCTCCTTCTTCACTCAGCGATCACTTCTCTGCAGCTTGTTCCCAGACGCAGGTTCGCTCACGGAGGCGGGAAGATTTCAGGCCATGTCTGTTCTTGTCTTTTGTCAGCACAGAAAAGGATGGAGACCCCACTGGTCAGGCGAGCCCCGCGGTCCCTGTTCCTCACTTCACCTCCTGGGGAAGCCTGGTCCCCATCGATTCGCCAAGGAATAAGGAAAGAACACGTCTTACCTGGATGGCGGGTCCCCGTCATGGTGGCCTTGGATCCGGCTTCAGCGGAAGAGGCAGCGCCTCGCTCACGGCTCCCCCCGCCGCTGCCTTACCCGGGAGCGCCACCCCGTGCCCTGCCAGAGAAGTGCAAGTACCAGCGCAGCACGGGTCGAAAGCCACACTGTGGACCCGCAGCGCAGCGCCAAGAAATCCCGAGTCCATTCACCAGAGGAGCTTCTCCACCAAATCATTGAAAACTGAAACGAGAAATGAGTCTCCACGGGTATCCCCTTGAGTCGGCCGTACGGAAAATGCAACCTGGTCAGCTGCATTTCTGCTGCCAGCCCTCCTCCAGGCAAGCACCGGCCTCGAGAAGGGCAAAGGGCAGGCGGCCACGGCGCGGTGTCACAGTTCAGAGGCCTTCTCAGCTGAACCTGAAGTTACTCTAAGCTCGGGCCCCAGAGTGAGGACTCGGGGCCAGGCATCCGATTCCCCATGAGCTCCTTTACCTAAAGCTGTGCAGAGAATCCGAGGCTATGAGTGGGGGTGGGGGAAAGATGTACAGGGATGCTTTGGTTTCACTCCTGAGATACGAGAATGTCCTCTGAACACACATGCAGATAGCTGGACTTCTACACAGACGAAATCCATATCGTTTCTTTCCTCCCAGCATAAGGAAACCATCCAGTAAGAGCTGGTGTTCATCGATGCTACGTGTCCAGAATGGGGCTGAGCACCCGCCTCACTGCATCCTAACATCTGTCTAATGAGGCAGAGAATGTCACTGTCACACTCTGCAGACGAGGAAGCCAAGCTGTCAGCAGGTCCACATCTTGCCACAAAACCAGTAACCTGTGGCGCTGAGATCGCACATCGGTCGTCCACTGCCACGTCCATGGCCTCCTTCTCTGGGGTTTGCCTGCCTCCTGATGGCCGCCATGCCTCTGTCCCCTTGCAGGGGCTGGCTCTTCCGGTGGTCAGTACTTTTTGGCTGCAAGCAGCAGAGATTCCCTCGAGGGCTTGTTGAAAGCACTCACATCAACGGGGCCTCAGAAAGGGAGCTGAGGCCGTGCACGGCACTGCAGTTTCTCCTCACGCTTTGCATCCCTGGCTTGACTCTCCCTCAAGATGTCCTGCTATCTCCACAAGGTGGCCAGCCCAGCCCTGTCTTCCTCACCTTCCAGGCCCAGCTGAGCAGCCCTCCCCGCATCATCTCCAGCTGCTGCCCAGGCTGCACGGAGCAGGTGTCCAGCGCCCATCCAACCACTGTCTAGAGGGCAGAGAGACCTGCTGGGACTGTGACAAAACCTGGCCCTGCCCACATGCCCTGCAGTAATGCACTGAGGAGTGCATGGCAGCACATATGTGCCTCATGTGTCCTGCTGTGATGCACCGAGTGGCACACAGCATTGTTGTGTCAATCATGTGTCTTGATGTGATGCACTGGTTCAGACAATATCACGGAGGCAGTGTTTCTTTAATACTGTCAAATTTGAGGAAACAATCTAACAAAAGCCACTTGATGAACATTCTGTAAAGGTGACATAGATACTTCAAAAGCATCTCTGACATAGAAAGAAAAAAACAAAAAGGGAGCTAGTCCAGATTTTAAAAATAAAAGATATAGTAACTAAAAGCAGTTGTGGTGCTTGGATAAAAACAAACAACAGAAGGTGTAAACGGCATTATTAGACACACTGGGAAAAACTTTATATGGACCTTGTATTAGATAATGGTGTTGTGTGATTTTTACATCTTGTCTGTGTGGGAACCGAAGGGGAATGATTTTGTTCTCAACAGGTGAATGCTCAAGTATTTGGGGGCAAAATATCACAACGACTAACTTTCAAAATGGTTCAGTCAAAAGAATGACATATGTACAATTAAAAGGGGAAAATAAATGTGGCAAAATGCCAATGACAGTTGAATTGTCATGTGGGAACCCACTGGACTATTCTAGAAACATTTCTGTAGCTTTAAAATTATTTAAAACAAATGTTGTGGGGGAAACAGCACACATTTAAGGTAGTAAAAATATTCAGGACACACAAAGAGGGGGTGCAAACAGGTAAAACGGCAGGGTTTCTGGCCTCAGAGAGCTTCCTGAAGCTGTGCACATGCCTGTCAGGAAGGCGGTGGAATGAGCAGAGCTTTGTGGGGCAGGTCATGTCTCTACTCAGTGGAGCAGAGGTTGGCGTGTCTGCAAACAGTGAATTTTAAGCCATTTGTTTAGTCCACATTACAATGAATCCAAATAAGAGTTTGGAAAGCCAGTCACACCAGACTATCTTCACTTTGTTTAACGATAGACACAGGCAGGGATGGCGAACAGACGTCCCAAATGGATTCTCAGCTACATGCTTGGAGACCCAGAGGAGTGAGCATGGGAGACAGCAGCAAGGACCCGGAACAGGTCAGGCTATTCCATCATTTAATTTAAAAGGGGAGGTGGCTCCTGTTCACTCAGGAAAAAGTCAGGGGCAGGGCAAGTGCCAAATGTACCAAGGTGATGCATTCTTCTAATATTGTTCAGAACATGTCTTCACGTCTCATCAAAACAACTTACGAAAGCAGAATATTCATCCTGTATCTAAATTCCATGTCCGTGCACTCAGGACCATGAACAGCTACCTTTACTCTCCAATATGGCCCATCGGCCATATTGTGAATTTGGACCAATATTTGCTGTTGCTCTTTGAAAAGAAGCATTTTCATCATTGCTTTTGATGGAAAACAAATTTAGCTAATCTTCCATTCTGTCCCTGCCTCCAGTAATTCTGGTCTGCTCAAAGTATTCAGCCAGCCAGCAGAGATAGAAAATAAAGGCCAGGCACAGTGGCTCAGGCATGTAATCCCAGCACTTTGGGAGGCTAAGGTGGGTGGATCACTTGAGGTAGAAGTTGAAGAGTGGCCTGACCAACATGGTGAAATGCCCTCTATACTAAAAATACAAAATTAGCTGAGTGTGATGGCACATGCCTGTAATCCCAGCTACTCGGGAGGCTGAGGCAGGAGAATTGCTTGAACCCGGGAGGCAGAGGTCGCAGTGAGCCAAGATCGCACCACTGCACTCTAACCTGGGCAACAAGAGCAAAACTCTGTCTCAAAAAAAAAAAAAAAAAAAAAAGAGAGAGAGAGAGAGAGAGAAAGGAAGAAAAGAAAAAGTATGGGAGCCCATGAGTTGGAGACTGGAGTGAAGTATGATTGTGTCACTGCACACCAGCCTAGGTGATGAAGGGGAGGGGAGGGGGAGAGAAAGGAAAAAAGAGAGAGAGATAAAGAGGAAGAGGAAGAGAGGAAGGAAGGAAGGACAGGAAGAAGGAGAAAAAGGAGAGGAAGGGGAAGAAAGAAGAAAAAAGGGCAAAAAGAAAAGAACAAGCATGCAGGAGAATTTGGAGCAGCTTTGCCATTGAGTTCTTGGGTTCCCCAAGTCACACTACACCGTGGACCATCAGCCAGCAGAAATCCATTCCTGTTACACCTGTGACCCCTGCTAGCAAGATGGTCAATGTGGTGGAATTCCTCAGGAAGGTGAGAACAGAGGACATTTGCCTCTTAAGGGTTAAACTCTAAGTTACTTCAATTGTGAGCAGAGACGTGTAACACTGTTTAAGGAAAAACAACAAATTGTAGCCATATACGATGTGACTGTAACCTGAATGAACATACACTGCAGCCAACCAAGGAAGTGTCCATCAGAAGCAGGATGGGCAACTGGGGAAAGAATACCAAGGGAAGGTGAGGTAGCCCAGCAGCATGGCTGCCCACACACCTGCAGGGAACAGAGCCACCGCTCAAGACAGCAGAGCCTCCCAGGGACACAAGGCCCCGGCCCAGGAGCCTGAGCATCTGCTACTTCAGATGTGGTCTCTTTATTGGAACAAATCAATATAATCCCAGATCTCTGGTCTGCAGCCACTGATCTGGCAGATGATTTTTCTCTGTACCTACTGATATGGGTTGAGTTTTTTTTCTCCTGCAATCTCACGTCCAGAAGCTGTCTTGTCCTCATCTGGCAGGGACAGCAGCAGCCTTGGTGGGAGTGCATCAGGGCTGTGCTACCTCTCCAGTTCATCCATACAACCTAGAGCTCAGGGCTGCCGGCTGCCTTGCCATTCCACAGGATGCCACCATGGCCCATCGCATTAATGATGTGGCCAGGAAACAAGACACCCCACTGTTGTGGTGAAATTATGACCACCTGGGCTGGGATGTAACTCTTGTAAGAATGCACAGGGGTGCTGCTTTGAAGTTTCCGGGGCCTGTGATCTAGGAAGGTATGGATGCACTCTGTGAGGGGGAGGACGGTGTGCTGTGCCCACGTCCACCGGCACTAGAGATGGGCAGGCACTCTGAGTCTCTCTGGAGCTCTGCAAGCAACATCCACCAGACCACACACGCTACTCTGCTCACTTTCCAATTA
This sequence comes from Macaca mulatta, assembly GCF_049350105.2. Classification (NCBI taxonomy): domain Eukaryota; kingdom Metazoa; phylum Chordata; class Mammalia; order Primates; family Cercopithecidae; genus Macaca; species Macaca mulatta. The sequence continues at coordinate 41,797,289 of NC_133408.1, read as the reverse complement.
ACCTACAAACTGCCAGTTCCACATGAGGCCTAGAAAGAGCAAAGCCTCCAGAGCAGGTAGATGTAAAAGCTGGTCTCCCTGTCGGGCCACGGTGGCAATTAGATCCCATGATGCATGGCAGAGTCACAGACAGGCCCAGAGCACAGACCCCTAGGGTTCTGGGACAAAACCACACCCTCCTCTGCAGATAATTGCTCTTCTGAGAACCAGCTCTCAGCTTGTCCTCTAGACCCTGATGGACACTGAACATCTATACTTCACCATGGCACAGCTAGTGACAGCTAGCCGGAACGTGAGCGGACCACCAAAGACTGTGTTTTCTGACCTGTCACGTCACCAGGTGAGTCAACTGAGGGAGCATGTCATCATTACATTCAGGCAAGATGTATATATTTATTAGGTATATAGGTGTACACACACACAAGCATGCATGCATATGCACGCATACACACACACACACACCCACACACACAGGTTAGGCTTTGGCATGTTCTGGAGCACAAGATACACAAGCAAGTGGTTCCGATGCTCTTCGAGCCCACAGCTGCATGGACAGCACCCCTCACCACGCACCTATTGGCCCCATGGGGACTTCCCTAGGACCACTCACCCGAATTAAAAGTTGGATTTGATTTCTGCAAAAGATGCTGACAGCTGACACCACTTGAAGGTGAAAGTTGGCAACGTTCTAACCCATTTGAGTGGCCCTAAAGAACAGCGGGGGAGGGGGGCCCACGCTCTCAGTAGGCAGGTGGCACGATGGCTGCCTCATGCATGTTAGCCTTTCTCTCCAGCCACCCAGCCTTGCTCAATGTTCTCATCAACAAAGTGGCCGTGGAGGCAGTGAAGGATGTTGTCAATGGCTTCAACCACATGGACGTCCTCACTCCAAGGCTAGTCTGGCTAAGGTCCACTGCTAAATGTATAAATCTGCTAGTGGGAGACACCAACACAATTCCTAGTATGAAAAACTCAACTGGAAAGAAGAGCCAGCCCCCAAGTACATCGGGCCATGTGTTCTGGGAGGGACAGAGACACCTCTTGGCCACTGCACCTGGCTCACAGAAGCCTCATCTGCTGCACCGGTTGCTTCCAGTACTGCTTCCAGGAGACCCGTCTGACAGCAGAGCTCAGCAGTGAGGCCTGTGACAATCATGATCCCGGCACACACCCCACTACCTCGGGGAGCCTCCCAAGCACCAGGCAGTGCTGGCTGTGACAAGGCCCCCCTTGAGGGCTGCTGGGTTGCCCAAGACGTGTCCTGCACTCCGAGCCATCAGTCAACAAGTGGTATGGGTTCTCCCATGGCCGGAAAACACGGGTGGAGGCACAGGTGGAGTGGGAATGGCTCCTCTCATTACACCCCTGCACCACTAGCAAGGTTTTGGATTCTCCGCTCACAATTCTGGACTCTGCTGGTTTGGGTGTCTTCATTCCTCAGATGCTTCCACAGACGGACACGAGGTGCCCACTGCCCTGCAGGCAGAGGCTGCCACCCAGCCGCACTGGACGCCTTGTGCCAATGAGCCAGAAGAGTTTACTGCTACAGTGAGGGGACTGTTCTCAACTGTCCTGGGGAAATATAGCTCCCACCACAGACTGGGGGGCTGGGAAGAGGGTCTAGAATTTATGGGATTCTCTAGGGAACCTCTTAGTATTCCTAAGTCCAGTGATAAGTCAATGGAAACCTACAGCTACCCAAAAGGAGAAAGATTTCTAATGGGAAAGGCCTTTCAGGAATGAGGTCTGGGTTAACTCAGCAGGTGAAAAACCACCACCCAGAGAGGCAAAGGAAAGGAACATGGAACAGTGGCAGAAAGGAATTTTCAAACACAAACTTCTGCCAGATCATCAGGTTGCAAAAACAGGACATGCAGCAGCTGTGTGTGGTCTCCTCATTGCTTTGGTAAGATACACCGTTATCTATGAGCTAACTCTACCGGTCAGTTCTTTCTTTCCCTCTTCCCATTCCAGCACCACCATGAGCAGGATGGTCAACCCTATGCAAGGTCAACCCCACATGCAAGTGTATCAGAGAAAGGTGTGACCGCACTATAAAAGGACAATCCCAGAGTGGGAATACTGACACATGGGATTTGTGCTTTGTGTCTCCTCTTTTGGGAAGAGGAGGAACCGTCTTCAATTGCACAGGAGAGAGTTGTATCGCATTAGACAGAAGCATCACGCTTCCCCAGAGGTGTTGTTTAAAAGGGGCTGGAGCTGAGCTGGCAGAGGATGAACAGCATGTGCCCAGCTCTGCTGCCACCCATGGCCCCCAGGTCGCCTCAGCTGAAGCAGCCACAGAATGCCAGTCCTTCGATGGCTGCCAGCTGCACCCTGTCACGATGTGGAAGGTGGAAAAAGAGAAGCAGTGATTCACGGAGGGTGGGGTAGGGTGGCCCATGACCAAGCAGACATGAGGTGAGGTTGGCCGCCCAGAGGCTTCCGGAGAGCCCCAGCTTTGCAGCTGCCAACTCAGATAGTGGGGCTCTCAGGCACCCTAGAGAGTTGCAGCGGCTGCAGGAACCCTCGAGTCAGAGACTTGGGTTCGTCAAGCAGGGCCTGTGAATAGCAGCTTCCCTAATCTCCTCTCTCCCAGCTCTCCCAGACCCTGGGATGTGAAACCCCCACGTCTAAAAACAGGGAAGGGCTTCTGCTAGTTTTGCCAAACACTGGCCAGGAGGCCTGCTGTCCAGCACCCAGGCCTGCCCACCTCCCCTTTCAGGAGCTGGTCTCCAGCACTGACCTGGGAAGCTTAAATTTATCGGTCCTCTCCTCAGTCCCAGGGCCTCACCCTCCCTGCCCTGATGGCTGGTCCAGGAGTCAACGTCTCCCGAGGCCTGGCCGGTGAATGCAGGGGAAGGTCCCAGCCACAGCAATCCTTCTCAAGAGTAGGCATGTGGCCAGTAACAACGGAACTACACATTTCTGAGTAACATTTGGGTGAAAGCAGCTCTCCCTTCTTCCCCTGGACAGTGAGTTATGGAGAGATGGAACCAAAAACTACAGCAGCCATTTGGTTGCCACAAAGGAAGCCAGAATGAGACTCACATTGACCACTCAGAAAGGGTAAATCAGAACACTGCAGAGAAACAGAACCTGGACCCTGGTCAAGCAGACCCTCAACTCCACCCTACCTTTGGGTTTTCAATTTGCACGCTGTTAAAATCTGTAAAAATTGGCCAGGCGCGGTGGCTAAAGCCTGTAATCCCAGCACTTTGGGAGGCCGAGGCGGGCGGATCACGAGGTCAGGAGATCGAGACCATCCTGGCTAACACGGTGAAACCCCGTTTCTACTAAAAATACAAAAAGAAATTAGCCGGGCGTGGTGGCGGGCGCCTGTAGTCCCAGCTACTCCGGAGGCTGAGGCAGGAGAATGGCGTGAACCCGGGAGGCGGAGCTTGCAGTGAGCCGAGATCGCGCCACTGCACTCCAGTCTGGGCGACAGAGCGAGACTCCGTCTCAAAAAAAAAAAAAAAATCTGTTAAAATTAAAGGCATCCTGACTTATAGGTTTTCATGAGTACTTTACTTGTGGATTTCTTGGCTAAATGTATTAACATTTGTTTCTTCTCACTGAAAGTCCAAATTTTCAACAAAGCTGTATGTGTAAGATTGATAGTTTCATTCCACTTGTTCTTTTTGTAACTGGTGTAAGCCACCAGGTTCTCAGTGTACTGCAAGATCAACTTTACAAACCTGTAAAAAAAAATTAATTTCTTTATTCATTCCATTATAAAATGAAACAATGAATTAAATGTCTTCTCTTCATTCTTGGAATTATTCCTAAACTGCACTTAATTTATGTCTGAGGATTCAAGAAAAATAAATCCATATAAAACAAAAATAAGGGAATACAAATTAGAGGAAAGAGAAAAATGCTGAAATGTAAATGCTACTGGACACTTGGACAGGCTCCAACGCAAGCACCTTTTCAGACATTCTTCTCCAACCCGGACATGACGGCCATCAATCCAGGAAGGAACTTAAGGGTCATCTGCACCAAACTGACACATAACACATAATAAACACACAACACAAGATAAACGCACAATACACAGTCATGCCTTGGATACCAAAATCCAAGCATACTCAAGTCCAGCGTGAAAAATCGGCACCCTGAACATGCAGGTTTCACAATCAGATTTTTGTGTTTTGTTTTTTTCCCCACATTGATGTTTGCAACCAAGGCCACTGCAATTTCAATCTGTGTTTGCATGGGACGCAGAGCCTGCTGATACAGAGGACCAACTGTACTTACTGAAAAAGCTCCCTGGACAAGTGGACCTGTGCAGTGCAAACCTGCATTGTTCAGGGGTCAGCTGCAATGACAAGCAGGCCTTTTAACCTGCGTTGTTCCGGGGTCAGCTACAATGACAAGCAGGCCTTTTAACCTGCATTGTTCAGGGGTCAGCCACAATGACAAGCAGGCCTTTTAACCTGCGTTGTTCAGGGGTCAGCCGCAATGACAAGCGGACCTTTTAACCTGCGTTGTTCAGGGGTCAGCCACAATGATAAGCAGGCCTTTTAACCTGCGTTGTTCAGGGGTCAGCTACAATGACAAGCAGGCCTTTTAACCTGCGTTGTTCAGGGGTCAGCTGCAATGACAAGCAGGCCTTTTAGCCCCATCAGGAGCCTCTTGGGCAGCGTGCCCTCCCCCTCCTCACACATCCAGCTTCCATCCCCCATGATGGAGGGGCCGGCTCAGAGGAGACACGTGCCACTGAGACAGCTGTTGCTGTTAAAGAGATTTTACTTAAGATATTTGTCAAAATGTTAACAGCGGGGTCACTCTGACGGATGACAATAAATGTCATCTTTACTTTTTCCACGTTTGCCAGGTAGTTTTCACCAACACTTTATCTTGAAAATATTCAAACTTAAAGAGAATCTGAAAGGATAAAATAATGAAAAGCCACAGAACACTTTGTCTAGAGGAGGGTTCTCTACTGGGGTGATTTTGTCCCCGAGGGGATATCTGGCAATGTCTAGGGCACTTTTGACTGTCATACGGAGGGTAGGGGTGCCATTGGTATGTTGTGGGTAGAGGCAGGGCTGCTACTGAGCGTCCTACAATGAGCAGGGCAGTCCCGCACCAGCCCCATAATGCCAGCAGTGCCAAGCATGGGGCACACTGAGCTGGAGTCCTCAGTTGCTAACAGTCTGCACGTTTGCTCCCCTCACTCTCAGCAGGAGTCTATGCTTCTTTCCACAAAACACCCCAGTTGTATTTTCACGTTCATTTAAATGTGTACTGAGGTGCCTGGCACCTGCAAAGCATTGGCTTAAAACCAACAAGATATCCAGAACTTCCTGGCAGCCAAGGGAGGCTGGAGCTGGAGCTGCACTGAAGCCCAGATGACAGCTTGTGTCACCACTGCCCGGAAGCCTCCCTGGTTTGGAATCTCTGGATGTAAAGTGGGTCACACAAGTGTCACACTACTTCAGACTCCCAGATTGGGATGGCCTTAAACGCGGACTTCCCGAATTTGAAACTATTAGTACATACGCAGATTTGGTTTTTGGCTGGGCACAGTGGCTTTTACACCTCTAATCCCAGCACTTTGGGAGGCCAAGGTGGGATGATCGCTGAAGGGCAACATAGTGAGACCTCATCTCTACAAAATCATTTAAAAATTAGCCAGGTAGGCCGGGCACGGTGGCTCAAGCCTGTAATCCCAGCACTTTGGGAGGCCGAGATGGGCGGATCACGAGGTCAGGAGATCAAGACCATCCTGGTTACCAGGGTGAAACCCCATCTCTACTAAAAATACAAAAAAATTACCGGGCGTGGTGGTGGGCTTCTGTAGTCCCAGCTACTCAGGAGGCTGCGGCAGGAGAATGGCGTAAATCCGGGAGTTGGAGCTTGCAGTGAGCTGAGATCCGGCCACTGCACTCCAGCCTGGGCGACAGAGCCAGACTCCGTCTCAAAAAAAAAAAAAAAAAAAAAAAAAAAAAAAAAAAAAAAAATTATCCAGGTATGGTGGCATGGCTGTGGTCCCAGCTACTCAGGGGGCTGAGGTGGGGGGATCACCTGAGCCTGGGATGTCGATGCTGCAGTGAGCCGTGATTATGCCACTGCACTCCAGCTTGGGCAACAGAATAAGACTCTGTCTCCGAAAAACAAACAAACAAACAAACAAACAAAACTTGGTTTTGAGACCTTTGGATGTGGGAGTTCTTCTTGCAGGCCAGATGTCAGACTCTTGCCTGAGACGGCGGTAGGGACACCAAGGAGATGGTGGAATCTCACTCCCACAGGCTCACCCCCAATCTGGCCCACGATGCAATGTGACTACAGAGAAGTGGGACATACTTACTTTAGGTACTGATGACACGCATGCGCATTCTTCCCACAAACAGCATGAATGTTGACCAACTCCAGCGTAATGAGTAACAGGATCAGGCTGAGCACAGGGGACAGTAGTCTGATACTAAAAACAGATGAAAGTAAATTCAAATGTGAGGAACGTTGATATTTTCCACCTTTATCAGGAAAAAGATGCTTCACCTAATCAACATCCTTAAGTTCCAACTTCTCAAAAAATAATTTTCCTAATCCTCAGAGCCCAGTGCCTGCTTCCAGCACCCAGGCCCGTGGCTGGTGGGAGCGCCCAGTATAGCCCTTGCTCCCGGCCCATCCTGCACATCCACATTCCTTGCTCTCAGTCATCATCTGAGGTGTCCGGTCTATGTCAGGGCTGCCAGGGGCTCTGCATGCTCACGGGGCACCAGGCAGGCCCAGTCTGCGCCCAGCAGCCCCCCTGCTCCCTGCCCTCTGACATCTAGGGAGGAACTCTCACCAGAGGAAAACAAATGGCCTCAATATGAAAGCGGGTTCAATGCCACCAGATTAAAGAAATCTCAACTAAATTAAGATCTTATTTTTCCCATGAAACTAGTTGAGACATTTAAAAATATTCTGGTTTTGGAGAGTGGTAATAAGAGAATGACCTTGCCTTATAAACTGCTGGTAAGAGTGTAAATTGAGTAGCACCTTTCTGGAGGGGAATCCAGCGATATCTATTTAAAGCTTTAAAAACACAGATACCACTCAACCCAAAAGTTCTAGAAACGTATCCAAAATGGTCATTTTTAAAGGCTGTAGCACATTCTAAAATATACACTGTAAGTGAAGAAACCATAATGCTGTTAATCTGCTATTAACTTAATCTGTTGTTATATTTTAAATCCAAATCAAGTTAATCTGCTGTTATACTTTAAATCCAAATATTCATTTAGGTAGATAGAACCCACATTTCCGTATGCCCAAATTACAGACACTATTTAAAATAGTATGTACTATAACTTTCTATGAAAATCAGCATGGGGAGTCCTCACAGTCCTCAGATAATATCATTTCATTCAACACTGTTTCGTCACAGCATCAGTGAGAAAAGAAATCGATATCCCGCGAGGGCCACGGTCTGTGTGGAGAAGCAGGTTCTGCATGGGGTTTCTCCCGTCCCCCAGTTTCCTCCCACATCCCAGAGCTGTGCACATTAGGTGAACTGGCGCATCTCCATGGTCCCAGAGTGATCGTGGGTGTGTGACTGGCCCTGCGACGGAACCGCGTCCTGTCCAGGGTGGGTCCTGCCTTGCACCCGGAGCTGCCGGGATAGGCTCCAGCCACCCACAACTCTGAACTGGAATAAGCAGGTTGGAAAATGAATGAATGAATGAATGAATACAAATTATAAGAACTTGTAAAGTCTACCAACATCATACAAGTGCTCGACAGTGCGTGCCACGTACGAAAGTGCTCAGTGACCCACACGTTTGTTCCTGTTGGTGCTGGAGCTGTGGGTGGGGGGAAAGGGGCGGGCCTGGGGAGGTCTCGCTCTGCAAACATTTATTGCCTCACTTAACCACCACTGGACTGCCGGACTGCCGTCACTCACTGCCTCACCAAACACTGAGTAGTTCTCACTTGTTTTTATTCATCTTTCTTAAATGTCCATAGAGCTCATATGTACCTCAATGTTTAGCATTGTAAGTGTTTTGAGTCTTTCTTTAGAAGTTTGGTAATATTTTTATGACCAGAAACACGCTGTGGGAACTTAACTTTTGTTTCCATCGTGCAAGAAAAATAAATCTCAGGACCCCAAACTCACTAAGCTAAAGGGAAAAGTCAAGCTGGGAACTACCTCAGGCGAACCTGCCTCCCATTTTATTCCTAAATAAGGTGGCTACAAAGAGAAAAAAGCTACATACAGACCTCCCTCACAGTTTGTCCACAAGGAAATTCCTCGTGGGCCTCAAGATCTCTACCCGGAAAGACTTCTGCTCAATTTCACCCTGGCAATGTGGTTGCCAGCTGATCTTCCCAGGGGTGGGACAGGGCGTCATCCCTCAGCTCACCTGAGACAAATACCTATGTGATTGCTTCCTCTGCCCTGTGTAAAATGCAGCTTCACTGAGCCACACTAAGGTGTAAATGACTATTCCTCTACCCTCAACTCACAAGTCAATTGTGTATTCACCGAAAGGCTCATCAAAGACTCAAAACAATGCAATCCTTTGTCTCTTGTCCACCTAGAACCTGGAAGGCCCCCACCTTTGTGTTTTCTCACCTTTCCAGATGGAACCAATGTACACCTTACACCTACTGACTGATGTCTTATGTCTCCTTAAAATGTATAAAAGCAAGCTGCGCCCCAACTACCTGGGGCAGATGCCGTCAGGACCTCCTGAGGCTGTCACAGCACGTCCTTAACCCTGGGAAAGTAAACTTTCTAAACGGATTGAGACCTGTCTCAAGTACTTTGGGTTCACACTATCAATTGTGAACTCCAAGTGTATCAACACCTGTTGATGGGGTTCAGTGAGGGGCCTACTGTGTGTGTCTGAAAGTGGGGACTAGAACTGCATCTGTGACAACTTCCTGCCCCACAGTGCCCCTCCAAAACAGGAAAGTGAGCACGCACCTACTCCACATACGCAGGTAGTTCTGCCGCTGGCGAGACCGCAGCGTCCTCTCCACCCACTGCCTGTGTCTCAGTTCCGACTCAACGGTGACCTGGTCAGACACGCGGTGGCACTGCTTGCCGATGCTTCGGAGCACAACCAGCACTTCCAGCACAATCCTGGGGCAGAACAGGGTAGGAACGGGTGTGCTGCAGAGCTCACGGAGCAGCTGGGGCCACCCGCAAACAGAGCCAGACTTGGAGCAGGCATCATGATCCTCATCTGTACCTCACTCTCCTTCTGCACCTGCAAGACTGCGGCTTTCTGGGAGCCAGGGCTAGCTGTGTATCACTGGTGGGTCTGCAGGGACAACCGTGACATGTGGCAAGTGTTAACTAAATACACTGAATTGTGGCAAACAGAATGTGACATTCACAGCCTCGTCAGATGTGCCAAGCTTGCACAGAGATAGTCAAAACTGATCTCGTAATTCCTCTTGGAGCAATAACAGTGGGATTCTAAGACTACTACCAAGTTTATAAAATTGAAAACATAGAAAATGTCTAAGTTTGCTATGCTAATCTGCAGAATCAATGTTTCAACAGTTGTCAGGATATCCTGGAACTTACGTCTCAGTAGGAAGACGATCCAAGTCCTTTAAAACACAATGATTCTCAGGCATATGTGGTGATACAGATCATTTGTCATTTTTGTAATTAAAGAGTGGCAGGCATTTGTTCCAGAATTATCTTCTAATCTGAAAAATAGAAAATATTTAAAGATACGTGACAATTAAAATGCCCACATTAGTGCCTACGCACAATAATGTTTAATGGTTCACTGAGCAGCAACCTGACTGTGAATCTTAGTTTCCCCAAATATAAAATGTAAAAAGCCACCATCACGAGACAGTGGAGAAAGAAACGATGCCCTATGCCAAAAGCAAAGTCCAATGATGACGAGACGATGAACCACCTGCGTATTCCTCCTGCTGAACAAGTATGTCTGCTGTTGTCTATGATTCCAGAACGTATGCCTCCATCCCCACTTCTCTCCTAAGCTTCAGACCCATCTTTCTTCCTATCTACTCAGTAGTTCTCATGGACGCCATTGTCTACCCACAAAACCTGCCTCTCGTTCCATATTCAGTCTCCACCAGGACCCCAGGCCAGCTGGAAGATCGCATTCAGCATCACTTGCAGGTCCTCACAGCCCCCAAGGCCCAGAAATTCCTCCTTCCCCTTTTATCTTCCAACAGCCTCGCTAAAGAAGAAATGCTGCTGAAACTTACAGTACCAGATAAGCTTGAGGTCAGCCAGGCCCCAGGATGCCACGTACCTGACTGCTTCCCAAGTGAGTTCTTCGGGGAAAGGCAGCAGAGCCTAAACCCTGATACTCTCCTCACAGCTCAGCACCTGGCATGAAATGTTTTATTGCTTTTGTAGATTTCACGGTAACTTCCTAGAAAATCTGTTTTAGATTGTTATGGATGTTACATCACTCTCTAGAAAATACGTATCTATAAAATTATTACAAATTCTAAACATTTTAAAACCAGAGGGTGGGTGTCAGTTCTTCAGTACATTCACATGGGGGAAGTCTGGGGAGACTACCAGGGGATTGGTAGGGAGTGAACGTCTGGGGTGGCTATGACCATGTCCACAGGTTCTTTTGACATCTGCCATTGAGAGGGAGGACCCCAGCAAATCTGCACGAGCTCTGGCGACAGGCCTGGAACAAACAGAACACAGCAGGTGTGAAGATGCTGCACCATTCTTATGCGCCATTGACATGGTTATCCAAAGCCATGTCAGAGGTGCACGTGCCTCTCCAGTTCAGGCCGTGCTTGGGGTGCAGCCACTGTCACCTTGGGACTGTCCCTGCAGTACCCCCATGAGGCCTCCGGCCAACTTCCAGTCTTCTTAGATGGGACACCCACAAAGCCCTGGGGGACCGCAGCTGTCCACCCCCAGGCCAGGCCACAAGACAGATCCCTCGGCAGATGCTCCCTATTTCTAACCCACTAGCATATGAGCAAGTCAAATGGTGGCTGCTGGCACCACGGAGTGTGAGTGATCTCAACAGCAGGAATAACCGAATCCCAGGATGCAAAGCTGCCTGAATACGTGTGAGATGCCAGAAGGGGGACAGGAAATGGTAAGGACCCAAATAGCCACCGTGGGGCACGGGAGAGGATGGTCTGGAGCCTCAGCAGCTCTGGTTGGAAGACAAAGGCTGCCTTCTTGAAGCTCCTCTTCCTTCCTAAATCTTCCCTCCTCCCTACCTGTCCACCTCTACCTTCCTAAGGGCTTGCGCTTGGAAAGCATGGCAATCCCCACTGGTAAAGCTGGTCTGCAGCGCCAACGGGGAATGGCATCCGACCAGTGCAGCCCGATGCTCTGCCTCCAAGCCACACCTCCAGGAGGCTGTTTTCCCAACTTCACTGCTGACAACCCTCTTCTGACAGTGTTTTCCTGAAGGCATTCGCAAGGAGGCCTCCGACTTCTCAAGGCACCGTTTCTTTAAAGTGTCTTTGCAAATCTCTTCTGGCCCGCTGTGTGTTGATTTTACAGCTTCCTTTTAGAGGTGGTCTCATTTATGAATGTTCACCTGCACAGCTGTCACGATGCTTATATTCTTGGGGACTGTCTCTTTCATCCCCTTGCACTATCCTTGTATCCTCCCGTATGTAGAATAAAGCACCCTCGCTGATTGCCAGATTGGAACTTCCTGGCAGAAATGCTTAAGTTGTTTGTTTCAGTAAGTTAACAAAAGCTAGTCCGTGCAGGAGAAGAAAAACTGACGTTACTCACCACTGACAAATAAAAACTGCTCCTAGCTCTGCGTTACTGCCGACAGCAATAAAAGCCTGCCAGGGGATTCAGCAAAAACACTTCCCAGCACTCATCCATTTAACACTAAAAACCTCAGTGCTGTCAGCGGTGCATTACTTTCAACTGCTAGACATGGAACTTGAGGCCCAGAAGACTGAGCAATCAGGCCAGGGCCACAGCAAACACTACGCTGGCTAGAAAGCTGGATCTGCCCAACTCAAAGTCTGACTCAGCAGGCAAACTGCACCCTTCTAGCATCTATGCAAAAGACGGGTGGTTTCAGTGATGTACACACCCCTCCCAGCACCCTGCGTTCCGCATACCTGTTTTTTAGGGTGAAAAACCGGATGGCAGCGAGAACTATAGCCTTCTGCAAGACTAATCAACAATTCTACTGCTGCTTTTTCCTAGTTTAGGGAAAACAGTGGTTACTATCATATTTGGGTAGGCTTTTTGTTTTCTTCTATTGAACTGTAGGCCAATTAGAGTCCCCATTTCTCATTATCTTTCTTCAAATAATTCTATGCAGCTAGAAAAGCAAATGCTGCATTAAAATAGGTTTGACATGGCAGGCAAATCACAACCAATAAAATGATTTTAAATGGAGGCCATTAACAATAATAGATCACAAACGCCACACCCACCCTCTGTGCACAAAACTGGAGATGAATAAGAAAAAAAAGATTCCAAACAATTGGAAATTTAGGAAATAGTTACTTAAACACTAAAAAACAATACAACCAAAAAAAAATCACATAATCATTTAATTGCTAAGCACATACATATTTTTAAAAGCATAAAAATTACATTATTTGAAGCTGATATAACCACATAACTTAAAAATCCAAGTCAGTCAACTGAAACCTATGAGAAACAAAGTCAGTGAATTGATAGTTGACAAATTAAAAAATCTGTAACTACCTACAATTCTTTTCTTTCTTCTTCTTCTTTTTTTTTTTTTTTTTTTTTTTTTTGAGACAGAGTCTTACTCTTTTTGCCCAGGCTGGAGTGCACTGGTGCGATCTCGGCTCACTGCAACCTCTGCCTCCCAGGTTCAAGTGATTCTCCAGCCTCAGTCTCCTGAGTAGCTGGGATTACAGGCACCCACCACCACGCCTGGCTAATTTTTTTTGTATTTTTATTAGAGATGGGGTTTCTCTCTAATAAAAATGCTGGTCTCGAACTCCTGACCTCAGTTGAACCACCTGCCTCGGCCTCCCAAAGTGCTGGGATTACAGGTGTTAGCCACTGCACCCGGCCCACTACCTACAATTGTTAAAAGCACAAAACAAACAACTCAAGTAGCTAGAAGTTAACTACGGAAGAAATGTTCTGGCCTTCCCTTCACTCAGATGTGTGAGAGCCTGGAGTGCACCAGGGAGTGTGCTGGGCGGAACACAGGAGGCACACACATGTGCCTGCATGGGTGATGTCCCCGCAGGGCAGACCCACACACAGCATATGTGTGCCATTGCAGAGCAGTGTATGTATCCCACCGCGGAGCAGCATACATATCCCACTGCAGAGCGGCGTACATATCCCACTGCAGAGCAGCGTATGTGTGCCACTGCAGAGCACCTGGCTTCTGTTCCAAGATGTGAACCCACCCGAGGGCTTCTGAGGAGAGGATGACATGTTGGGAAAGGATCAGTCTGGCTGCTGTGTTATGACAAGGGGAAGGGCTCGCAGAAGTCGGTGGGCAGACCAGTCAGTGCCAGTGACATTCCGGGGAGGGACCAAGGCGTTGTGACCGGGTGGTGGCACAGGAGGGACAGGGAGAAGCAGATGTGGAACATATTTCTTTTTTTTCTTTTTCTTTTTTTGAGACGGAGTCTTGCTCTGTCGTTCAGGCTGGAGGGCAGTGGCACAATCTTGGCTCACTATAACATCTGCCTTCCGTGTTCAAGCTATTCTCAGGACTACAGGTGCCCACCACCACGCCCGGCTAATTTTTGTATTTTTATTAGAGACAGGGTTTCACCATGTTGGCCAGGCTGGTCTAGAACTTCTGACCTCGGGTGATCCTCCCGCCTTGACCTCCCAAAGTGCTGGGATTACAGGCGTGAGCCACCGTGCCCGGACTGTGGAACATAGTTCTAAGACCTGTTCCAAGGACGGAGTATGAAGAGAGGAGAGGAATCTGAGGCTTCCAGCCTGGGCAGCCACCTGGGAGGCTGGAGGTGCCACGTAGACTGAAGGACTTGAAGAATGAAGATGGGGAGACACTGTGTCCCTGAATAAGCTTCAATATTGTGAAAAATGTCAATTATCCCTAACTCAATCCATGAGGTGTTCTTATTTGTTTTTTGGGTTTTATGTTTGTCCAAGTTTACACAGAATAATAACTATTAATTTTTTTTAAAGTAAAGCTAGACTCTGTACCTTACTCTCAAGATGAAATAAATTCCAGTTGGATCAAAGGACGTAAATGGAAAATAAAGAAAAAATAGGTAGGGCGCGGTGGCTCATGCCTGTAATCCCAGCACTTTGGGAGGCTGAGGTGGGTGGATCACAAGGTCAGGAGTTCAAGACCAGTCTGGCCAACGTGATGAAACCCCGCCTTCATTAAAAATACAAAAAAACTAGCTGGCCGTGGTGGTGGGCACCTGTAATCCCAGCTACTCAGGAGGCTGAGGCAGAGAACTGCTCAAACCCGGGAGGCAGAGGTCGCAGGGAGCTGAGATCGCGCCACTGCACTCCAGCCTGGGCGACAGAGCGAGACTTTGTCTCAAAAAAAAAAAAAAAAAAAAGAAAGAAAGAAAGAAAGAAAGAAAGAAAGAAAGAAAGAAAGAAAGAAAGAAAGAAAAAATAGAAGTACCAGAGAAAATGTATACATATATTTTTAATTTTGAAAAGTGAAGATTCTTTTCAGAATGACTCCAAATGTGAAGCCAAAGAAAAAAAATCAAAACCTATGAACAAATAACAAAGCAATATGTACACAAATAAGGCTAATGAACCAGTGGGAAAAATAAAACTGAAATAAACGGAGAAAATACATTAATAGGCAGTTAATGAAATAATTATAAACACCTAGTAAATATTTCAAAAATGAAAATAAAAACATAGTCTTGGCTGGATATGATGGCTCGCGCCTGCGGTCCCAGCTACTCGAGAGGCTGAGGTAAGAGGATGGCTTGAGCCCAGGAGGTCGAGGCTGCCATGAGCCATGACTGCACCACTGCACTCCAGCCTGGGTGACAGAGCGAGACCCTGTCTCACAAAAAAGAAATAAATAAATAAAATAAAAGAATTTTTAAAACCTTTATTGATATCTTTTGTCTTAGAACTTTACTTTTTAAGAGTATTTACATAAGTGCCCAAATGAACAAAGATGTTCATTTCAGCATAATAATTAGGAATTTTCTACATCAGGAACATTACAACTCATCCATCAATAAAGGACTGCTTAGGAAAAAAAATAACATTGATAAAATGGAATATCAAACAGCTGACAAAAAGAATAAGGCAGAACAAAGATGCCAAAAACACACTGTTAATGAAAAATGCTAGCTATAAAACACAACGGACCTTCCTACGAACTCACTTTGGTACACTCATAGCAAAAATGTGGTAGCAACACTACCTAATTATTAACAGTAGTTATTTCTGGGAGACGGAATTCCTGAGGGTTGTTACTTTTCACATTAATTTTTCTATTTCTAGTAATTTTGTTTGAACATTTAAACAATTTTTAAAATAATTGTCACATGCATAATCTGAAAAAAAGATTAAAATGTCAAGAACAAGTGTTCTAACCTAAATTATTTACTTTGAAATAATAAAAGAATTGGTTTATTGATGATGCAAATATCCTACCCCATCGATGTAGCAAACATCTGTGAAAATTTCCTAATATTTGGTTAATCCTGTTTTATAATTTGCTCTTTCATTTTTCAATACTCAGCTGCTGTTACATACAAAAACAAATGTTTTTAAGAAACAAGTTATTATTTTAGCTGAGATTAATATTGATTGATCTGTGATAGAGAATATAAACTTATGTGTAATCCAATCACTTTTTTTCTGATGGAGGATACTGTAACTCAGATATACTAAAAGATGATTAATAGTTAATTGCATTTGAAAAATAAACTATATTCTTTCATAGCTGAATGAATTAATCTAATGAATGATTTTCTTCCCTATAAATTACCTTAAAAACTGATAGTAGACCTTCATCAACGAATCTGAGTAACAGTACAACAGAAAATGCAAGCAACTGATCAGTTGTTTCTTTTGAAAATTCGTGTAAGTTGATCTCCCTGTAGCTTAAATGATCTCTTATGCGGGGACCCTCCTAATGGTTCAGGAAATTCCGAGAAATTCCTTTCAGAAATTAAACAGAGAAAATATTTTATTAGTATCCACAGCAGAGAGCCATGCCTGGTGTTGCTAACAGAAGGAAAGAGTGAATCCATCAAGTCCTCTGAAGCCCTGGGTGGGACCCTGCTGGGGACAGCTGTTCTCCTACACCCACGGGACAGAAAAGGGAGCTGGAGAGACTGTGGGGAAGGCAGAGCTGCCCAGGTGGTACTGCAGTCTCATCAAATTCCAGTCTTTCTTGTTTTCACAAGGGGTGCCTCACAATATCGCAGTTGGTTGTACATCCCTTGCAGTACAAAGAATAATATTATCTTCTCTTCCTTTAGCTCTTAGAACAATATCACGTGGCGGGGAGGACACCCCCTGCACTATTGGGAGTAATATCATTCTCTATTATTCTGGATAGTAGGAAAAAGACCACAGGTGGGATGGACAACCCCTGTGATATTGAGAGTAATATCCTCTCTCAACGTGGATATTAGAAAACATATCACAGGGGGCGTGTACACTTCTTCGATATTGGTAGCGATATCATCCTCTCCTCCCTGGGTATAAGAAACAATGTGACAGGCGGGGTGGACACCCCCCGCAACTTGGGGTGTAATATCCCTCCCTGGATATTAGGATTCACGGTGGACACACAGCATGTTTACGATTTTGTGAGTAATATCATCTCCCCCTCTAGACACTACGAACAGTATCAAAGACGGGTGTACACCCTCTGCAATATAGGGAGGAATATCATCCTCTCCCACCCTGGATATTAGGCACAATATCAAAGGAGTGTTTATAACCCCTGCAATATTGGGAGTAATATCACTCTCTCCCAGGTGGAAATTAGGAACAGTATCACCGGGGGTGTGTACACCCTCTGCGATATTGAAAGTCATATCATCTTCTTCCCACCTGGATCATGGGAACAACATCACTGGGGGGTGGACACTTTCTGCGATATTGGGAGTAACATCATCTTCTGTGCCTTGGAATATTAAGGACAATATCACAGGGGGGCGTGTACATCTTCTGCAGTATTGGAATAATATTATCCTCTCTTCCCCTGAATATTAGGAAAGATATCACAGAGTGGGTGTTCACCTCCTGCGATATGGGGATTAATACCGTCTTCTCCCCTTCCGGATATCAGGAGGAGTATCACACGGGGGTGTACAGTGTCTGTGATACTGGGAGTAATATCAACCTCTCGGCCTTGGAATATTAAGAAGAATATCACAGGGTGGATGTCCACACCTGCCATATTGGGAGTAATATCAGCCTCTCCTCTCCATGGATATTAGGAACAATATCCCAGGCTGGGTGTACGCCTCCTGCTCTATGGGGAGTCATATCATCCTCTCCCTTCCAGGATATTAATAACAATATCACAGGACGGGTGAACACAGCCTGCGATATTGGAATTATCATCCTCTCCCTCTCCGGATACCAGGGACAATATCGCAGAAGAGCTGTACTCTCTCTGCGATATTGGGAGTAATATCACACGCTTCTTCCGTGAATGTTAGGAGCAGTATCACCGGGTGACTGTCCATTCGTTGCTATGTTGGGAGGCATGTCGTACGCTACCCCCCTGGATGTTAGGATCAGAGTCACAGGGTGAGGGTACACCTACTGCGATATTAAAACTAAAATCGTGCTCTCCGTCCCTGGATATTAGGAACAACATCACAGGTAGGTGTACACCCCCTGCGGTATTAGGAGTAATAATGTGATTAATTATTAAACATCAATGATCGATTTTAATAATTATCAATGATCCCATTAATTAATAGGACACCACTATTAATTATGGGTAATTATTTTAAATATATGATTATGCACGCTTAACGCTAATTATTAACATTAATCACATCTAACAATATGATTAGTTCTTAATATTAATTATAATTTTATTACCAACATCACTTAGTATTAAGTAACATTAATTGCTGATGTCATTATTTTATTAATAGTGATATTACTATTAATTATTAATACTAATGTTAACATTTTTAACCAGTATTAATTTTTACTATCTTTATTATGATCATTAATATCGATGATTACTCTTAATTTTTCTTATATTTATGAATATTAATAATTAATAGACTTGTTCCTGATATCCGGCAGAGAGAGGATGATATTACTCCCAATATCGAAGAAAGTGTACGCCCCTCTATGATGTTATTCCAAATAGCCAGGGGGTCAGGATGACATTATTGAAACTATCGAAGTGGGTGTACATCCCTTCAGTCATCTTTTTCCTTATATCCTGGGTGGGAGAGGATGATATGACTCCCAATATCGCAGGGGGCATAGACCTCCCCCGTGATATTGTCCCTAACATTCAAAGGTGGAGAGGATGATATTTCTTCCGATTTCGCAGGGGGTGTACACCACCCCTGTGATATGGTTCCTAATATCGAGGGGGCGACAGGATGATTTCAGTCTCTGTATTGCAGGAGGTGTACACTCCCTAGTGAAATGGTTCCTAATATCCAGGGATGGAGAGGACGATATCACTCCCAATAGAGCAGGGGGTGTACACTCCTTCTGTGACATTGTTCCTAATTGGCCAGCGAGGGAGAGGAAGATATTACCTCCAATATCTCAGGGGGTGTACACCCCATTGTGATACTGTTCCTTATATCTTGGGAGGGAGACGATGATACTAGTGGCAATATCGCAGGGGGTGTACACACCCGCTGTGATATTGTTCTAAATATCCAGAGGGAGAGAAAATGATATGACTCCCAATATCACATGGGGTGTACATCCTCCTGTGATATTGTTTCTTATATTCAGGGGGAGAGGATGATACTACTCTCAATATCACAGGGGTTGTACACACCTCCTGCGGTATTTTTCCTAATATCCCGAAGGGGACAGCATAATATTACTCTCAATATCGCAGGGGGTGTACACCTCCTTTGCAATATTGTTCTTAATATCCATGATGGGAGAGGATGATATGACTCCCAATATCGCAAGAAGTGTACAGCGGTCTGTGATATAGTTCCTAACAGCTAGGTGGGGAGAGGATGATATTACTGCCCATATCACACGAGTTGTAAAACCACTTCAATATTTTGCCTACAATCCTGAGGGGAGAGGATGACATTACTTCCAATATCGAAGAAGGTGTACATCCCTCTGTGACACTATGCCCAATATCCACGTTGGGAGATGAAGACATTGCGCCCAATATCGCAGGGGATGTACGCCCACCCTGGGATATTGTTCCTTATATTGAGAGTGGGAGAAGATGCTATTACTCCCAATAACGCAGGGGCTGGGGCTGTACACCCCTCCTGTGTTATTGTTCTTAGTATCCTAGGGAAGAGAGGATGATACCACACCCAATATCGCAGGGGGAGTACACCCACACAGTGATGTTGGTCTTAATGTACTCCACCTCCCACCACCAGGGATATCGTTCCTAATATCCAGGGGAAGAGAGGATAGCATTATGCCCAATATTGCAGGGGAGTGTACACACCCTCCGTGATGTTGCTCCTAGTACCCAAAGGTAGAGATGATGATATTACTGGTCATATCACAGGGGGTGTACACCCTTCTGTGATATTGTTTTTGACATTCAGTGAGGGAGAGGATAATATTAATCCCAATATCACAGAAGGTATACAGACCCCTGTGATGTAGTTCCTAATGTACAGGGGAAAGAGAAGAATATTGCTTTCAATATCGCAGGGGGTGTAAACACCCTGCCCCCGTATATCGTTCCTAATATGCAGCGGGGTGGAGGCTGATAGTACTCCCAATATCCCAGAAGGTGCACACACACCTGTGATATAGTTCCTAATATCCAGCGGGAAAGAGGCTGATTTTACTTTCGATATCTCAGTGGGTGTACACCATTCCCAACCCCGGGGTATCGTTCCTAATATCCAGGCGGGAAGAAGATGACATGGCTGAGAATATCGAAGGGGGTGGACACCTCTTCAGTGATATGGTTCCTGATATCCAGGGGGTGAGTGGATGATATTACTCCCAATAAAGTAGGAACCATACAGCCACCCTGGGATTTTGTCCTTAATAACCACAGGGGAGAGGTGACATTACTACCAACATTGCAAGGGGTGTACACCCTCCTGTGATATTGTTTCTTATATCCAGGAAAGGAGAAGGTGGTATTAGTACCAATGTTGAAGGGATGGACAGCCCCCATGGGATATTGTTCTAAAGATACGGGTTGAAAGAGGATGAGATTTCATCCAATATAACAAGGGTTGTACACCCCAACTGTGATATGAATCGTAAATCCTAGAAGAAGAGAGAATGACATTGCTTCCAAAAACACTTGGGGTGTACACCCACCCTGTGATATTGTTCCTGTCATCTAAAGGAAGAGATGATAATACTACTCCCACTACCAGAGAAGGTGCACACCCCTCTGTGATATTGTTCCTCATAACTTGTGAGGGAGAGCATGATATTACTTCCAATATGACAGTGGCTTGACACCCAGTCTGTGATATTTCTCCTAATTCCCAGTAGGTAAAGTATGATGTTCCTGCCAAGAGAGTAGTGGGTGTACAGCCACCCTGTGGTATGTCTCCGAATATTCAGGGAAACACAGGACGACATTATCCCAAATCTCCCAAAAAGTGTACATCCATAGTGTGATATGGTTGCTAATATCTGGAGGTGCAGAGGATGGTATTCGTTCTCCTGTCGCAGGCTGTGTACACACAACCTGTGAAATTGTTCCTAATATCCTGAACAAAAGAGACTGCTAATAATGAACACACATTGCAGGGGGAGTAATTATTAAGATCCACATCGTAATGGGGAGTAATAGCAACCCCCTCTCTCCCCCTCGCTGTTACAATCCACATCGCAGGGGGTTGAGGCACCCCCCACGATATGGGGAGTAATAGCATCCCCCTCTCTCCCCCTGGCCTTATATAAGGAGTCTGGCCTTATGTAAGTGCCCCCCCATGCCATCACAGGCTTTAATGTATTCACTTAAAGTTTTTCCTCATGTAGATCTGCCACTCCCTTAATAGGTCGAATTGCTACCTGACATTCTGTATTAGCGTTTTCATGAGCAAGCAGCTGAACCATCACTTTCTTGGCATGAGAATCGGAAATAGCCTTTTGAGCCGCATCCTGCAAACGGACGATAGGATCTGGATAAAGCTCCCTTGGACCCTGTTGAACTGTGTGAAAAGAAGGATAAGCAGTAGCAGGGTCATGAATTTTTTCCCAGGCTCTTAGGCATATAGTTCTGAGCTGATCAACAGCCTCATCACCCATTACCATCTGTTGATTTAGAGTACCCCATGCCTGTCCGATTCCAAGCAATTGATCAGTTGTGATATTAATGGGACGCTGGGCTTGAGCATTTCTGCGTGCCTGATTTGTTGCTTCATCCATCCACCAGGTTTTAAATTGGAGAAATTCAGAGGGGGACAGGGTGGATCGGGCTAATGCCTCCCAATCCATAGGTATTCAACGTCTGTTATAAGACACACATTGTAACAAGGAATAAACATAAGGAGAATTTGGTCTATCTTGTCCCATTGCTTGCTTTAAGTCTTTTAATATTTTAAAAGGAAATGGCTCCCAGCATGCTTGAACACGTTCTCTGGGCTCCTCAGCTGGAAAAAGAATTACCAGAAACCGCCAAGCATTCAAATCCCCCATTTCTTGTGCCTGGCGAATGGATGCCTGGATTGTCCCTGTGCCATCATTTGTATTTGGACCGGCTCGCAGCATTCCCCTACCATGATTAACAGGTGGGCAAGCCTGGATCATTCCCTCATCCTAACTGGCTGTTGGACAAGCCTGAAGCTTCCCTTGGCCATAGTTACTGGCGGGGCCTGCAACAATGGGAGCCGCATTGGAAGGCTCCCCTTCCAAAAATTCCTAAGGCTGGCCTGGGGGTGGCCATTCCAGACCTTCCCCTAAAGGCGCAGTAGGTGGCACTGTTTCTTTTATAAGCTTTTGGAGATTAACATACATACCTTCCCGTTTCTCGCCCTTTTTAAAACTAGACTGTCATGGTTCACTTTGCTGATAATTAGACTCCTGATTATTCAACTTTCCTATGTCATCCTGAAACTCCTCCTTCTCCTCCTCAGTGTGGAAGGGCTCCAGTGCTGTTTTAACTGCCGACCACACAGACCAAGCAGAGATGGGAATATCGCGGCCCTCTTCTTGTGCTCGTTTTAAGTCTGATCCAACCTTGTCCCAATCTTTTACA